>NC_055988.1:105822672-106132020 GCF_018446385.1 Zingiber officinale
TTAAGGAGAGAAAATCAGAGAAAAAGTATTATATTTGGCACAGCAGAGGAATTGATTTATATTGTTTACTTTTAAATTGCAATAATTGCAAATTGCCTTCATCCGCCACTAATTCTGCAAGTACCAGAAAAGAGAAATAAGGTGATTATGTCTAGAAGTTACCCTTTTAATGGAATAGTTGCAACATCACAATAAGAGAAATGTCGAGCTCAAACTTGATACTGAATTTTGGATATCACTCTTCATATTGGTTGCCTTCAAGCAAATATTTCATCCGTTATTTATTGAGGTTTTCTTTGCTTAGTTAGAACCTTTGTTTTGTGTGCACCTGTTCAGTTCTTGCATTCATTTTGTCAGGCATTTCTAAGGCTTCTAAGATCATAATAATGATTAGTGATTTAGTGATACTCATTTGTTTGTCTGTTCAACTATTTTCCTTATGTTATGTTTTTATTGGTGCTATTGGGCCCATGTACTGAATCCCAATCTCCCTTGACACCCTAATCGCAGCTTCTGAAGAATTTCTAGAACTTGTCAAAAGTGCACTCCTGGCAGCTCTTGAAGGTAATGGTTGGTTGGAACTAAAGATTCTTCTTAGAACTTTACTTCATCTTCTATACTGATATAGCTGCATCTTGTCTTTTACTGATGTAGTCTCCTTTTTCTTCTACTCTTATTTTTTACAGCTTTGGTACCAGGATCATTGTTTGGTCTGGTTACATTCAGCCACAAGATTGGCTTATATGATGTTCAAGGTCCAATAGCAGTCGTTAAAAACATTTTTATTCCACCTGATTTGGAGGACAGATTGCCTGTTGATCTTGAAGATGTCATGCCACTGCTTTCGTTTCTAGCTCCTGTATGGTAACCCTTGACAATAACCAATTGTTAGCTCAGTTTATGTTTCCCATAATCAAATGTTTTTTTTTATGTAAGTAGGTAGAAACATGCAAGGATCGTATTGCTGCAGCTCTTGAGACACTAAAGCCTACAACTTCCTGGGAGAGAACAACTGCTGCAGGGCAAGGGCATAATGATGGTGTATTACTAGGTGGCCGTGGGTTTGGGGTAGCCATGACAGCTCTCATTGATTACCTAAGTTCAGAATATGGGAGTACATTTGCACTGGGTATAACTGTAGAAGACTTTTCAAAGTTCCCTTATTTTTTCTATTTGCTGCTGAATTAATTTCTAGAAAATCATTTTCTTCTATGCTTAGATTTGTTAGCTATCTTATCTGTGGAATCTATCTTCCTAACAGCCAGGGTATTTGCATTCATGTCTGGCCCTCCTGATTACGGATCTGGACAGTTAGATACAAGACGTTATGGGGAACAGTATGCTAGCAAGAGGGAAGATGCTGACCTTGCTTTGCTCTCTGAGCAGACACCATTCTACAAAGATCTGGTATTGTCATCTAGATGAACAGCTTCATGATGAACTTTTTGACATGTAAATGCTGACCATTATCACAGGCTGCTGTTGCTGTTCAAGCTGGTGTTTGTGTTGATATTTTTGCTATCACTGATGAATACACAGATTTGGCTTCTCTCAAGTATTTGAGTATTGAAAGTGGTGGCTCATTATTTCTTTATTCTAACATGGATGATTCTACTCTTCCACAAGACATGTGAGTTTAGAGATGAATATTAAGAATCCATTTGAGTTTATGGATCATTACTAGATTTAAAAAATAAATTATTTGATGAATTATTTCTCTTATTCTAGATTTATTGACTATTAACCCTAATACTTGGACAGGTATCGTATGTTGAGTCGCCCTTATGCATTTGGTTGCATATTAAGATTGAGGACATCTTCTGACTTCAAACTTGGATACTCTGTATGCAGCATCACTTCTATTTGTACTTCTTGTTGATGTTATATATAAGTCTTTTCAACTTGCCCTTAGTTCTTTTTATTTCTTGCAGTATGGACATTTTTTTCCAGATCCACAATATGAAAATGTTCAACATATCATCTACTGTGATTCTTTTGCCACATATGCATATGACTTCGAGTTTGCAAATTCTAATGGTTTCTTCAGGTAAAATATTCTTTGTAGAAGGCATGTTATTGTTGGCTCCATTGGCCTATCTAGCTATTTTTAATTATGCTTGAAAGTTTAATGTCACAGGACAGAGTTGAGGGTCAATGTAGATGTGGAGAGTTGGGAACTGATAAAAAAGGTTGTAAATATTTAGGGAATAGAAGATAAAACAAAGATGATATTGGTTAAGTGATGTGGATATATTGAAACATGCTCCATAGATTCAAGTTAGACAAGTGGAAGGAACTAGAAGAAAAGGGAGAGAAGAAATCTTTGCTAAATATAATTCAAAAGTTATAAAAAATCTAGGCATTTGTCAATGACATGTGGTCTTAGATTCTCAAGGGAAGAATGAGTATATAGTAGGCTCCAAATTTGTATAGCCACTGTTTAGTCTCAGCTCAATGAACATGGTAGTACACATATGCAAGAAGGTATATACCATGTGCTTGGAAAGACTGCCACATCTCTCTTCAGGATCCTGCAATTTCGTTGTTCAGTTTTCAAGATTTGGTTCATACTTAATCACTTAAAAAACTACAGTTTGATATACAGAAAAGTGAATCCATGCAACTTCATACGTCTGTTAAAGGATATTCTGTAAGTTATGTACGTTAAACAATCAAAAGGTCAGAAGGAAAGCATATAAAAATTAGCATGTGCACATAAATTGAGTGTCATCTTTTTACCATCGACCATCATCACTATTATCACCTTTTAGTTTCTGAGATATTACAATGATTGTACCATTATGGCACTTTAAGATGAATGTGTATATGATCATGATTATAAGTTTTTAACTACATATCTACCACGTCCTCCATATTTCAGATCCAAAGTAGTATGTACTCAAATAATAACTTGTAGACCATAAAGCACATGTTTGCTATGACCTTACTTGATAATTAAAATGCAATTATCTCCTAACAACCAAATGGTGTGTAGCTGTTTACTCCCTCTGTAGCCTATAAAAATTGTAATTCTGTGATGGTGTAGACTGGATTTCACCATGGCCTCCATGTTTCAAATCCAAAGTAGTCTGTACTCAACTAATAACTTGTAGATCATAAAACGTGTGTTTGACATGATCTTCTTACCTGATAATTAAGATGCAACTATATATCTCCTCACTACCAAATGGTGTGTGGCTGTGTACTCCCACCTAGCCTATAAGAATTGTATTTATGTGATAGTGTAGACTGCAGTTCTGTTTATTAAATAAAAATAGCTAGCACAATACTTGTTGCAGTATCAAAATTCTCATCTTTCGTTGTAGTCATCCTTTAGAAATAGCCTTCCTTCCAATTCTACAGAGCTTCATTCTGTAATATTAGAGCTTAAATTGGGAAGTGCATTTGGTGACACATTATTTATCTAACAGCTTGGTGATATACGTTGAGAATAGGGAAATGGAACAGAAATAGGACAATCTGGATTTGTTTAGAAATGACCATAGCATGAAAGGTTGGAGTTCCTCAACATGGAGGGGATCACAATTGTTAGTTCTTCTATTGAGAAAATTAGAATGATAATCTTCATAAAATTATGTAGAAAAGAAGCTTTGCAGATGTGATTGTGTCAGTAATCTTCCAAGAAGCGGGTATTATGAGTGTTTAACATAGAGCGATTGATATTATGAGTGTTGCTTTGCAGGTATACAGAACCTCCAGTTCTCCAGTTGGCATTTCAGTACAGTATTGTTGTTCCTCAGGAGGATACTGACACTTCTGAGTCGAATTCTGCTAGAAGGTGTGTATATATGCATTTCTGACAGTATTAAATTTAGATTCTTGAGATGTACACAACTCAAGTATGGGATATTGACTTGCATCCATCTTGTTCCTTAAAGTATGATGATCAAGTGATTTTCCAAAGCACTGTCCCTGATTTCTCTATAGATTATAAATTTTGGAATTTTCAGATGCTCGGAATGCATATTTTTTCTATTTGTTCTAAAATTTTAATGTTCAGTATGATCCAGTGTATATTTCTCCTATCAAGTATTATGGAGGATATCATTTTGGAGGACCATGATTTTCTTGGAACATTTTAGTTTCTTATTGGCATAGTTGAGCCTATTCCTTGTTCTCTATTCTAGTACAATACAATCATAGTCACTTGTTTGTTGCTTTTCTCCATCGCTTGGTTTGGGTAACTTAATCCTTTGTGTTTATATATAGCTCAAAGTTTTGTGTCAAGAGACGACTACGGATAAGGACACTGCAATATAGTTCTGCTTCAAACATGAATGAACTTTATGACAGTGTTGATCCAGAAGCAACACTCTCCATCCTTGTTCATAAGGTAATATTTGTGACGTAGAATGCATTTTCTTATGAAACTTCTTGTTAACTTTTGGTTCTACATTTCAATGTCAATTTCCAAGGCTCTTACATTGTTGGAAGAGAATGATGATGACAAATTGCCGACTAAAGTTTGATTTTTTGCCACTTAGTCCTGCACTTTCATGCAAGATTGTATTAGTAGAAGTTGAAGTTCCATGTTTAGTTTGTCCAATAGTCAGTTCTTGGTTCAAAAGATCTGAGTTAAAACTTTGTAAGTATTTATAGTAAAAAAAAGTCATTTCAATTAGTTCCTTATCAAACCAGTCTCACTTGCTCTGATTTTCGGTCAATCGTTTTCCTTAATACTCGAGTTTCAGTTTTTACCTGTAATTGCTGTCCCTCTCTAGATATATTAGAAAAAACATGCTGTAATTTCATATTTCTTCCGCATTCATTGTCTTTCAGGTGATTTTAGCTTCCTTAAAGGAAGGTGTCAGAGAAGGAAGGTTGTTGCTCCATGATTGGCTGGTCATTCTTACTGCTCAATACAATGATGCACATGGACTTGTACAAAGCGGTGCGGTGAATGAAACTTCACGCGTTGATGTTGCTTTCTCACAATGTCCACAATTACAGTCCATGCCTCGACTAATCTTTGCCTTGTTAAGGAATCCTCTTCTCCGCTTACATGAGGAAGGCATTCACCCAGATTTTCGTATATACTTGCAATGCCTTTTTAGGTGAGTTTTTTTATTGGACCAATTAGGTCCTTGTAGCACAAATAGTGGTTAAGTTGGCAATCAGACAAATGCCAAAACTAGCATCAAGTTAATACCAGTGGGCTTCCTTTTTCTTAGGTAAATTTCTTAACTTAAAACTACCTATAATGACCAAAGATACTATCGAATGGCTTAGTAAATGGTAATTATTTGACGTTTAATTTTGAAATGATGTATTGACAAATTTTCAACCAGAAAATATCCATCTGGACATGTTTAGTGCACTTCCTTGAAGTAAGATACTATTGGAATATATTGTTTTGCTCAACAAATTGAAGATCTAAGAATCAGGTTACTCAAATTTGGAAACATGAAAAGGCCTGGGATAAATGCTAAACTATTTAGAAATCTAGGTTAATGTCGTTGGGGTGTATTGTTAGAATCAGGTTTCTTCCAAAGTACTCGGTTTAACTGAATTGCTTGTTGCAGTGCTCTGGAGCCAATTTCCCTTCAGCTTGCTATATATCCATTGCTTGCTTCCTACAGTACACCAGACAATTTGGCATACCCTCGCCATTCATTAAGTCGTGGAGCTCTCCTCGCAAGCGGAAGCCCGATCTTTCTCTTGGATGCCTTCACTAATTTAATTGTATACTATAGCCCTTCAGCTGATCTTTCACTTCCTTTTCCTCCTCCGCATGATTGTAAGTTATCTTCTGCTCTGTTGCACTTTGTTACATGAAACTGGAAGCTTGGTTTCTGTCATTTTGCAGTGTTAAAAAGGGTCTGAAATATTCCATTTTCTAGGTCTTCTGAGGACAACCATCAATAAATTAAAACAGGAAAGGTGCATCACGCCAAAGCTTACCTTTATACGCGGGGCGGAGGATGATGCCTCGGTATTCGAGAGATATCTCATCGAAGAGCAAAATGTTGATGGTTTCTCCAGTCTCATGGGGTTTGATTCCTTTCTGGAGGAGATCTCCCAGGGAGTGGTAGAGTTCCTCAAGTAGAAAAGAGATAGATTATTAAGCGGCAGTTTTTGAGAGTGAATGCTATCCGAAATTTGCGTCGGTCAAGGTTATCAACTCAGAATGCTGAAGTAATTGACATTGTTTTCTTTGTTTGCATGTTGTAATCAAGTTGGATATGTTTTTTTTTTTTTTTTTTTGATTGCAGCTGCATATCGAATGTTAGCGAGGCGTTCTTTGCGTAGTGTATAGAAAAGAACCAACTGACTGGCCCATTGATTAATCAAATTAGTTTGTCCTCTGATTTCATTTTAACTTTGTTTTATATTCGATATTTGCTCAAAAAAGTTGACGAAGGTGTTGCAAAGTTGGTAACCGATCCGATGTTTGTGAAGGTAAATTGGAACTCAAAATCTTAAAAAGGAAAACATAAGGTTTATATTGTCATATCGCATTCTTGTTGGAGAAATGAACAATGATAACCAATAATATAGATGGTGAGGAACATTAATATTATTATTTATTTAGTCAACATACATTCATCTAAAATATATTATTTTCCAAGCTCTTTTAAACTGGATAATATGTATATGTAAGTGTGATTTATTTTTAGCAATTGAATTTAGATTAAGTTTTAACTTAAACTATCTATGGGAATTCATAAAAATTTACACATTAGATATAGCAAGGGCGGAGCTACATTTATAACTATCCGGACGGTAGCTTGGGAGCTCAATGGGATGAAAATAAGATTTTTGTGGGAGGAAGAAAAAAAGTATCGGAGAGAGGAGGCTAGCCTGGCATGACAACGTCGGACGAAGGAGGCTAGCCCGGGATAACAGTATCAGCACAGTGCTCATGGCCCACAACTTGAGTAATCATCTGGATTGGCTCCGACATTGAGAGTATCCAGTATTCGAATTCGACTCAACTTTGTGTGTGTGTGTGTGTGTGTGTGTGTGTGTGTGTTTGTGATGCAGTTTCCGTAGTAGCCATGAACCATAAACGAAACTTACCAAGGCAACCTACATTGCTGATGAATTACTGGAGGAAGTGAGTAGAACACAATGCGCTTTTCCTTCAAGTTTCAACATGCTGCGTAGTCAAAATGTCACACATGATTATCCTTTTTTTTAATCATCCACAGTTCCCGGGACAGATCGGCAATAAGGGGAGTTTTAAACCGTGTGGCTTATTCATATCATCGATTTGACCTACAAGGATCAAAGTTGTTCAAGAGACATTACAACGAGACCAGACTGAAGAAGCATAGCGGCATCAGTTCTTGTCATGGGATTTCTGCAAAGTAAAAACCAGACGATGTTTAGAGAGGGTAATGCCGAGTGCTGGGCTAGTAAAATAGAGCACGCTAAAGTGAAAAGGAAAAGTTAAATGCAAATGCTTCTTCTTCAAGTAGTGTAGATTTTATGTTATGAAAAATAATCATATGGTAATTTTTATTATTTTTTGGTAATCTAAATGTCCTGGCTGCGCTTGATTAAATTCTAGACGGCCTTCCTCCTAGTCAGCCTACTGGATAAATCCAAATAACAACTTATGCACACTTAGGCTTTATTGACGAAAGTTTATTGTTTCAAGAGGTATATGATCCTTTTGGTGATCTTTACGGTATCATATAGATATAAATTAAATGCTAAAAAAATATAATTTTGTTTATTTATCTATTTTACAGCTGATGGATTTTCTAAAATATAAAAATGATTGCAATACAGATTTTCTCTCAGACAACATTTTGAAATGGCTATTCCGAGATAAATTAGTTCATATTTTCACTTATTTACACTAAAATGCAAAATTGCCTCACTTATTGTTAGAGAAAATGATTTGTGTTCACTATAATATTTATCTCAAGGAATACAGCAAGAGAAGAAAGTACAACAGTTCAGTGATATAGCCATTTTGATATTGGCATTGTCCAGAATGAAGATGATCCATTTATAAATTGGTGAAATGTTATTAAGGTCAGGAATCCATTGCTTGATGAAGCAAGAATTCCACCATGACCACCTTAATTCCTAACTCAATAGATTAAAGAAGTGCAAGCTAGAAGAGATAGTGGTGAGGAAGATAATCATGATGCAACTTTTGACCAAGAATTTCTACCAGAATCTAGACCCAAACATTCTCAAACATTCAACCCTAAATAGAACCAAAGGTCATGAATAAATAAAAAAGAATTCTAGCAAAGGGAGATTCCAAATCTATTCTAAAAAACTAGGTGACAAGCAAAATGACAAATTAATGATTGGTTATAATCCATTCCATGCAACGACTAAGTAAAAAGTTAGTGAGAATGGAAAAACACAACTACTTACTCATATTGCAATGTACAAAAAGTTTTAAATGAAGATATCAACATTGATAAAAGTACAACTATTGATAGAGGCAATTATAATGAGGAAGGTTACACTCATGTAACCTAGGATTGTGATCATGGCACTAGATCTATGAAGCGACAGTATCAACAAATTCGATGCAGGGGTGATAAACCAACTAAAGCTCATTATTATCAAAATATATAGAGTTTAAATAAGATTGATTCCGACCAAGATTCATTATACCCTCATACTTCTTATCATAGCTTTGATGAATCACACACTAATCTTTGAGTTTAGGGATATATGTGTATCCTTATACTGTGTCTATTCTTACAGTTTCTATCTAACTCCAGAATTGATAACTAAGCCAGTTATAATTGCTAGAACAACTGAATAAACAACAGATTTTTAGTGATGATATTCAGATTATAGAAAATTGAAAAAAAAAAAAATTTGGTCTTGTTGGTGGTTTAGTGAGTTTAGTTGCATTGACATTAGCAACTATAAACAATAAGGTGCAACAGAGTTGTCTCTACATAATCCTAATTTTGATCTGCTTATAGTTATAGCTTAGTTCAGTAACTGGATCCATTATGTGAGCAAGGAGCAGGTTGCCTAATCGTGAAGAATAACAAACAAAATTCGGAAAAAGGTCTAACATAAAATTTTATCCCCATGTCAGATGGTTCTAAGGAAATTAGAATACGAAGGTTTGGTCATGCTATGCTCTTTCATCCAACGAATACAGTCTACCTCAAATCTAGCAAACACCAGAACTTTATAGAATCAAATATATATCAGACAAGTATGAACAACCAAAATCATATAGCGACTGAAATAAGATGTGGCTAAATATCTCAATTAATATACCTTCTCACTATTCTCCTTCTCGCCATCGGCTTTCTCTTTCTCCCGCTGCTTCTTCAGTTTCTCCATCCTTTCTCTCTCCATTTTCTACACAGATCAAACCATAGAAGCCCCAAAACGACAAAGATCCACACCGATAGAAGCAGATAGGAAGACGAAAGGTTTTACAGAGACCTGGATGTAGATGTTCTCCGCGGCTTTCTCCTCCTCGCTGAGAATCTTACCCTTCCCATCGCTAAATAGTCGTGCGCTCCTCAATGCGGCGGACTCCCTCGCCACCGTCACCGGAGATCTGGAGAAGCGATAAAGCGCTTCGAGCGCGGACCTCATCGCCATCTCTGATTCGGTTGCAAGCTCCGGTTCTATTCCAACCCTCTTTGAACAGACAACGACGGCGACTGAGTTTGCCCGCTAGGAAACGAACCGATTCCTTCTTTAGGAGAAGCAACTCCCCGAAAATTATCGGGTTACGGATCCGGTTCAGATTCGAGTACTGAATTTGTCTACTGCCAGATACCGTTAAGGATCCACCGTTTTTTTTTCTTTTTTTTTTTCAATAATATAAAAGTTTTAGTCAATATCTACTCTTCTTTTGTTTTTTTTTTACCACATCAAAATGATGTTAATTGATTTCAATATTTTTAAATATAAAATATATTAATTAAAAATAAAAATTTTAACTTAAATATTTAATAAATAAAATATTAAATTAATAAATTAATGAGATAATTTTATTAAATTTAATTAAGTTTATTTAGATTATTCCTATTAAAGTTTGATTGAAATTAAGGATAGTCTGTACAAGATCTCAGGAAAAAAATTTATATGTAATTTTATCCTGTTTTACAAAAGATTATTTTTGAGATTCAATAATATGATCTCCAGATTACGTGATAATAATTTTATAATTACGAGAGTTTATGTGACGTAGAGGGTATGAGGCTCCTCAGACTTATGAGGTATTGTTTGAGTTGGAGTTGGTGATAGAATATGATGGCAAAAGATGATTACGTTCGCTTCTAGTATTCCTGTCAATCCGTCCTAAGGCCAATACGGATGAGATAAATCACGAGTGACTACTAGCATTTGGAATAGTGACTGGTGCATGAGGGAAGTATTTACCTTGACTATGTTGAAATTTAAACCCCATACCTCATGATGATAGTACCTCATGCACTAGTCATTACACCGTCCCGAGAGGACAAGTTGGTGATAGAACATGCGTAGATGGAGGAGTGCCTCCTCTTCTAGGCCCTCGATGCTGTGGTCGATCTAGGTAGTAAATTTGGAAGTGTCGCTCCAATTTTAATGGTTGATTAAGCATGATCCATTAATAGCATTGGCTAGCGGTGTGTGTCGGGTGGCAAACACTAACATCTTTATACTTCCTTAATCTTTACAATGTTGTTGCCCCAATTTAAGAGGGTAAAAAAATGCATATTATCCGTCAATTTGATTCGAAAAAAATTAAGTTTAGATAGAGTTGAGACTGAGTCTTTGGATTGATTTTTTTGGGATCGAGTTTGGATTGAGTTAGATTCGAGTTGACCTAAATTTAGGATTTAGAATTTTTTTAGATTAAATTAAATTTTATTTTAAAAATTAAGATATTTTATGTACATGAATGCACAATGTAATATAAGAATAATGAAATATTAAGATAAATTAGGTTTTTTTTCTAGGTGAAGGGGATTATTCAAGTTATCCGGGTACATATTCAGATTTTAAATTTTTAGATTGAGTTTGAATTCGGGTTCTAATTGAATTCGGATCTAATTTTTTTTATAATCAATTTTCAATCCTATCCGAACCCACCAAATCAATCTGAATTAACACCTTTGCTCTGAATACACTTCCATTTGCATTCGGTAAAAATTAATTTTAAATTTTATTAATGGATTAATTTAGTAAAATGTAATATGTATCATATAAAATAATTATCACTATATTTAAAATTTATATTAATATAATGAAAAGATATAATTGTGATTCTAATATACATCAAGGTAATTAAAAATAGTTTAAAAAAAATAGACATCGCTTAAGTATTTTAATGAGATATGCCTTTTTAGCTAATTGTCCATATTATTTTATTCGTATCTGTTCTATTAAATTAGGTCACTACCACCATTCGATCATCTTACTCTCTTAGATCCTACGGCGGATACAGCTCGAGCACCACAATTTCAAACGCTATATCATATCCCGCCCGTAAAACCATTCCCATCCTCCCACTGCGAAGAAACCCTGCTTCTTCGCTCTCGTCGCCATTGACAGGTCTTTCGAGGTCGCCTCCACACCAAGCATGGCGTCCTTTCGCCACGAGAAAGAAAAGGCTGTAAATGTGCAGGTCCTACTCCGCTGCAGGTACGGGAAATATCCTCTCCCCTTTCTTCCCCCACCACCTATTTAGGGCTAGGGTTCCCTTTTCTGAGCGATCTGGAACTCTTCTTATGGAGGAGTTCTGTGCCTCTCTGAACTCCATGATTTCCTACGTCGATTGGTTAGCGATCTCGTTCTCACTGTTTCTTTGATCCGGTTGAAGGCCGTTCAGCGAGGATGAGCTGCGAAGCAACGCGCCGAAAGTTGTAACATGCAATGATTATAACAGGGAGGTATCCATCACACAGACCATCGTTGGGAAGCAGATAGATCGTGTGTTCACGTTTGACAAGGTTTGACTTTTGTGAGATCGTTATGAAAATAAGTCATTTTTCGCAGATATCCTACACCAAATTGATCTGTGATTGATAATTAGCGAATAAGGGTTATACAATTTTCATAGATGTCTGCGTTAGTATGGATTGGAAACTAAATCGTCACTAGTCTTGCTTAAGCAGTGCTTGCAGTCAAGGCTGATGTCTGTAATCAAATGTGTTAATTACCTTAGAAGTTGCTGCCTAGGTCCTGGGTTTGAAACCCAGAGTCATAGATGCAAGGCTTGCTTCCATATATTAAAGTAAAGGCAACTATTATGTAGTAGATCTTCCAACATCTGGTGTTATTAGTTTAAGGAGTGAAATGATGACTGTTGAGCTATTGGATGGCAGCATGCATGCCCACTATGCACGATCCTTTTTGTTATTTTTATCAATAATGGTTATATTTTAATTTGCAACTTCAAAATTTTTCCCTTTTTAGTGTGCAGTCTCCAAGTTTTATTGTTGATTCAAACTTGTTGGTTGTTATGAGTACTTGAGTGGACTCCTTTTCTTTGCATTCTAAGTCTTCATAGTTGCAAGGTATGCCTTTGTTAATACCATTACTCCATAGAAGTAAACGCCTGTAGTGATCACTGATCAATTAGTCGAACATGTTTGGTGTTGTGGTAAAAAAATGCTATTTCTTTTTCTCAAAGTACATTTTTAGTTTGTGCTCCACAAAATTATGATTCTTCTTTGTCTCGAGGTATGACATAATTTAATTCATTGGAGTAGACTATTTGTTTCAATAGGTATTTGGTCCTAAAGCAAGGCAAAAGGACTTATATGATCAAGCTGTAGTTCCTATTGTGAGAGAAGTACTGGAAGGTTTTAATTGCACTATTTTTGCGTATGGACAAACTGGTACCGGAAAGACCTACACAATGGAAGGTGAATGCAGAAAGGCCAAAGTATGTTTCTTTCTGAGTAAATTCTATTGGCATACAAAGTATGCACTCATAGTTATGTCTGTTGATTTGAACATTTTAGACATTTCATAGTTATATGAGTTAGAATTGCAACATTTTAGATAGTAGACTATTTGTTTCAATAGGTATTTGGTCCTAAAGCAAGGCAAAAGGACTTATATGATCAAGCTGTAGTTCCTATTGTGAGAGAAGTACTGGAAGGTTTTAATTGCACTATTTTTGCGTATGGACAAACTGGTACCGGAAAGACCTACACAATGGAAGGTGAATGCAGAAAGGCCAAAGTATGTTTCTTTCTGAGTAAATTCTATTGGCATACAAAGTATGCACTCATAGTTATGTCTGTTGATTTGAACATTTTAGACATTTCATAGTTATATGAGTTAGAATTGCAACATTTTAGATGATTAATTTGAATGCAAATTCCTAATTTTCAGAGTGGACCAAAAGGCCAGTTGCCCGCTGATGCAGGAGTCATTCCTAGAGCTGTAAAACAAATTTTTGATACATTGGAGAGTCAAAATGCTGAATACAGCGTGAAAGTCACATTCTTGGAATTATATAATGAGGAAATCACTGATTTGCTTGCTCTTGAAGAACTGTCCAAGACCACTTTAGAGGATAGACAAAAAAAGACTTTGCCTCTGATGGAAGATGGCAAGGGTGGTGTTCTAGTAAGAGGACTAGAGGAGGAAATAGTAACGAATGCTGATGAAATCTTTTCTCTCCTAGAAAGAGGTTCTGCTAAAAGGCGCACAGCTGAAACATTATTAAATAAGCAATCAAGGTCAGAATTTACAAATCAATCAAATTTATTTTTCTTTTAGCTTCTTTCTAAAATTTATTTTGTTTGTTTTAATTTTCAGTCGGTCACACTCTCTCTTTTCCATTACCATTCACATTAAAGAGGCCACTCCAGAGGGTGAAGAACTGATCAAATGTGGAAAGCTAAATCTTGTTGACCTTGCTGGATCAGAAAATATTTCACGGTCAGGAGCTAGGGAGGTACATTCTATTTACTTTTTTTTTATATATTTTTCTTCGTTTGTGGCTGGAAAAGTGATGTGTTCCATAACCCATTACCTGTTCATTTCTAATGACACAATTTTGTTTATCTTTCCTTTTTGGTGAAAGGGCCGTGCAAGGGAAGCAGGAGAAATTAACAAAAGTTTGCTTACTCTGGGTCGCGTTATTACTGCTTTGGTAGAACATCTTGGACATATTCCCTATAGGTTTGGCCTTCAACTAGCCTATTCATTCAAACATTATGTTGTTTGTCTATCCACCTTCAGTTTGTTTGACAAGTTGCATTTTGGATGTACAGGGACAGTAAACTCACACGGTTACTTCGTGACTCCTTAGGTGGAAGGACTAAGACATGCATAATAGCTACTGTTTCACCGTCTGTACATTGTCTGGAGGAAACTCTAAGTACATTAGATTATGCTCACCGAGCAAAGAGCATAAAAAATAAGCCTGAGGTGATTTATTTATTCCATTTTATTGTTTACCAAGAATATGAATTATTTAACTTTGAATGTTTAGCCAACCTCAAACTATACCAGAGTTCTCCATTTTCCAAAGTTTTACTTAAAAGATATAGAACATAATTGATAATCATGTATATTTTGTGAGTGTCATACACATTCAGGTGTGGCTTATGAATTCTTTTGGTTTGATGATCACAGGTTAACCAAAAACTCATGAAATCAACATTAATAAAAGATCTATATGGTGAAATTGATCGACTTAAAGCAGGTAAATTTCTGGTTGTTGCCCTGCAACAGGTTGTGTGGCCTATTTCTCGATGAATAAACTAATGACTTTCACATTTTAGAGGTATATGCAACTCGTGAGAAAGTTGGTGTTTATATACCAAAGGAAAGATATTACCAAGAGGAGAGTGAAAGAAAGGTATATTATTTTACTGTGTTTTTTTTTTAAAGAAAATTGTTATTGGCCATTTGCGTATTATTATTTGATTTAAGCATAAGCGACATGCCTAACAAAATGACTTTACTAATGCTTAATGGAGAGGTAATGGGTACAGTTTTATTGAAATATGCCCTTTTACCATCCTTTTTTGTAACTGCTTATAGTTCATTACATAATTTGTTTCTCATTTTCAATAATTTTTCTTTGCTGATGTTTTTTTGTATATTTTCTTTTTCAAAGGCAATGACTGAACAAATTGAGCAAATGATTGTTCAGATAGAAACTAATGAAAAGGTGAGAACCATTGCATGTTTTACTAACATTGATATATGCAGCAATGGTGAATGATATTTATAATACCTATTCCACCTTTTGCCTGTTCTATACCAGAAACTTGAGGATATTCACGAAAAGTATAATGCTGAGGTCAATTGTTCTGCTGAGCTAAGTCGGAAACTTGAGGAAACAGAGGTGATTGGAGTAACTAATTTATGTGCTTTTTATTAATCTCTTGGTATTCATTCATTGTAATACTCAGAAAAGGCTAGAAGACATGGGCAACTTGTTAGTTATTGCAAAGGATGATGTTAAGCGGACTCAATATGCTCTCAAGGAGAAAGATTTTATAATCTCAGAGCAGAGAAAAGCTGGTGAGTTAAACTATGTATTTTTAAAAGAAACTATAAGCATGTGCTGATGCAGGTTAACGTAAGACAGAAAATGCATTGGCACATCAAGCTTCTGTTCTGAGATCTGATTTGGAGATATCTGTTCGTGATAATGGATTGCTACTTTCTAAGATAGGTCAGTTTTTTTGTACCTTCAAACTTATTAATAGATGATCGTTATCTATTTTTTGTTTTTTTCTTTGAGTTCATTTCTTTATCCTAAAACATAAAATTGCAGCTAGAGAAGACAAATTGCTCGTTGCCAACAGGTCTGTTGTAGAAAATTTCCAAGCTCAATTGGTTGCCAAGGTTGAATTACTTTGCAATACTATAGCTGTATCCATAAACCAACAAACTGAGTATCTTCAATCTATTGAGAAACTATGTCAGTCGTGCCTTAATTACAATGATAAGGTACTTATCTCTGGGAGCATGCTTACCTAGTACGAATTTGACAATGTTGGTACTTACCAATACAAATTAATGTTTGTTGACTTAGATGGCAGTAGAGCTAAAGAAGAAAGTTTTAGCTTCAAAATCATTGTTCAAATCACACATAGAGGCTATACAGAATGTAGTGCGTCTACATAAGGCTTCAAGTAATGACAGCCTAGAAGAGATGTCATCAATAATTTTTGCCAATTGTTGTTCTCTCAATCAAGTAAGCAGCTTGATAATCTTAATGGTAGAATAATCTATCTTCTATCTTTTGTTTGTTTCATTGATTTGTAGTACTCATGCATCAGTTATTAGCGCTGGGGGAAGGTGAATCGGATCAAACTTTGAGTGAACTTCAGAATCTATTGTTAGGACATCGAGGAGAGATTGCACATTTTACACAAGAGCTTCGGGAGGTTAGTAGATTTACTATCTAATATATTTTGATGGTCCTCTCAACAAATTAAGGAAAGCTTCTATCAAACAACTTTGCAGAGATTTAGCAATAGTTTAATCCATGTTAAAGAGGCCTCCCAGTTCATCCATGGGCTACTAGAAAAGTTTGGAGAAGAAATGAAGAAGCTTCAATGCCACTCAAGTCGGATGCATGAATCGTATTCGAATAGTATTCAAGAGTTCCAAAAGGAATATGAGGTATTATTCTTGAATTTATCAACCAATGCCGTACTATTCTTTATTAGGTAATCTTATTGATTATTTATGAAAGCAGGAACAATCAAGGATTGAACAAGAAAAACTTTTATCAGAGATAGCTGATTTAGTTTCCAATCGCATGCACCGTCAAAAAGAATTGGTTTGTCCAAATTATTGTCTTTGCAACTAACTATTGACAAAATCAATAAATTTCAAGCATAACCTGATAATCATATGCCTTTTCAGGTGGCTATGAAACTTGCCAGCCTGGGAGAAGCTGCTTTAGAGAACAAGGAAACTGTGGAAGAGTTCACAACAATGATGACTGTAGCAACCACTGACGCGAAGAGAAAGTGGGAAGAAATATACAAGCAGACAGAAAGCGATTTTAGGAATGGCTCCAGCTTTTCTGCTGCCAAACATTGTTGCATGGAAACTACACTCCAGCAATGGTCAGTAATATGAACTGTTGCTTGTTCTTCTTTCACATTTTGTGAATTTTCCCCCTTATTATTGTTGTTGTGGCACTGTTTTCTTACCATTTCCATCACCAACTAAATTCTTAGTGCAAGGGCTGTGGATGTGGCCTCTCAAAAGTGGAAGAAGACAACTGAATCTGTTTTAGAGTTGAACTCTAGACATGCAGTTGATATGGACGTGCACATTAAGTAAGCATCCTGTTCATGTTTATTGCCATTGTTTTTTTAGCCCTAGTCATTGTTTAACTTTTTGCAGGAGCGCTATTGAGGCCAACGAACAACATGATGTAGAGGTTGCTTCGGCACGAAATGCATCAGAGGATGCTGCAGAAGAAAGTAACACAGCCATCATTCAACACTATGATTGTAAGCGTTCTAACTTCTCCAATATATCGACAAACTCCTGTTTATTGCTTGATTGTCTTGTACAGCTGCATTGGAACACGAAAGGAAGCACACACTAGATGTCATCGTTGCAGTAGGATCTCATGCCACAGCCATAAGACAACTGGAGGAGGAGCATGCCGTACATGTCACAGATATCAACAAGCATGCACAAATCACTTTTCAAGATAATTACAAGGTAATCTAGCATGCTTCTCTGCTAAATCCTGCAAGATCTGAGTTTGAACCTGTCTGAATATTGTGCAAACTTGGTTAAATGGTAAATTTGAAAAAATGAAAAATAATTATCACTATTTCTCAACTATTTTAGGATTATGAACCTTCTGGGGAAAGTCCTGCAAGATCCGAGCTAGATGTGCCAAGTAGGGGATTGATTGAATCTCTGCGAGCAATGCCTGTGGATGCATTGTTGGATGAGTTCCGAGAAAATAATCCTTATGATTCATTTAGGGAGCCAAAACCATCTCTCATACCACGTTCACCACTTCTCCAGCGAAACTGAAAACCAAATTGTTTTCATGGATGAAGTTCTATCGCTGTGTAGAACCTTGCCGGCTCCCTGTCATGCACTGCTGTTCTTGTGTTTGTTGTGACAATGGCATTGGAAAACAAAACTTAGGTGCATGAGAGTATTGAGAGTTTGTGTTCGGAAGCAAATACGACTGTCACATGCCAAGAATTTGTTTGTTATTGTATAAAGGTGAGAGGTTTGACTACGGTCAAACTCGAGATGGGGAGTTCATTTAACGCCGCCCTGTTAATTTTTGAACAGTGTCATTTATCGATATAATATATCAAACATTGTCATAAGTGATGGTGATGCCTAGTGCTCGGGCTGACTGAATTAAAATGATGTATTGCTTTCCTTGATGGTAAATAGTTTAACTGATCTTTGACAAGTTAAATTCTCTCCGTTTGATCACAAGGCAGTTGACATGGCTAATAGCTTCGACAAACCAAACTTCACCTAATGTGTGTGATGGCTAATTACTTTGCTAGGAAAAGATATTTCATTCCCTGAACCTAACATACAATTAGAACATGTTTATCCACTGTAGAGGAGGATTAATCTGACTCTAGTTAGCCAATTTGTGAAGGAGAGCTTTGACAATGATAAAGTTGTGTTATTTTGTAGTCACAGGTTCAACTTGTAGAAAGTTTCTTGCAATGGAAGGTCAAACTGTACACAATAGATTCAACGATTCTTCTTCGACATTCTGTACTGGCAGAAATTTTATGCATCATATTGCCCTTTAATTAGCTAAACTATTTTGGAATGTATCTTCAGAGTATATGTAATGAGATGATTTAGCTGGAAAGGAAAAATTATAATTACATGATTTCATAGCAATGAATTAGGCAGGTCATGCTTCAAAAGCCTTGATAAGAAGAGTGAAGAAGAAATATATATTTTTTCTTTCTTAAATTTTGTTGGATTCAGGATTCAAGTTTTTTTTTTTTTAAAAAAATATATATAGCCCTATGATAGTTCTTGTGCTCTTAATTTCTTGTTAATCTCATTTTTGTTATAATTTTCTAGCGACCTATTTATTTACTTTTTTTTTTGGTTAATTTTCTAAAAAATTTATAAGTCACCACCGCTAAGATTGTGTCAGACTCGATATCCATTCTTATTCTGAGAAGTATTATTATTTTTTTTAATTTCATTTTTTTTTTCTTTTAGGTAAATGATGCATAAAAAAGCCAATATATAAAATATAAAAAGGTTTAATTTTATAAACCTAACTGACCTCCTTACTTTAATGCCTTTATATTTTGCAAGAAAATGTTTTAGGTTGGAACTTGCTAAAGATACAAGGAAAATCTGAATATCATTTTAATGGTTGAGATTTCTTTTCAAAGATTATAAATAAGGTTTTTTTAAAGCATTGAAGGCTAAATGCTTTTGTTCATCCTTTTGTCCTTTCAGATAACTAATCCTCTCTTTAGCTCCCAATTCCACTAATCCTCTCTTTAGCTACCAATCCCACATGGCTCACTCTGGTTGAGCACTTTCATTTATATTTTCATTTTGGCTCTCTTAAACTCAACGAAATTCCCTAGGAGCTCATAAAAAAGATAACTCGGCGGTACACGGAGTTTCAGTCAATAGTGTGTGGGAGTTGACGAGAAGACCTGCTCCATTGTGTGGATTTTTTTTCCCGGTAATAATAAATTTAAGAATTTGGCCATTTGAATGAACTTCACGGCCGGTCGAAAATTTTCATGGACCGAATCAGTCACCATGGTTCGGATTGAAAAAAAAAATAATATAGAGGACCTGCTCCATGGAGGCTTGACCTCACCTTCTCCACTACAACCATGGCAGTTCCCCTTGCAGCTTTCTCCTAAAAATGTATAAATGCTCAACTTCTGGACCAGCAATATCACACCCCTGACCTCCCTCCTCTTCATTAGCTACCTACTCCCACTTAGTTCCCAACATGAGCACCAGCGCCGATGCCGCCCCCGCCACCGTCATCCCCGTCGACGAACACCCTGCCTCCGACACCAGGGGCAAAGCTCCCGTGGCTACTGCACCCCCGCCTCCGCCTCCGCCGCCTCGCACCTTCCCTTTCTTCCTGAGGAACACCGCCAAGGGCGCCGCCGGGGGATGCCAGCGTGCCTTGGCGTTGCTCGACTTCGTGCTGCGGCTCTGCGGCATCGCCGCCACCCTCGTGGCCGCCGTCACCATGGGGACCACCAACGAGACGCTGCCCTTCGTCACCCAGCTTTTCCAATTTCGCGCCAACTTCACCGACCTTCCCGCGCTGTTGTCAGTCCCATAAATGGAAATGATTAAAAGAAACAAATTAAAACGTTAATCAATTCACGATCGGTTTAAATTGCAGGTTCTTTGTGATAGCGAACGGCATCGCCGCTGGCTACCTCGTGCTCTCCCTCCCCTTCTCTATCGCCGGCATCGTCCGCCCGCAGGCGACGTGCCCAAGGTTCTTCCTCTTTTTCTTCGACTCGGTGATGGTCGCCTTCACTTCCTCGGCGGCGTCGGCGGCGGCGGCGATCGTGTACTTGGCTCACAACGGCAGCTCCAGGGCCAACTGGGTGGCCATCTGCCTTCCTTTCGACGGCTTCTGCCAGCGCATCAGCGGGGCCGTCGTCGCCGCATTCATCGCCGTCGTCTTTTTCATGGTGTCGGTCCTCATCTCCGGCCTGCTACTGCGAAAAGCACGAATATAATTCGATCACCTCCGGTCGATCGGCTTAATTCGTTCTAAATTTCGTGCGTTTAAAATTCGTCGTCGTGTCGCGTGTGAGCAGCCGTTAGCAAACTGTGCTTAAATATCATCGTTCTAGCCGTTTAATGCTCTTGTACTTTACCGTTTCTATTTTCATGTCTTTATGAATGCGAAAAATTCGATCCTGCAAGATTCAAATTATTACAATTGAGACTTGAATATATATATATATATATATATATATATATATATATATATATATATATATATATATATATGTGGTATCAGAACCCTAAGAACCTATTCGGACTTTATATGATATCAGAACCTTAAGATCCTATTTGGATTTTTTATAAACAAGTTACAATTTTCAAATTCTTACTACAAGGCCGCTCTTGATTATTCCCAACAATTCACAAAATCTAAAGATATTGGCTATAGTAATTCTTTCTTAGTCAGTCAAGGAGACCAAATCCTATTACAACAGAACAACACTATTCTAGCACTACTTACTTCTCTACATTATAGACTTGCAGTTTTAGAAAATTAAATTCTTACTTTAAAAAATCACATACATAAAAATAATCAGAGAGAGGATCTAAAGCAAACACTAGAAAATATAAATAAAGACCTTGGTATGCTTTCCCTAGGAAAAACTATTACTAAACAACTACCTACTACTTAAAAGTTCCTAAAAATCCAAGATCTACCTTCTAATGGCTCTACAAATAAAAACGCAAGTTGAAAGTTTTTCTGGTTTATCATATGCACTAAGACCTAATAAGAACCTCTCTATGATACCCAGAAAATCTACAAATACTCAGGCTATATATCAATTAGAAGAACTTATAGATATAGACCAAAATCTAGACACATTCTCTAATGAACAATTAAATACACTAAACCCAAAACGCCTATATCATCAAGGTTCGTTATCCTTTTCTACTTCACTTTATAGACATCATAGAACCCAACTATTACACTTACTAGATGGAGTAGAAGAAAAATTTATCCTTATGAATGAAGAATTAGCCAGAATACTTTTACAAAGAAAACATAACTTTATCTACTTAGGACTAATTGTGTTTAGCCTAAGAGGATTTATCAAAAAAGCATAGGTGCTAAAGTCTTTTTAGTATTATATAACTCAAGGTTCTTAGATAATGACAAAGTGGTTATTGGACTTATAGAAGTAGATATGAATAGTAATTTAGGAATTACATTTTTTTGTCCCAATTTTAATATGACTATTCCAGAATTTATTGACCATATTAAAATTTCTGTTCAAGCCAGAGGATATGGAGATTTCTAGAAACATAATATTCAAATAGACATAATCTTTCTAGAAAAAAACAATAACTAGCATCAACAATAGTTTCAAAGTTCAAATTAATAATATTATAGAAACCCTTATAACAAAGGGAATATATTTCATCAAACCTAAAAACTTTTCGTCTGACCTACTTGCTAGATTAGACTGGAATCTTAACCTAGATCTAAACATTACACCGCAAACATTACAACCAAGAGAATCCATAATCTATAAAGATAGACATGGCAAATCAATAGTAAGATTTCACAATTGCAAGCCCTCAACTTCTCAAGAAGACAACCAGGAAGAGAACCAACCTGCTTTAAATCTAATGAATATAGAAACCAGTACTTACTCACACTCACAGAAGGAGAAGGACAACTTTTTATTTTATGATGATTTAAATGAATATGTCTACCTCCCATTTGAAATAGCTAATTATTTTACAAAAGAAGATCTTAAAGAATTAGAAACTTTTGACATTTTACATCATAAGTTAGATGAAGATTGGATGTTATACTTTGACGAATACCATAATATTATAGCAAAAAAGAAAGATTATTTTTCCAATATTGCTTTAATGTAGATCTGCTACATTAACGACCTCCTAGTGTTGGCCCTAGGGATATGGAGGGAGGTACATGTAGGTACACAGGCGTCAGGCGTATGATGGAGTAAATCCCAGGTCGTCAGTTCCTGAGAATCAAGGCCTAGCCATTACGCCAGAAATGCCATGCGTCCACCATTTGTGCTACGCCCTAGGGGCACCAATGTTGCTTTAATGAATCCTGTAGAATCTAGTACTACCAATACACCACAACCTTTACATGTAAGACATCCAGAAAGTTCTATGAGAACTATGGATTATGGAGAGGGGCATCCTCCATGAACACAAATTCACCTTTATACAAATAATAATCCCTTGTTAAGAACTATAGGAAAAAGAAGATCACTAGAAATTACATACTTTGATAAAGTAAAAATTCGGTTCTACTTAATATAGGAGAATGCAATGACCCTTAAATGTATGACACTTAGAACAATGGATAATCTCTGTTAAAAGGGACTACCAAGCCAAACATGAGCTAGACATAGAATCTAGTGATACCATGATAAGAGTCGGTGAAAATTATTTAGGCGATGTAGCCAGAGCAGCATGAGAATCATATAAAACTACTCATCCATAAGAAGTATCTAGGATTGCTTATCAGGGAAATAACATACTTAATTTCTGTTATACTATCCACAGACTTTTTACAGCAAGAGATGCCAACACAGGCTTAGATATTAGACAAAAAGAAGCTATGAGAGATTTAAAACAATTACAACTTTTTAATTGGAATTGGATTAAACCTTTTTGCAATAACTTCCTTGCCTTAATAGCCATATCACGACAATTACTCTAACCCAAAATTAGGAGAAAGACTATTTAACAAACTTCCTGGAGAATTAGGAAAAGAAATACATAAGGCATGGACAGACATGAAAGTAACACCTCAGTATGACAATATTAGAATACACATACAACATATTATTTTTGTATTAAAAGAAAAATGTACTTATATCCATATTCAAAAATAACTTAAAAATCAACAATACGGGTTATGTAGTCAAATCTACACCCCTCAACAGTACGACTCAATGGTACATAAACAAAAACAAAAACATTATAGAAATACTAAATCAACTACACAACCTATTAAAACCAAAAATTTTAGGCCAAGAAAAACATATTACGTTCGA
Source organism: Zingiber officinale (assembly GCF_018446385.1). Taxonomy (NCBI): domain Eukaryota; kingdom Viridiplantae; phylum Streptophyta; class Magnoliopsida; order Zingiberales; family Zingiberaceae; genus Zingiber; species Zingiber officinale. The sequence goes on from NC_055988.1 coordinate 105,846,366, forward strand.
AAAAGTAGAGAAAAGAAACCTTATTTAAATAAAGACAAACACGTCAGAAAATTCAAACCAAAGAAAACCTATGCTAACACTATTACTTATTTTGCCTGCAATGAAACAAGCCATTTATCTTCAGCTTGCCCAAATAAAAAAAAACCTATATACAAGAGAAGCCAAATTAGTCACTTGTACAAATTTAGATCTAGTAGAAATTCAATCAGACGTCTCTGACACATCCTCTATTTACTCTATTATTTCTGTAGATGACATGGAAGAAGTTCCCCCTTCTTCAGACTATAGCCTAGTAAATTCCTTCTTACAACCTTCCTATTACCCAGAAGTAGACTATAGTCCAGTAAACCTAGATACTGACCTATGGGATGTATTCCCACCCATGGACATGAACTTAATGCTGACACAACTAAATACAACTATAGGCGAATCCAACTGTACACATGATTGGAAATTAAAAATAAGAACAAACAACATTCCTTGCTATCTGTGTAGTTATTATCCAACAGTTGATCAAAGAGGCACCTACACAAATTGCAAAAAGCAGACTTGTAATCTTTGTCTCCATAGCTATTTTAACGTTATAATCCCTATAACACAACCCACTAAAAGCAGTACTAGAAATATTCTTTTAGAAATAGGAGTGTCAACATTAGAAACTAGAATAAATCAGTTAGAAGCCCAATTGGATCTTGTAACAACCCAACTAGAAGACCTGGTCTTACAACTTTCTCCACATCCTTCTAATAAGGGTAAAAGCTTACAACTTACAAATTCACCAAATACTGATATGATTTTCATTAAGGCCTCTAGTATCTGTAACACAAGTAGAACTCTTGATATTAGAGTAAAATGCTTAGTAAATAAACATGACCATGAATTTACATTACATGCCTTTTTAGATAGGGAGTTACTAATTCTACTATAGATGAAGCCGCACTCCTGTCAATTTTACCTAAAACGTTTATCAAAATAGCCTCCCAACCTTTAATCAGTACACAATTTGATGAACAACAACTTACCAGTACCCAATTTGTCACTAATACACATTTAAGGTTTTATAATAATTGTAGTACCTATAGTGCTCCCCAAACTCTCTCTAAATTATGGGTTAAACCCTTGTTACATCCTAATATACACCTTATCTTGGGTCTCAATTTTCTTATATCACCAGACCGAGCTTTTCTACTTACTAAAGACTATGCCCTATTTTTTTCTACTCCAATAGTAGTCCCTATTGTTTCAGATTATCCCTCTGTAGTTCAATCTCTAACTACTCCACATACAACAAAAACCCAAACCCAGTCCTCTGACGCCACTTGTCAATGTACTATCAAAGGGACGTGCAAACAGTCTCCTCTTCTGTTAACCTGTGAACTAGCTTTTTTTGAATATCAGGAAAACTGGACTCACTTGGCTGGACAAGCCCTACCGACATACTCCTCCCAAAACAATTTCTCTAGACCATCAACACCCATCATCCAAATTTAGACTCTCTTATCTCCCGCCTAGAAAAATTAGAAATTATTGGAGATAACCTAATCAAATACTGGGAACGAGACAAAGTCTATTGTAAATTAGAAATCATTAACCCTAACCTAACTATTAAGACCCAAGATTTAAGATACACAAACTGGAAAACAAAAGAATGCAAAACACATATCCAACAATTACTACAATTAGGTGCCATTCAGAGATCTACCTCTCGACACAGAAGCCTAGCGTTTATAGTCAATAAGGGAGCCGAACAAAAACACGGTCAATCTTGAATGGTCTTTAATTACAAAAGGTTAAATGACAACTGTCAGGAGGACGATTATAAAATACTCGATAAAGACCAACTCTTGAATAAGATAAAACATTTTAAATGATATTCAAAGTTTGACATGAAATCAGGATTTTGGCAGGTAAGGATGCACCCAGACTCGATGAATGGATAACTTTTTTCTGCCTAGAAGGCCACTTTGAATGACTTGTTATGACATTTGGTCTTAAAGTCGCTCCTCAAATCTTCCAATGAAAAATGGATGATATTTTTAGAAATGTTTCTCAATTTACCTGTGTTTACATAGACGATATTTTAGTCTTTTCCAAAACTAAACAAGAACATTATGCCCATTTACACATAATTTTTAATCTCTTTGAAAAACACGGTCTTATCATTTCACGGAACAAAACGAAACTAGCAGTAACACATATTGAATTCTTAGGGGCCGAGATAGGCCAAGGACAAATCATATTACAATCTCATATCTCAGCTAAACTTCTTGCCTTTCCAGACAAAATGGAAGATACTAAGACTCTAAGAGTTTTTCTAGGCCTTCTAAATTATGCACGACCATACCTTAAAGACCTAGGAAAAATTAGTGGGCCTTTATACAATAAGACATCTTTGATTGGGTAAAAACATTTTAACAAACAAGACATAGCCTTAGTTCAGCAAATTAAGCAATTGGTCAAAACCATTCCTAAATTAACCTTACCTTTTGACTCAGATTATTTAGTTATTGAAACAAACGGTTGTGAAACAGGATGGGGAGGTATTTTATACTGAAAATATCCAAATATGAGCCTAAATCAACTGAAACCTTATGCAGATATGCCTCAGAAAAATACCACAAAAAGGACATCTGACATCATTAGAGTATGAGATCTTAGCATTTATTTACTGCTTAGAAGCTTTTAGATTATTTATTTGTAATAAACCAGAAATCCTTATTAGAACAGACTGTGAAGCCATAGTCAAATACTGTCAACAAACTAAAACAGTTAGGAAAGGCCTTAGTACAAAGCGTTGGCTAAAATTTATGGATACTATAATCAACAAGAGACTCAAGATACAATGGGAGCATATTAAAGGAGTAAATAATTCCTTAGCCGATGCATTATCAAGACTACTGCATTAACTTTTGCTATTTACTTCTTGAGATACAGGATGGACCGACTAAAGAAAGTTTACACTTTTTCTACCAAAATCATGAGTTTTGGTACCCAAGATTTATAATTACTCACACAACCAGAAGATCATTTTCATTTTACTGGTAGACACATACTTGATCACATCCAAAATTGTCTCATTGACAATATTTGGCATATCCCTACACTTCGAGGGAGCTCTGGACACAAGATTGTAGTGATTAACGCTCTTTCCAACTATTTCCTTACTACCATACAAAAATCAACAGGAAAGAAATTTTCCTGTTACGTGGTCTTCTCAGGACCTCAGGCAGGGGTATACTCTACATGGAAAGAAACTAATTTAACCATTCAAAACATAGAACATCCATACTTTAAAGACTATTATTCGCTCGAAGAGGCTTTTACAGTAGCCAGAGCCCATCTTAGGCCACATTTCTTTATTAGTACATCTCTTCAAACTACACCAATACAAGTTACTAACCCTGATACACATACTCTCACTTATGCTCAAATTGTAGAACATACTCCTAAGAATAACCTGGCGAATACTACTATAGAACACACTACCAAAACTCCTATCAGACCAGAATACTTAACTCTAGCCCAACTTAAAGAACAAAATAAGACTGCGGCTTTACAACGAGCATCTGTGATGCACCTGGTGGGATTACCAAACACTATTCCTAAAGACATTAATACTTATGTTCGCAGTTTAGTTGAAATCTACTTTACAATTTTTTATCGAATTATACGAAGCCCTGAAAGCTTTTCACAAAACACCTCCTGAAAGAATGACCATTGTATACGAAGTTGAATTCAACCCAAAACTTAAATGTCAGAAGAAAGGTCCACCTTGTCTGGAATCAGATAAATATGGATGTCAATGTCAGCTTCTTTATGCTTTCCGAAGAACTAACATGGATTATGAATCCTACATCACTACAGCTTACAAAGGGAGACATATTACCCTTTTTACTCTACTTGACTATGGTCTCCTGCATAAATTATGGGTGCATGACCTATATTCAATCAAAGATTTCCCAAAGAAACTAGGCACCATTATTTCTACAGCTTTAGAAGAAGAAGAAACTTTTGTGGTATGCACATTTGACAGTACTCCTCCAGAATGGTTGGACCTCAAAATCGAGTCAGCCCGACATTTCGTTAAAATTAACGTAAATGAAGTTGGAGGCTACCAAGCTGAGCTAGAAGACTATCCAACAGATCTAGGCTATGATTGGGAAGCTTTTCCCTCCTTCTCTGATCAACTTAAACACTAGCGAGCCTCCGTCCAAGGGACGCATTGGGGCTGGGACCGACTTAAAGATCCAGATACTTATCTCCTTGTTGGTGAATCTTTTACAGAAAAAATTTATTGGCCAAAGGATATGGGTATCAGGTTTTTTCCTTTCCACTTTATGACTCAGCATACTACTCCGTTTCAACATTACCAGAAGAAGATAGAAAGAATAAGTAACAAGAGGTTAGCAAGCTCAGCTCTTTCGGCCAGAACCTACCGAGCTACCCTTGCCAGACACAGAGCACCAGTCCAAGCTTCCAGCTCACAAGCACCATTGTTGGACTCTACAGGAGAAGATAACATTGATAATATGGTTGACAACTAACACCGCCAACAGTAACACCAATATGACAGTACCCAACAGTGTCACCACTATGATAGTACCGCTACTATCCACCTATCTTGCTTTCCTTCACCTCCAAGCAAGTCCTTCCTTCCACCTGTCTCACTTTTATAGATTCCTTCCACCTATCTCACTTTTATAGATGCTTTCCTTCACCTCCAAGCAAGTGCTTCCTTCCTCCAGAAGCTATCTCTCCTCTCTTGCCTATAAAAGGCCATCCTCTTCTGCTTCCAAGGCATCGACGAACAACCCTCTCTCTCTTTGCCTCTTCTCACTCCCTATTCTCAAGCTCTCCCTCTGAAAGTCCTCCCTCTCTTCTGTAAGTATGTAAAATATTTCTATTTGTCAGTTTCAATATGTAAGGTTTCAGTATGTAAGATATTTCTATTTGTCAGTTTCAATATGTAAGGTTTCAGTATGTAAGATATTTCTATTTGTCAGTTTCAATATGTAAGATATTTCTGTTTGACATTCCTCTTCCTGTATGTATGCTCACTCATGTAAAAGTATCATGCTTAGTTAAATAAATGTTGTCTTGCATTACTTCTATTCTAGTTCTTCTTCAGTCCTTATCTAAGTAACCTAATAGTGAACAGTAACTGTAAAAGAATAGTAGACCAAAATAAGACCTATGATGCCTTAAAAAGGAAGGCAACTTGGTGCTACACACACACACACACACACACACACACACACACACACACACACACACACACACACACACACACACACACACACACACACACACACACACACACACACGTATAATGCAGGGTCCAGTATAATAGGGAGGTCAATAATAAAGGTGATATGATGGTCAAAAGTAAAAGAGGGATGACGGTCAATGACATGAAGTTTCTGTCCTAGTCTAAAAATGAAGTAATAGTCAAGGTTAAGAAGTTATTCGGGGACTTGGTTCTCCCACCTCATAGGCACGACTCCCGATATATTTTCGGTCGACTTCTTAGTTGGTTGGGTCCCCACGGCTCAGTCCTCTTATTTCCTCCTAGGCACCGCTCCAGTCTACACCCGATCAGCTTCTTAGCTGGTGGGGCTCCCACGACTTAGTCTCCTCATTTCCACCTGGGTACCGGCCCAGTCTACACTCGGTCAGCTTCTTAGCTGGTCGGGTCCCTAGGGTTTAGTCCCCTCATTTCTCCTAGGCACCGCCCCAGTCTATGCTCGATCGACTTCTTAGCTGGTCGGGTCTCCAAGGCTCAACCCCCTCATTGTTCCTCGACACCGACCCAGTCTACATCTGGTCAACTTCTTAGCTAGTCAGGTTATTGTCAGGAAATAATTTTTTTAGAGAATCACAACTTATCAAAAAATAATAGCTGTTTGTTAGGGAATATTCTGGAGCCTTGGCGCAACTGTAACATTATTGCATTGTGATCTAAAGGTTATGAGTTCGAATCTTAAAAACAATCTCTTTCAGAATTCTTCTCTAAGACCTCGTATAGTGGGAGCTTCGTGTACTCGACTGTCAGGGAATATTCTAATTGTAGGATCGAAAAGAATTTAGATATCTCCACAATGACATGATATTGTCCACTTTGGGCCTAAGCCCTCATGGTTTTGCTCTTGGGCTCTACCCAAAAGGCCTCATGCCAATGGAGATATCTTTCTCTTATAAACCCATGATCTTTTCCATGTGTTTTCAATATGGGACTATGTTTGCAACCTTGCAACCCCAACAATCCCCCCCTCAAACAAAGGACCATGGGCTTCCCACGTCCGATCCTTGACCCACCAGGTCTTTCTGCCCCTCGGTCTACCCGACCTACTAGGACTTCCTGCCCCTCGGTCTACCCGACCTACTAGGACTTCCTGCCCCTCGGTCCACCCGACCTACTAGGACTTCCTGCCTGGTGTCTGGTCCTCTTGATCCGAACATAGGAGCCCCCACTTTCTTTGTTCAAGGTCAATATTGTATCCACATGACTCAATCAGACCATAGCTCTTGTGCACAGTCGGCGGTAAGAATTTAGATATCTCCACAATGACATGATATTGTCCACTTTGGGCCTAAGCCCTCATGGTTTTGCTCTTGGGCTCTACCCAAAAGACCTCATGTCAATGGAGATATCTTTTCTCTTATAAACCCATGATCTTTCACATGTGTTTTCAATATGGGACTATGTTTGCAACCTTGCAACCCCAACACTAATACTCTGCCATCTGCATCTTAGAGACTTATGCATATTTAAATAGAAAAATGATATGTTCAAGGAAAAAAACTCAAGGAAAAACTCAAGTATAGACATAGAAAGTCATGGGGCCTATAAAAAGTGAAATGGTGGACCATGACTTTATGTGTCTATCCTTGAGTTTTTTTCCTTAAGCATATCATTGCTCATTTAAATATTGTCGTTTAGAATATTTGTACTTAATTACAATTGGAGATACGATGATTTTATTTATTTTACTAAGTGTTTTACTATTCCATCACACTTATACAATTAGGGATGAAAAAATACTAAAAATTCAGCATATCACATGTATCATATTAAAATATACTGAATGATATTAATATTATTGGTATATTAAAAATTTTAATACAGTATTATATCATATCAAATTTTTTAATATCGATATAAAATTTACTATCAGTATACCACATATATAGCACCATATAGAAATTTTAATATAAACGATATGAAATTTATATCGTATCAAAAATTCGATATACAAAAAATTTGATATGTCAAAATTTTGGTACAATATCTATATAAATTTTTTTATATTAAAATTTTCTATATGATATACAAGTTTAGGATTTGGTATACCATATCGAACAACCCTATACAATATTTATTGTCTCTTGAATAGTGTTGTGCATTCCATGATAATTAGGAATTTCACAAAAAAAAGGACTCCAAAATCATCTTTTGGAGCCTGCTTCTAGTCCTATAATTACATCACCTACCTTTGGTTCTGTAACGACCCGCCTTCTACTGGCTAGGCTGTAAGGCCGAACCGTCACATTATGCTGTGCTAAGCTATATCCATGACCATTACTAAGTCTAGGTGCGGAAAGCTGTACCAATTTAAAACTTTGCTAAGCTAATACAAGTTCTTGGTCCTACATGTGCTAAGGGATGCAATCTAAGGTATTCATGGCATACCCTACATCCTCTATGGTCAAGGAGCGGAATTACAAGGCCTCTTGGTCAAAGCCCAGCTTCCCAATCGATCCAGATTGAACTCAATCGATTGCAAGCTGTTGGATCGATCCATGGATCTATTCAGATTGCTACTGTGCTCGGGGTAATACTCTGGATCGATCGGCTGATCGATCCAGACTGGCCAATCGATCCAGTGATCGATTCCAGAGCTCTCTGTTTGCGGGAGCGATTTCCCGATCGATCGAATGATCGATCCCGGAACTTTCTGTTTGCGACAGAATGCGTCTGGATCGATCGGCTGATCGATCTAGAAGCTTACTGTTCGCGACAAAATGTGACTGGATCGATCGGCTGATCGATCCAGAAGCTTACTGTTCGCGGAACCAGCCTCCCCAATCGATCCGCTGATCGATTGAGGGCCCCAATCGATCCGCTGATCGATTGGGGTTTCTGATTTCGCAGCAAAGCTCTAATTTCAGCACTGTTTCGTGCCCAAATCACATGTACAAACTCTAAACTAACTGAAATGCATTCTAACATCAATTACCTAGCATTCTAAACATGGCATGGTGCATATTTCACTAGTTCATGACTTTTAAGCAAACTGAAATGCGAAAACTAAACATAACAAGGTTCTAATAGTTAGACTTGCTAAATCCCTAAGATCTTCATTCCAAACTCCTTTTCCACACACATCTTCGTTGCATTGTCCTCCAGCCTCCGCTAGTCCATCTTTCCTTTACCTTTATCTGTAGTATAAGGAAAAGAGTATCTGTAAGCTTGAGAGCTTAGTAAGAAACCATCTACCTTACTAAAACGTGCATACGATGCAATTTATGTTTTTAAAACATGCTATTTGAAATATATGCTAAACAGGTAAGAGCATAGCATGGCATACAAACAAACTAGTCATGACAACAAGTGCTAACATAAGCTATCATATGGTATCAATAGAAAACTAAACTGATACAAACAAACAAACTGAATTGAGCTAATTTTAAGTTAATGCTAAAGCTATACTGAATTCACATAACTATTTGTGAAGTTTTGAAAACTATTTTTATAAATAGATTAAAATAATAATCATGCTGCTGTTTGGGCCCGACAACTGTACTTGCTATGCGCGCATCCCTAACTAGACTCGTGTTTGCAAGTCCCGAATTTAGTAGGGTTTACTAGGTTATCTAAACTTAGGGACGACTGTGGGAGCCCAACCCAATGGACATCTAGTCTAGTACAGTGCCACTGCTGAAAATAAAATACTGGTTATAGCTGAATTGTTCTTATCTTGCTATTTCTAGGTTATCTGAACCTAGAGCTAGGTTGTCTGAACCTAGAGGCGATTGTGGGATCCCACCCATTGGACCGTAGTCCCATAAAAGCTGTAATAAACTGAACATGCTATAAAAATGCTTCTATTGCATTTACTGAACTATTACAATGCCTAAGTTACACTTTAGATGGGCTGCACCTACTATCGAGCACTTGGTGTGCGCTATTGCTCACCCTATGTGCCAAAAATCCATATACTACTAAACTAAAGCATGAAATCATACGAAAACTACTTATACTGCAGGTGAGAGGTTTCTTACCTTCTGCTCTAATTTTCTTACGATTCTAATCGCTAGATTTCCGGAGAAGATGATCCTTTCGACGATCTTCTCGCGTCTATGCGTTCCTCTCGCGGAGGGGAGCGTCCTCGGGTCGGAGTTGTTGCAGGAAGGAGCCCTTATGACCCTAGGGATGAAACCCTAGCCTTTCCTTGGCTTTGGTGTGAAGAGAGGGTGCGGGAGAGAGGGGTTCGGCGGTGAGGGTTTGAGGGAGAAAGAAATCCCGATCAAAATAAAACCTCACTTAATCCCTTCCCTATTTATATTAAGTGGGTAATTTGGCCCAACTCTAACATAAATATAATTGACTCTCTCTTCTCTCAGCACGGCCCTGCTGGGTTCACTTGGTTACTAGAGATCACCTTAAGTCGTAGGTCCCAATAGGTCTCGGGTTCGATTCCCGCTTAGGCTATTCACGATTCTATTTATTTTTGCTACTGCCGCTACTCTAAAAATTCTGTAAAAATATCCTAAAATTCCAGAAAAATCATAGAATATTTCTAAAATAATTTTGAGAATTTTCGGGCGTTACAATCTCCCATACCTTATAAAAAGTTCTTCCTCGAACTTAGAATAACTCTGGGTACTTCTGTCTCATACTAGCTTCTGTCTCCCAAGTTGCCTCTGCTGTGGTGTGATTTTGCCAAATAACTTTTACTAATGGTACCTCCTTGTTCTACAATTTCTTAATTGTTCGGTCTATTATCTGAATAGGCCGACTGTCATAGCTGAGGTCTTCGCGGACTAGTACAGACTGAGGCTCAATCACCTGGGTGGCATCTGGGATATGCTTCTTCAGCATAGAGACATGAAATACATTATGGATGGTTGACATCTCCTGTGGTAGTTCTAGCTCATATGTTACCTTGCCAACTCTTCTAGTGATAAGGTACGGTCCCACATATCTGAGACTTAGTTTGCCCTTTTTCCCAAAACGCATTACTCTCTTCATGGGAGCCACTCTGAGAAATACTGAATCCCCAACTGAAAACTCTAAGGGTCTGCGCCGTGTATCAGCATAGCTTTTCTGGCGGCTCTGAGCTGTCTCTATCCTCTGGCGGATCTGCTGTATAGCTGCTGTGGTATCTGCTACTAGATCTGTCTGAAGTTCTAGTTCTTTCTGTCCACCACTCTCATACCAGCAGAGTGGAGATCTACACCTCCGCCCGTAGAGAGCCTCGTAAGGTGCCATGCCGATAGTGACCTGATAGCTGTTGTTGTATGCAAATTCTGCTAAACTCAGATATTTTCACCAACTTCCCTTGAAATCTAGGGCACATGCTCGGAGTATATCTTCGAGTCCCTGGTTTACTCGCTCAGTCTGACCATTTGTCTGAGGATGGAAAGCTGTGCTGAATTTTAACTTCGTGCCCAATGCTGTGTTGGTTGCTACTCGGAAAACCTAGAGGTTCCACTGTACAAAAATTTTGTACAAAGGTCTGAACCTTTTCCTAGCTACCATGTGTTCTTTTAAATTAAATTTTGGATCGCCTGCGGAACTTAACACGTTTGATCCAAAACTTAATCTATTCGTTCTTTTAGGTTTTGACTGGGGTCTCCTGCGGAACTTAACACGTTCGACCCAAATCACCTTAAGTTATTAATTCCATTAAATATTAATTTCCATAATTGGTTCCTAGTACTGACGTGGCGAGGCACATGACCTTCTTGGATATGGGAGCAACCACCACCGACTAGACAAAACCTTTTATGGAAAGCTAATATTTAATTTCCTAAAATAACTTTAGGTTAACCGAAAAGAACAATCAAATCACAAGGAAAAAAAAACAAAAGAACACAACATCGAAAAACATATTCGAAATACTAGAATCGCATGCCTCTTGTATTTGGTATTATTTCCATAAATAACTAGCATGATGCGGAAAGAAAAATTACTAGTTATACCTTCTAGAAAGACCTCTTGATCTTCTACCGTATTCCTCTTCTAACCTCGGACGTTGTGTGGGCAACGATTTTCCGAGATGAGAACCACCAAGCACCTTCTTCTTCCTTGCAAGTTTCGCCATCAAAACTTCTCCTAGGATGAAGAGGTTCGGCCACCACCACCATGCTCCAAGGGATGCTAGAAAAGAGGCTTCTTTTCTCTCCTTCTTCTCCTTCTTAGTTCCGGCCACCAAAGCTATCTCCACCATGAGAAAATTTCGGCCACACAAAGGAGAGGAGAGGAAAGAAAGGGCCGGCCACACCCAAGGAAGAAAAGAGGGAGAAAAATAATAGAGTTGTTCACCCATGAAGGCACCTCTACCCCCTCTTTTATAATCCTTGGTCTTGGCAAATAAGGAAATTTAAATAAAAACTTCCTTAATTCTTTTGCCATTGAACAGGAAAATTTATTTAATTAAAAATAATTTTCTTTTCATCATGTTAATGGCCGGCCACCTTAATCCCTTTAATCAAGGAAATTTTAATTCACACAAGAATTAAAACTTCCTAATTTGCTTCCGGAAATTTATAAAAATTTCTCAAATAATTTTTCCCTTCATGGTGGTTAATAAAAAGGAAATTTTATAAATTAAAATATTTCTTTTAAACATGTGGATAAAAAGAAAGTTATCTCTAAAAAATTAAAATCTCTTTTAATCTACAAATAAGGAAAGATATCAAATCTTTTCTTAATCTTTTGTAGAAACTTATAAAAGAGAATATTTAATTTTAAACTCTCTTTAAATCATGAACATGATTAAAATGAAAGTTTTCTTAAAATTTAAAATCCTCCTTTAATCAACAAATAAGGAAAGATTTCAAATTTTAAACTCTCTTTAAACATGTAGATGATTTACAAATAAGGAAAGTTTTATCAAAAATTAAAACCATCCTTTTAAACTACAAATAAGGAAAGAGATTAATCTCTTCTCTTAATCTTTGTAGAAAGTTATAAAAGGAAATTTTTAATTTTAAACTCTCTTTAAAATCATGATATCCATATAAGAAATAATTTTAATAAAATCCTTTTAATATTCTAGTGGCGGCCACCTAAGCTTGGGACCCAAGCTTTGGCCACCTACATGACTCATCCACTTGGTCTTGGCCGCCCTAGCTTGGGTTCCAAGCTAGCTTGGCCGCCCCATTGGATGGGTAAGAAGGTGGGTATGGTGGGTATAAATCTCTATATACTAGAGGCTACGATAGGGACCGAGAGGAGGAATTGGTTTTGGTCTCCCGATGAAATTAAGCATCCCGTGTTCACCCGAACACACAACTTAATTTCATCAATAATAATTCATTCCACTAAAGAACTATTATTGAACTACGCACCAATCCCAAATTACATTTTGGGCTCCTTCTTATTATGAGTGTGTTAGTCTCCCGTGTTTAAGATAACAAATGTCCACTAATTAAGTAAGTTACCGACAACTCACTTAATTAATATCTAGCTCCAAGAGTAGTACCACTCAGCCTCATCGTCATGTTGGACTAAGTCCACCTGCGGGTTTAACATGACAATCCTTATGAGCTCCTCTTGGGGACATTCTCAACCTAGATCACTAGGACACGCTTCCTTCTATAATCAACAACACACACTATAAGTGATATCATTTCCCAACTTATCGGGCTTATTGATTTATCGAACTAAATCTCACCCATTGATAAATTAAAGAAATAAATATCAAATATATGTGCTTGTTATTATATTAGGATTAAGAGCACACACTTCCATAATAACTGAGGTTTTTGTTCCTTCATAAAGTCAGTATAAAAGGAACGACCTCAAATGGTCCTACTCAATACACTCTAAGTGTATTAGTGTAATTATATAGTTAAGATAAACTAATACCTAATTACACTACGACTTTCCAATGGTTTGTTCCTTTCCATCTTAGTCGTGAGCTACTGTTTATAATTTATAAGGAAACCGATAACATGATCTTCTGTGTGTGACACCACACACCATGTTATCTACAATATAAATTAATTGAACAACTACATTTATCATAAATGTAGACATTTGACCAATGTGATTCTTATTTCTAGATAAATGTTTATACCAAAAGCTAGGCTTTTAGTATACACTCTAACATGCTGACTGTACACACTCCCAGAAGTGTGATGTGAATCGACTGTCTCTGTCTGAAATAATGGTCCGTGGGACTCCATGTAGTCTGACGATCTCCTTGAGATACAACTGAGCTAGCTGTTCCATGGAGTAGGATATCCTGATAGCTAAGAAGTGGGCTGATTTAGTTAACCTGTCAACTATTACCCAGATGGTATCAAAACCGTTCGTGGTTCTGGGTAGTCCCATTATAAAATCCATAGAAATGTCTTCCCACTTCCATTCTGGGATCTGGATAGGCTACAGAACTCCTCCTGGTCTCTGGTGTTCTGCCTTGACTCTCTGGCAAGTCAGACAGGTGATAACGTATCTAGCGATGTCTCTTTTCATCCCAGGCCACCAAAAACGTTTCTTCAAGTCCTGTTACATCTTGGTGGAACCTGGATGCATCGCATAAGGAGTCCTGTGAGCCTCGTCTAAAATCTTCCTCTTTAGTTCCTCCTGATCTGGAACACAGAGTCTGTCACCGAAGTATACTGCCCCACTATCAGCCATTCTGAACTCTCCACTTCCTGGTTCTGCTATCCCTTGCTTGATTTTCTGAATTTCAGGATCCTGTTCCTGAGCTGTCTGGATGTCACCAAGCAGGGTAGATGCTATGGTCATAGTAGAGAGCTGTCCCACTATAAGTTCGAGACCAAAATCTATGATCTCTCTCTGTAGGGGCGGTGACATGGCTGCTAGGGATAGTAAGGTAGCATCGGACTTTCTGCTAAGTGCGTCTGCTACCTTATTAGCTTTTCCTGGGTGGTAGAGGATGTCTATGTCATAATCCTTGACCAGCTCAAGCCATCTACGCTGTCGCATATTCAGATCTTTCTGAGTGAAGAAGTACTTCAGACTCTAATGATCTGTATACACTCTGCACTGAGCTCCATACAAGTAATGTCTCCAAATTTTGAGAGCGAACACTACTGCTGCAAGCTCAAGGTCATGAGTAGGGTAATTCTTCTCATATTCCTTGAGTTGTCTGGAGGCATAGGCGATCACCTTGCCATTTTGCATCAGTACTGCTCCTAGTCCCAATTTAGAGGCGTCACTATAAATATCAAAGCTATCTGTGTTTTCTGGTAGAGTCAAAATGAGAGCACTGATCAATCTCCTTTTTAACTCGCTGAAGCTGTTCTCACAGTCCTCTATCCACTGAAATTTTCTGTTCTTCCTGGTGAGAGCTGTCAGTGGGGAGGCTATCCTGGAGAAATCCTCTACAAACTTTCTGTGATAACCTGCTAGTCCCAAAAAGGTTCTGATCTCACTGGCGTTCTTAGGTCTTTTCCAGTTACTCACAGCTTCTATTTTACTAGGGTCTACCATGATACCATCCTTTGAGATGATGTGACCCAGGAAGGACACCAGATCTAACCAAAATTCACATTTTGTGAACTTGGCGTACAGCTGGTTCTGCAGAAGGGTCTGCAATACTATTTTTAGGTGCTCTGTGTGTTCTTCCTGAGTTCTGGAATAGATAAGGATGTCATCGATAAACATAATAACAAATCTATCTAAGTAGTCCCTGAATACTCTGTTCATGAGGTCCAAGAAAGTAGCTGGAGCATTTGTCATGCCAAAGGGCATGACTACGAACTCATAATGTCCGTATCTAGTCCTGAATGTTGTCTTGGGTATATCCCCTTCTTTAACTTTCACCTGATGATAACCTGATCTGAGGTCTATTTTAGAGAACACTACTGCTCCCTTTAGCTGGTCGAACAGGTCATCTATTCTGGGAAGAGGATACCTGTTTTTGATCGTGACTTGGTTCAGCGCTCGGTAATCTATACACAGGCGCATGCTCCCGTCCTTCTTCTTCACGAACAATACAGGCGCTCCCCATGGTGAGTGACTAAGGCGTATGAAGCCCTTGTCAAGTAGCTCCTGTAGTTGCTCATGAAGTTCCTTCAGTTCTGCTGGAGCCATACGATAAGGCGCTTTGGAGATAGGATTTGTGCCGGGAACGAGTTCTATCTCGAATTCAATCTTCCTGTCTGGTGCTAGGCCTGGTAACTCTTCAGGGAAGACTGCTGGGTAGTCACATACAACGCGGACCCCTTCTAGCTGTTGGTCCTTGTTCTGACTGGTATTGATTACATGTGCTAGGAATCCCGTACATCCTGAATCCATTAATTTTTGTGCTTTTAGAGCTGAGAGAAACTTCTTGGCCTTTCTCTTTGGTTCTCCGATGTACTCGAATTGTACTTCTGCTTCAGGTTGGAATACGACTTTCTGTTTACGATACTCTATAGAGGCACCGTATCTGATCAGGAAGTCCATTCCAAGGATGACATCATAATCAGTCATATCTAGCACTATCAGATCACAAAAGAGTTCTCTGTCTGCTATAATGACTGGCATTGCCCGGAGCCAGTGCGTGTACGCCATAAATTCTCCCAAAGGTAGCGTCGTCAAAAACTGACCACTGAATACCTCTGGGGGTACTGCTAACTTTTCGGCGAATGCCCTGGATATATAAGAATGGGTTGCCCCAGTATCAAATAAGACAGTTGCACTTTGCTTAAAATACTAATCTGACTTGTAACAACTATCGAGGCATTCGCTACGTATTCTCTGGTTAAGGAGTAGATCCTTGCATTTGTCGTAGCTGGAGGGGCTTCTAGTCTGCCCTGGCTGATGTGTGGACCATCTAAAACGGCCTGCATCTGATGTAGCTGTGCTGACTGGCCTCCGTACTGTATCGGCTGTGGTTGAGGAAGACTTGTCTTGTTCGGGCATTGCTTAGCCATATGCCCTTCTTGTCCACATTCAAAGCATCCTCGTGTGCCCTTGCGACAAACTCCTGGGTGAAATTTCCCACAAGTAGCACATTTGGGATAACTAGGCTGTTTACTGGCTGGTCCTCCCTTTGGGTAACTCCCTGGTTTGCACTTGTTGCTGGAGTTCCCTTTCCAGTTAGAGCTGTGACCCTGTTGTTTCTGGGTACCTGAGCCTCCTTGCCCTTTGGACTCTGAGAGGACTTGCTTCTGTTGCTTGATGTTATTCTGGTAGTGCTCGGTGGTCAGAGTACTGCTGACTAGTTCTTCGGTGGTTTGCGGCCTATGAACGCCGCCAGCCACGTTCATTGCTATTTCCGGCCTCAACATCTTGAGCATCAACCGGACTCGTTCTTTTTCGGTGTTGACTAGTTCAGGGCATAGACGAGCCAATCTATTGAATTTCTTCACGGCTTCCTCAACTGATAGGTTGCCCTGACGAAACTCAGTGAACTCGTCGTAGTGGCGGTTTGTGACCCGCATGTGAAAGAACTCCTCGAAAAATTCTTTCTCGAAGTCGGCCCATGTCATCTGGTTCACCGAGCGCTTCGCTCTAATTCTCTCCCACAAGCAGAAGGAGGCGCACTTCACCTTTTCATGCTCTGGCCAATCCAGAAGCTCCATCGTACTCTCCAGTGTTTTGAACCAGGCTTGAGCATCCCATGGTTCACTGGTGCCTGAGAAGTTCTCGGGCTTGACTCTCTGCCACTGGATCAGATAGGCTTCTCTCTTTGCCTTTGCTACTGGGGCTACTGGTGCTGTAGGCTGGACTAGTGGAACCTCTATAACTACTGGGGTTGCTATGTTTGGTTCCGGGGTGACAGTGGGGGTATTCTGCTGATTAGCCTTTAAGGTGGCTATCTCCTATTATTGTTCTGCTAGCTGCTTCTGTAACTGAGCCACTACTGCTGTAAGGTCTGGGGGAGGCACTGAACTGCCTGCCTCATGCGGGGGCTCAGTAGCTGGTGCCCTTCTAGCTGAGCGTCCTCTTGCCATTTCTAAAGGAACAAAGGACAACATAACTAAATGTTCATGTCACATAGCTAATACTATCATGTTAGTTACTATCACAGATAAGCATACTTAAGCTATCTACAAACATGAAGGCAATAAACATAACAAAGTGAGAGGTATTCTTACTTGGAAGCTGCAGGTTCAATGCTGATGTGTGTGTAGGAAGTATGGAACTTTGCTCTGATACCACTCTGTAACGACCCACCTTCTACTGGCTAGGCTGTAAGGCCGGACCGTCACATTATGCTGTGCTAAGCTATATCCATGACCATTACTAAGTCTAGGTGCAGAAAGCTGTACCAATTTAAAACTTTGCTAATCTAATACAAGTTCTTAGTCCTACATGTGCTAAGGGATGCAATCTAAGGTATTCATGGCATACCCTACATCCTCTATCGTTAAGGAGCGGAATTACAAGGCCTCTTGGTCAAAGCCCAGCTTCCCAATCGATCCAGATTGAACTCAATCGATTGCAAGCTGTTGGATCGATCCATGGATCGATTCAGATTGCTACTGTGCTCGGGGTAATACTCTGGATCGATCGGCTGATCGATCCAGACTGGCCAATCGATCCAGTGATCGATTCCAGAGCTCTCTGTTCGCGGGAGCGATTTCCCGATCGATCGAACGATCGATCCCGGAACTTTCTGTTTGCGACAGAATGCGTCTGGATCGATCGCCTGATCGATCTAGAAGCTTACTGTTCGTGACAAAATGTGACTAGATCGATCGGCTGATCGATCCAGAAGCTTACTGTTCGCGGAACCAGCCTCCCCAATCGATCCGCTGATCGATTGAGGGCCCCAATCGATCCGCTGATCGATTGGGGTTTCTGATTTCGCAGCAAAGCTCTGATTTCAGCACTGTTTCGTGCCCAAATCACATGTACAAACTCTAAACTAACTGAAATGCATTCTAACATCAATTACCTAGCATTCTAAACATGGCATGGTGCATGTTTCACTAGTTCATGACTTTTAAGCAAACTGAAATGCGAAAACTAAACATAACAAGGTTCTAATAGTTAGACTTGCTAAATCCCTAAGATCTTCATTCCAAACTCCTTTTCCACACACATCTTCGTTGCAT
The DNA here is from genome assembly GCF_018446385.1 of Zingiber officinale. Lineage (NCBI taxonomy): Eukaryota > Viridiplantae > Streptophyta > Magnoliopsida > Zingiberales > Zingiberaceae > Zingiber > Zingiber officinale. The sequence continues at coordinate 105,864,612 of NC_055988.1, forward strand.
TGTTCTCCAGCTTCCGCTAGTCCATCTTTCCTTTACCTTTATCTGCAGTATAAGGAAAAGAGTATCTGTAAGCTTGAGAGCTTAGTAAGAAACCATCTACCTTACTAAAACGTGCATACGATGCAATTTATGTTTTTAAAACATGCTATTTGAAATATATGCTAAACAGGTAAGAGCATAGCATGACATACAAACAAACTAGTCATGGCAACAAGTGCTAACATAAGCTATCATATGGTATCAATAGAAAACTAAACTGATACAAACAAACAAACTGAACTGAGCTAATTTTAAGCTAATGCTAAAGCTGTACTGAATTCACATAACTATTTGTGAAGTTTTGAAAACTATTTTCATAAATAGATTAAAATAATAATCATGTTTCTATTTGGGCCCGCGCATCCCTAACTAGACCCGGGTTTGCAAGTCCCGAATTTAGTAGGGTTTACTAGGTTATCTAAACCTAGGGACGACTGTGGGAGCCCAACCCAATGGATATCTAGTCCAGTACAGTGCCACTGCTGAAAATAAAATACTGGTTATAGCTGAATTGTTCTTATCTTGCTATTTCTAGGTTATCTGAACCTAGAGCTAGGTTGTCTGAACCTAGAGGCGATTGTGGGAGCCCACCCATTGGACCGTAGTCCCATAAAAGCTGTAATAAACTGAACATGCTATAAAAATGCTTCTATTGCATTTACTGAACTATTACAATGCCTAAGTTGCACTTTAGATGGGCTGCACCTACTATCGAGCACTTGGTGTGCGCTATTGCTCACCCTATGTGCCAAAAATCCATATACTACTAAACTAAAGCATGAAATCATACGAAAACTACTTATACTACAGGTGAGGGGTTTCTTACCTTCTGCTCTAATTTTCTTACGATTCTAATCGCTAGATTTCCGGAGAAGATGATCCTTTCGACGATCTTCTTGTTGGTTGCTACTCGGAAAACCTAGAGGTTCCACTGTACAAAAATTTTGTACAAAGGTCTGAACCTTTTCCTAGCTACCATGTGTTCTTTTAAATTAAATTTTGGATCGCCTGCGGAACTTAACACGTTTGATCCAAAACTTAATCTATTTGTTCTTTTAGGTTTTGACTTGGATCTCCTGCGGAACTTAACACGCTCGACCCAAATCACCTTAAGTTATTAATTCCATTAAATATTAATTTCCATAATTGGTTCCCAGTACTGACGTTGCGAGGCACACGACCTTCTTGGATATGGGAGCAACCACCACCGACTAGACAAAACCTTTTATAGAAAGCTAATATTTAATTTCCTAAAATAACTTTAGGTTAACCGAAAAGAACAATCAAATCACAAGGAAAAGAAAAAACAAAAGAACACAACATCGAAAAACATATTCGAAATTCTAGAACCGTAAGCCTCTTGTATTTGGTATTATTTCCATAAATAACTAGTATGATGCGGAAAGAAAAATTACTAGTTATACCTTGTAGAAAAACCTCTTGATCTTCTACCATATTCCTCTTCTAACCTCGGACGTTGTGTGGGCAACGATCTTCCGAGATGAGAAACCACCAAGCACCTTCTTCTTCTCCTAGCTAGGTTCGGCCAACACAAAGAAGCTTCACCAAGGATGAAGAACAAAACACCAACCAAGCTCCAAGGGATACAAGCTTTCTCTCCTTCTTCTTCTTCTTCTCCAAGTAGTATCTGGCCACCACAAGAACTCCAAGCAAGAGATAAGTTTCGGCCACCACAAAAGAGGAAGAAAGGAAGAGGATGGCCGGCGACAATAATTTTCTTCAAGGATGAATAATTTCGGCCACCACCAATGCTCCAAGGGATGCTAGAGATGAGACTTGCTTTCTCTCCTTCTTCTCCTTCCTTGATCCGGCCACAAACAAAAGCTCCACCAAGAAGATAGGTTTCGGCCAACAAGAGGAGAAGAGAGAAAGGGAAGGGCCGACCACCACACCAAGGAAAAGAGGGAGAAAAATAATAGAGGTTGTTCACCATGAAGGCACCCCTACCCCTTCTTTTATATTCCTTGGCTTTGGCAAATAAGGAAATTTATTTATAATAAAATTTCCTTGACTTTCCTTGATAACAATTAATTAATAAAAAATTAAATAAATTTTCCTAATTAATTGTATGTGGCCGGCCACCTCATGTAGAGCAAATAGGATAATTTTAATCAACAATTAAAACTTCCTTTTTTGTCTTTGGAAATTTAAAAAAAATAAAATTTTCTTTTAAAATCCCTTCATGGTTGATAAAAAGAAATTTCTATAATTTTAATTTTCAACATGTGAATACTTTTTCAGAGAGAAAAAAATAAAATATCTTTCCAATCTACAAATAAGGAAAGAGATCTAATCTCTTTCTTTTAATCTTTTTGTAGATCTTTTTAAAGAGAGATATTTTAATTTTAATTCTCTGTAATAAATTATATCTTCCAAATAATAAAAATAAAAATAATAATTCTTTTTAATTTAATGGGGGCCGGCCACCTAAGCTTGGGTTCAAGCTAGGGCCGGCCACCCATGAACCAAGGCTTGGCCGACCCTAGCTTGAACCACAAGCTAGCTTGGCCGGCCCCTTTCTCATGGGTATGAAGGTGGGTATAGGTGGGTATAGTACTCTATTAATAAGAGGCTACGATAGGGACCGAGAGGAGGAATTGGTTTTGGTCTCCCGATAAAATTAAGCATCCCGTGTTCGCCCCGAACACACAACTTAATTTTATCAATAATAATTCATTCCACTAGAGAACTATTATTGAACTACCGCACCAATCCCAAATTACATTTTTGGGCTCCTTCTTATTATGAGTGTGTTAGTCTCCCTGTGTTTAAGATATCGAATGTCCACTAATTAAGTAAGTTACTGACAACTCATTTAATTAATATCTAAGTCCAAGAGTACTACCACTCAACCTTATCGTCATGTCGGACTAAGTCCACCTGCAGGGTTTAACATGACAATCCTTATGAGCTCCTCTTGGGGACATTATCAACCTAGTATCTCTAGGACACAGTTTCCTTCTATAATCAACAACACACACTATAAGTGATATCATTTCCCAACTTATCGGGCTTATTGATTCATCAAACTAAATCTCACCCACTGATAAATTAAAGAAATAAATATCAAATATATGTTCTTGTTATTATATTAGGATTAAGAGCGCACACTTCCATAATAATCGAGGTCTTTGTTTCTTTATAAAGTCAGTATAAAAGAAACGACCTCAAATGGTCCTACTCAATACACTCTAAGTGTACTAGTGTAATTATACAATCAAGATAAACTGATACCTAATTACACTACGACCTTCTAATGGTTTATTCCTTTCCATTTTGGTCGTGAGCTACTGTTTATAATTTATAAGGTACTGATAACATCATCTTCTGCATGTGGCACCACATACTATGTTATCTACAGTATAAATTAATTAAACAACTACAACTAAATGTAGACAATTTGACCAAATGTGATTCTTTATTCATAATGAATGTTTACAAAGCTTAGGCTTTCAGTATACACTCCAACAATCTCCCACTTATACTAAAAGATTAAACTGCCATATCTGCTGCCATACATCTGATTCTCAACCCTTCAACATGCCCATCAAAAGCTCTTGCCTTAAGGACCTTAGTGAAAGGATCACCTGATGCAATCTAGGCAGCAACAACTTCTCCTCGTTTATACGATTTCTCGTATTGGGTGGTACTTGCGCTCTATTGTGTTTACTTGCCTTATAGACTTATGGTTTCTTCGAGTTTGCTACTGCACCAACATTATTACAATAAATTGTAACAATCTTTGGACAAATCAGAAATCATATCTAAGTCTATCTTGAGGTTATTGAGTCATTCAGCTTTTATGGCTACCTCAGAGGCTTGCCATATACTAAGCTTCTATGGTGGAGCCCAGAAAAACACCTATGCTTATCACTCTTCCATAGTTATGACTTTACCTCCTAAAGTAAACACAAAACCCTGAGGTTGACTTATTATTATCCCTATCCGATTGGAAGCCAAATCCATGCAACCCACTAGGACCAAATTAACTGCCTTGTAAGTTAGCATATAATCTCTAGTGCCTCTAAGGTACTTCAATATATGCTTTACTGCAGTCCACTGTCCTTGTCCAGAGTTATTTTGATATCTGCCAACTATGCCCTTGGCAAAACAGATTTCTTATCTCGTGCATAGCATTCATTAGGCTTCCGACAGCCGAAGCATAAAGAACTGCCTTTATTTCCTTTATCTCCTTTGATGTCTACAGAGACATATCTTTAGATAAATTTACTTCATCCTGAAAAGGTAAGAAACCTTTCTTGGAGTTTTGCATGCTTTAAAACTAGCAAGGATTTTTCCGATGTATGAAGCTTGGGATAAGTAAAATATTCTTTTCTTGCGATCCCTTATTACTTTGATCTCAAGAATATATTCATTCTCCCAAGTCCTTTATATCGAATTGTTTGGACAACCATACCCTTACTTCTGACAACATTTTGATATTGTTTCCAACTACCAAAAATGTTATCTACGTATAGTACAAGAAATACCACCACGCTTCCATCACACCTTTTGTATACACAAGACTTACCCGGTTACTAAATAAATCCATAGGTCTGAATTACTTTTGATAAACCGGATGTTCCGAGACCTTGAAGCTTTGCCTCAGTCCATAGACTGATTGAGCTTTACACAAGATGCTCTTAGCCCTTTGCAATGAACCCTTCTGGTTGCTTTATATGGATGCTTTCTTCAAGACTTCCATTAAGGAATGCTGTCTTGACATCCACTTGCCAAATAGATAAAAGAATCCGGATAGACTTAAGCATGGCAACCAGTGAAAAAAGTTTCCTTTTTCATCAAGCCTTGCTTTGAAGGTTTCTACCTCCCTGTCTATCCCTCTTTTTTCCTATTATAGACCTTTTACATCCAAAGGCTTTTACACCACTTGGTGGTTCTACAAGCTTCCAGATTTTATTAGAATACATATATTCTAATTCTATTATTCATTACTCTTTGCCTAGATGCTGCATATTTATCTTGGAGTGCTTCGTCATATGTCCGGAGATCAGGTTCATGTCCTTCAGGGATCGAGTTCAAAAACTCTTCCAAAACATGAATCTTTTAAGGTTGCTTAACAACCCTCCCACTACGACAAGACATTTTCTGCAATTGTGTATCATTTGTGATACGTGTTACAGTTTTCTTGTGGTATCTCATCTTGTACAGTTGGTACTAGATTAGACATGTCTTTTATTATTTCCTTAAGAACAAATTTACTCATGAGCACGTGGTTCATTATATAGTCCTTTTAAAATCAGTCATTGATGCTAACAATGACCTTCTGATTTTTAAGACTATAAACCTACTTTTGTTTATCTAGGATAACTTACAAACAAGTGAACTCCTATCCAACTTATTATTATCTCTCTTTAACATATGTGCTGGATTTCCCGAATCCGAATAGGCTTACGCCTATTTAGCAATTCTATATGAGTAGAGAGTTCTAACTTGGAAGGTGTTATGTTCACTTTCGTTTTCAGAGTTTTATCCTTAAAACAAATTTGGTAATTTTTTGAATAACTCATCATCTATCTAATTATTCCATAAGAGTCCTTTACCTTCTTTCTACTACACCATTCTGTTGGGGTATACCAGATGCAGTTAGTTGGGATTGAAATCCAACTACTGATAAGTGACTCCTAAAATCTCTCAAGAGGTACTTGCCACTACGATCTTCCATAGTGACTTTTTACTTTAACATTTCTCCGCATCAACCTTGTACTCTTTGAACTAATCAAAGTACTTAGTCTTGCGGTACATTAAGTAAATTTATTTGTATCTTGAATAGTTGTCTATAAAATAGACAAAATATTCAATACTACCTCTTGTCTGGATAGTCATAGGATCACACAAATCAGAATGAATCGATTTCAACATATCTTTGACTCCATACCCCTTGGACTTAAAAGCTTCTTGGTTATTTTCCTTCCAAGTAAGACTCGCAGGTTGGAAATATTTCCACTACCAATGAACCCAAAAGTTCATTAGCTACCAATGAATCCTACTCAAGTATAACCTAGCTTTAGGTGCCAAAGATATAATTGGTTCATTTCCGAAGGTTACTTTCTCTTAAAATTAGAAGATGTGTTACAAATTTCCATTTGTTGCATCGTGGGAGTTATTGGATTATAAATTGTCAACCATCATACCAGAATAGATAACTTCCCTATTTTTCTTGATAACAACTTTGTTATCAAAATAGACACAATATCTATAATAGTTTAGAAACTGAAATCAGGTTCTTTCTAAACTTGGTACGTAAAGACAATTACTTAAAATCCATATTTTATTCTTATCAAAGGATAAACATCTCCCACTGCAACAGCTACCACTTTTACAGTAGTACCCATGTGGACGGTGATTTACCTTTCATTTGGTTGTCGGGTTTCCTGGAACCCTGCAATGAATTGCAGACATGATTAATGGCATCTTGTATCTACACTCCAGGTTCTGGTAGATAACACCACTAGACATGTTTCAACTAATGAATTAAATACACCTAAATTGTTCTTAGTTCTAAGAAGACAGTCTACCTTAATGTCCAAGTCCTATTTCCAATCATTACAATTGGGACTACTAAATCTTTTCTATAGTATGACTACTAGGGATTGACAAACATCCTAAGAATCACAAAAAAATTTGGTCAAGATCAACTCCTTAAAATCTCCATGAATTTTGTGTATACAAAATCGAAGAGGAGATTTTATTCATTAATTTTATTATCTCGTCAACTTTACTTTATGACGAATAAAATTAATAGTTGATCGGTCTTTGATCAAATATTTGGTCAAAACTCTTTGAATTTAAAATAACATTGATTCCTCAAACAATATTATTTAAATTCACCAACACCTCAAACACCGTGAATTTTGCATGCCACGTTAGTGTGGACGTATACAAATTCATCATTTGTAAGAGGAGGGTTTTACCCATTGACTATCTTGTCAATATAACTTTTTGACAAATAAAATTACCTCAAACCCCATGAATCTTGTATGCCACGTTAGTGTGGACGTATACAAATTCAAACATTTGTATGAGGGGTTTATTAATTTTATTATATTGCCAATCTAGTTTTATGACAAATCAATAGTTGGTTTCCCTTTGGTCACACAAGTGATAGTAGTGAGTTGGGAGGATACTATTAAATGTGTCTAAGTGTATACCATTACTTGACACTAAGTCCATTAATAAGATTATGCCCCTTCCGTTGGGGAAGATCACACGCTCTTAATTAACTTCCTATAGTCATCCAAAATTGGAAGTTTGTTCTAGTGATCCACAAACAAGCTCATCCGTTATGGAGGAAGGCACTCAGAGCCAACGCGCAAGCTTGTTTGCATCACTTACAAACCAGTAATGGAGACCATGGGATTTACTTAAAAATCCCTCTCTCACTTAGTTATTTATAAATGAGGAATTTTAACTATGCTAGCATACTAAATATGTAAACCAACATGCACACACAGCACAATATAAAAGCAATAAATAGAAAAATTAATTTTCAACTATTATGGCTTTTATCTCTAGTTGTCCTCCGTGTGTTGTCATCCCAAGCTGCTGCCATATTTGGCCATCGCGGGTCTAGCTGTCGCATCCATCTTGCTCCTAGTTCCGCTGCGCCTCTGGTCCTTAGAAGGTTCCACGCTTTGCAAGATTCGATCCATGACATAAATAGAATTTTACATTTTGATCCTATATTCCATAAAAGGAATGTACATGTATCTAGATCAAAAATAAAATCCTAATAAAACTAAATACAGCTCCTGCTGTATTTTATAATACAATCATGCACACACATATAAATGCCCTTGACATGTCCAAGGGTCCAATCACACACATAATAACTAAAAGCCATAATAGTTTGATCCTGCATCCACAAAGTTAGCACATCCTACTATTAACCTGCCTAAATTATGTATGACATGTGCATAATTAAACTAATACCAAATACACAGAGGCAAAACCCTAGCTCTGATACCAATTGTTGGTTGCTACTCGGAAAACCTAGAGGTTCCACTGTACAAAAATTTTGTATAAAGGTCTGAACCTTTTCCTAGCTACCATGTGTTCTTTTAAATTAAATTTTGGATCGCCTGCGGAACTTAACACGTTTGATCTAAAACTTAATCTATTTGTTCTTTTAGGTTTTGACTTGGATCTCCTGCGGAACTTAACACGTTCGACCCAAATCACCTTAAGTTATTAATTCCATTAAATATTAATTTCCATAATTGGTTCCCAGTACTGACGTGGCGAGGCACACGGCCTTCTTGGATATGGGAGCAACCACCACCGACTAGACAAAACCTTTTATAGAAAGCTAATATTTAATTTCCTAAAATAACTTTAGGTTAACCGAAAAGAACAATCAAATCACAAGGAAAAGAAAAAACAAAAGAACACAACATCGAAAAACATATTCGAAATTCTAGAACCGTAAGCCTCTTGTATTTGGTATTATTTCCATAAATAACTAGTATGATGCGGAAAGAAAAATTACTAGTTATACCTTGTAGAAAAACCTCTTGATCTTCTACCGTATTCCTCTTCTAACCTCGGACGTTGTGTGAGCAACGATCTTCCGAGATGAGAAACCACCAAGCACCTTCTTCTTCTCCTAGCTAGGTTCGGCCAACACAAAGAAGCTTCACCAAGGATGAAGAACAAAACACCAACCAAGCTCCAAGGGATACAAGCTTTCTCTCCTTCTTCTTCTTCTTCTCCAAGTAGTATCCGGCCACCACAAGAACTCCAAGCAAGAGATAAGTTTCGGCCACCACAAAAGAGGAAGAAAGGAAGAGGATGGCCGGCCACAATAATTTTCTTCAAGGATGAATAATTTCGGCCACCACCAATGCTCCAAGGGATGCTAGAGATGAAACTTGCTTTCTCTCCTTCTTCTCCTTCCTTGATCCGGCCACAAACAAAAGCTCCACCAAGAAGATAGGTTTCGGCCAACAAGAGGAGAAGAGAGAAAGGGAAGGGCCGACCACCACACCAAGGAAAAGAGGGAGAAAATAATAGAGGTTGTTCACCATGAAGGCACCCCTACCCTTCTTTTATATTCCTTGGCTTTGGCAAATAAGGAAATTTATTTATAATAAAATTTCCTTAACTTTCCTTGACAACAATTAATTAAGAAAAATTAAATAAATTTTCCTAATTAATTGTATGTGGTCGACCACCTCATGTAGAGCAAATAGGATAATTTTAATCAACAATTAAAACTTCCTGATTTGTCTTTGGAAATTTAAAAAAATAAAATTTCCTTTTAAAATCCCTTCATGGTTGATAAAAAGAAATTTCTATAATTTTAATTTTCAACATGTGAATAATTTTTCAGAGAGAAAAAATAAAATATCTTTCCAATCTACAAATAAGGAAAGAGATCTAATCTCTTTCTTTTAATCTTTTGTAGATCTTTTAAAGAGAGATATTTTAATTTTAATTCTCTGTAATAAATTATATCTTCCACATAATAAAAATAAAAATAAAAATTCTTTTTAATTTAATGGGGGCCGGCCACCTAAGCTTGGGTTCAAGCTAGGGCCGGCCACCCATGAACCAAGGCTTGGCCGGCCCTAGCTTGAACCACAAGCTAGCTTGGCCGGCCCCTTTCTCATGGGTATAAAGGTGGGTATAGGTGAGTATAGTACTCTATAAATAAGAGGCTATGATAGGGACCGAGAGGAGGAATTGGTTTTGGTCTCCCGATAAAATTAAGCATCCCGTGTTCGCCCCGAACACACAACTTAATTTTATCAATAATAATTCATTCCACTAGAGAACTATTATTGAACTACCGCACCAATCCCAAATTACATTTTTGGGCTCCTTCTTATTATGAGTGTGTTAGTCTCCCTGTGTTTAAGATATCGAATGTCCACTAATTAAGTAAGTTACTGACAACTCATTTAATTAATATCTAAGTCCAAGAGTAGTACCACTCAACCTTATCGTCATGTCGGACTAAGTCCACCTGCAGGGTTTAACATGACAATCCTTATGAGCTCCTCTTGGGGACATTATCAACCTAGTATCTCTAGGACACAGTTTCCTTCTATAATCAACAACACACACTATAAGTGATATCATTTCCCAACTTATCGGGCTTATTGATTCATCAAACTAAATCTCACCCACTGATAAATTAAAGAAATAAATATCAAATATATGTGCTTGTTATTATATTAGGATTAAGAGCGCACACTTCCATAATAACCGAGGTCTTTGTTTCTTTATAAAGTCAGTATAAAAGAAACGACTTCAAATGGTCCTACTCAATACACTCTAAGTGTACTAGTGTAATTATACAGTCAAGATAAACTGATACCTAATTACACTACGACCTTCTAATGGTTTATTCCTTTCCATTTTGGTCGTGAGCTACTGTTTATAATTTATAAGGTACTGATAACATCATCTTCTGCATGTGGCACCACATACTATGTTATCTACAGTATAAATTAATTGAACAACTACAACTAAATGTAGACAATTTGACCAAATGTGATTCTTTATTCTTAATGAATGTTTACAAAGCTTAGGCTTTCAGTATACACTCCAACACTTCTCGCGTCTATGCGTTCCTCTCACGGAGGGGAGCATCCTCGGGTCGGAGTTGTTGTAGGAAGGAGCCCTTATGACCCTAGAGATGAAACCCTAGCCTTTCCTTGGCTTTGGCGTGAAGAGAGGGTGCGGGAGAGAGGGGTTCGGCGGTGAGGGTTTGAGGGAGAAAGAAATCCCGATCAAAATAAAACCTCACTTAATCCCTTCCTTCTTTATATTAAGTGGGTAATTCGGCCCAACTCTAACATAAATATAATTGACTTTCTCTTCTCTCAACACGGCCCTGCTGGGTTCACTTGGTTACTAGAGATCCCCTTAAGTCGTAGGTCCCAATAGGTCTCGGGTTCGATTCCCGCTTAGACTATTCATGATTCTATTTATTTTTGCTATTTCCGCTACTCTAAAAATTCTGTAAAAATGACAATTGATGCCAAAGTCATTGATGATTAACTCCCCTTGACAAATTTTTTAAAGAGTTATGATTGACACACACACATATATATATATATAAGATAATAACCCATATATAAGAGTGATAAATCATGATACTAAGTGATTTTCTAAGTATGAAAACTTATTCCCTAAATGAATGACCCTAATTAATTTGAACTTTTGTTCTTCTGTGATAATTTTATCATCCGAGTACTAACTCAGCCACCTACTCACGAGGGCAAAATAGAAAACTAATTATTCTTTTAATCCACACACCAGTATGGGTGATGCTTACAACGTCACCTTAAATTTAAATTTTTTTTTATGCTTAATAATATAACTTAACCCTTAAACTCTAAAGATAAAATTCTAAATGATTTAACCATAAACTAAAAAAATAATAAAAAAAAAATGAAGAGCTATGTACCGTACATTTAAGCATCATATATATGATGCACAACATAATTTCGTTAAATATATATAGAGAGAAAGAAAGTTGTTATTCTACTTATCTTATGGTGCTCACTTTGTGAGCACTACTACGTGTAATTTTTTAAAAAATTTCTTTAGCTTAAATACTATAATCTATCTAAACACTAAGCTCTAAAAAAAATATACATGGTGCACACAAGATCAGTATCATAAGGTAAGTGGGGTAATAATTTTTTTTTCTCTCTCTCTATATAAACTAGATATCCAGATCTTACAATCCAATTAATCTTAGGTTCATCCTCACATTCTGCCAACCAAGTAAATCAAGAAGCACAGTAGCTCCTAACGTGGCACCATAGCTTCACTCGTAATTCAATCATTGTAGATATGCCCTACGTGAGAATTGAATTATGTTTACTTTGAAAATACATCCTATCATTTATCAACATATAAAACCCTGGGGCTATAGATATTGATATAGAAGATATAAATGAATGTGATCCTGCCTAAAAACGTCAATGATCAACTCGCTAGTGAGGTATTTTTGATGTTGACCATGTCACCATGACCCAAAGGAAGATGGGACCGAACTGCCACATATGTTGACTAAGTTGCTGTGAGCTGGAGGGCGGTGGGGCCATCGGAGATGTCTGTGAAGCTATAGAAGGACGTCACTGTGTGCCACAAGGAGAACTGAACCGTCCGAAGAGCTTGCAAGGAGTAGAAGAGTGACGGAGGATGTTAGAATGGAGGCTTGGGGGTGGTCCGAGTGTATCCATTCTGACACTTAAGTCAGGTTCCAGCGGAGTATATGAAGTAGGTAAAAGGCTGGAACATAACATCAACTAGAAGGCAAACAACTCGAAGGCTAGAACATAACAACAGCTTGAAGGATGGGCAACTTGAAGGTCGGAACATGACAATATCTCGAAGGTCGGAGCATGATAGCGGCTTGATGGCCTGATGACTTGAAGGCCATAACATGACAGCAGCTAGAAGGTCGGAACATGACAACGACTTGAAGGTCGGAACCGGGAACCAAATTGACCACCGAGTCAGAGTACCACGACAGATCAATGAGGGCTCGAAAACCGAAGAGGTTTTGAGGTAGAGCACGACATGGCTCAGAACTCAACAGGGGCACAAAAGGGCGGCATCATCGAGATCTATGCCAGGGAAGGTGGCAACAACTGGATCTGCATGAGAGACGATAGCGACTGCGGGGACCTGCGTCGGAGGCCAGATCGCAGAGTCGGCATTAGAGGTAAATCACTTTGGGGATCAAAGGCCGGATCTACATCAGAGGAGGATTACAGTGAGGTCGGAGGTCAGATCTATATCGGAGGAGGATCACAGTGGGGTCAGAGGTTGGATCTGCATTAGAGGAAGATCATAGTGGCTATCAGAGGCCAGATATGTGTTAGAGGAGGATCACAATGATGATCATAGGCCAGATCTACGTTGAAGGAGGATCTCCATGGGGATCGAAGGCCTGATTTATATTGAAGGAGGATCACCATGGGGATCAGAGGGACTGTGGCTGGTTGAAGATAGTAGAGTTTCTACGGCTGGCAGTGGGGCTGCTACAGGGTTACTCATAGAGGCGCTGGTCTGGAGGACTACCTGCAGTGTCGTCGGTTGGGGGAAGAGAGAAGGCTGGTGCTGTTGTAGCGGTGTCAGGAGACGGTGTTGACGCTGGAGAAGGGGAAATGACCGACATACATGGAGGAGATCGAGCGGCCTAGCGGGTGCTGCGATCGACGAGGCTTTAGAGGCAGCATCGAGAGGGGAGAGGATATGAGGGAGAGATGATAACCCTCGTCCCTAGGGCCCCCGTCAGCCGACCCCACGATCAACACGGTAAATGTCGAGCCAAGTGGGTGGCGGGGCCGAATGTTTCCACCACAGGGTGCAGGGATATTATTCCTTGCCAGCCCTGTGAATTGAACTCATGACCTGATGTTGGTACTACCAACCCACTTACCACAATAGCTGAGCTCGTGGGGGAGAGGACATGAGGGAGAGAGAGAGAGAGAGAGAGAGAGAGCCTAGGGAGATGGTGACGTGAGAAGAAAAAGTCCCCTTTTGCCATCCCTATCCTCCCTTTTCTCCTCTTTGGGATTAGAGTTTTATCCCTGCTCCACATGATATTTCTATACACCCCACATTATAAATCTTCTGCTCAAGTTCAATCAAAGGAGTCATGAGTTTGACTAACTAAATTTTTGTATTTGTGATAGGATGGAAATGCCAAAAGGTCCTCGATTGAGCGCATAAGAAGTCTCCTACTGAGAGTGAAGGTTTTTTGAATTTCCGATTGAGTCGGGTTAATGCGTCTTCGGGTATATCGTAAGGCGAATGACTTCCGACTAAGAAGTTGAGGATAAAATTTTTGAGCCTGTCGTAAGGCAATATGAGCATATGATAAGGCTAATCCGCTCCTGATTAACGAGCCGAGAAAGAAATCTCTAGCACATAGCTAGGATATTTGAGCCTGTCGTAAGGCTAATCCAAGCCTATCGTAAGGTTAACTCACTCTCGACTAACGAGTTAGGAAAGAAGTCTCTAGTGTTAGAGTGTATACTAAAAGCCTAGCTTTTGTAAACATTTATTTGCTAAAATAAAAGAATCATATTGGTCAATATCTGCATTTATTTATTAAATGTAATTGTTCAATTAATTTATATAGTAGACAACATGAAGTGTGGTGTCACACTTAGAAGATCATGTTGTCAGTTCTTTATAAATTATAAACAGTTGCTCGCGACTAAGATAGAAAGGAACAAACTATCAGTATAGTCGTAGTGTAATTAAGTATTAGTTTATCTTAACTAATAAATTATACTGATACACTTTAAGTGTATTGAGTAGGATCATTTAGGTAAGTTCTTTTTGTACTGACTTAGTAAAAGAACTAAACCTTAGTTATTATGGAAGTGTGTGCTCTTAATCCTAATATAATAACAAGCACATATATTTAATATTTATTTCTTTGATTTATCAAAGGGTGAGGTTTAGCTCGATAAATCAATATGCCTGATAAGTTGGGAAATGATATTACTTATAGTGGGTGTTGTTGATTATAAAAGGAATCTGTGTCCTAGTTATCTAGGTTGAGAATGTTCCCAAGAGGAGCTCATAAGGATTGCCATGTTAAACCCTGCAGGTGGACTTAGTCCGACATGACAATAAAGTTGAGTGGTACTACTCTTGGAGCTAGATATTAATTAAGTGAGTTGTCAGTAATTTACTTAATTAGTGGACATTCATAATCTTAAACACAGGGAGACTAACACACTCATGATATGAAGGAGCCATAATGTAATTTGGGATTGGTGCGGTAATAACTCTTTAGTGGAATGAGTTGTTATCGATGAACTTGAGTTGTGTGTTCAGGCGAACACGGGATACTCAAGCTCATCGGAAGGCCAAAACCAATTTCTCCTCTAGATCCCTGTCGTAGCCTCATTATAGCCTCAAGTCCATCCAAATGAAAGACTCTTCTTGGTGTCCAAGAGGGGCCGACCATTGCTTGGTGACCAAGCAATGGCCGGCCATATCCTCTTCAAGGGGCCGGCCCTATAGCTTGGTGACCAAGCTTGTAGGGGCCGACCATAATAATTCAAAAAGGGAGGGTTATTTTGAATTTTTAAAATCTTCTCTTTGTAGAAAACTATAAGTTTTAAAAGAGAGATTTTAATTTTTAAAACTTTCCTAATTTGAATTTGGCCACATGTTTTAATAGAGAGTTTTAAAAGTTTTAAAACTTTCCTTTTTTAACCATCCTCATGGTTTAAAAAAAAAGGAGATAAGTTTTAAAATTAAAATTTTCTATCATCATGTTAAAAAAGGAAATTTTATAAGAGAGTTTTTAAATTTTAAAACATGGTTTTAATTTTAGAAACTTTCCTTTTTTAACTCCTACTTTAGGAAAGAGAGCTTGTAAAATTTTATAAGAGTTTATCTTGTAAAATTTTATATAAAAATTTTTTTTTCTTTGCCTTTTAATGTGGCCGGCCACCTTGCTTGGTGCCCAAGCAAGGGCCGGCCAATAGGATTCAATCCCAATCCTAAAACAAATAGGATTGATCTCAACCATTGATTGATGATTAATTCAATCAAGAGGAAGGAAAAAGGAAAATAAAAAGGGAAAAGGAAAATTATTAAAATCTTTCCTTATTTGCCTTGGGCAAGTAATATAAAAGAAGGGGTAAGGGGGGCTTCATGGGATACAACTCTTATTCCATTGCTTGGGTGATCTCTTGGTGGCCGGCCCTCTCCCTTCTCTTCTCCCTTTGCTCTCTTTTCTATTAGAGGTGGTGGTGGCCGAATATTGCAAGGAGGAGAATGACCCTTTTGGGTGGTGTTCATCTTGGAGGTTCGTCGCCCACACAACGTCCAAGGCGAGGCGAGGAATACGGCAGAAGATCTCGAGGTCATTAGCATACAAAGAGAAGGTATAATTAGCAATTGTTTTCCGCATCATGCTAGTTTTTCTCTTTGTAAGAATTCTAAATACAAGAGGCAATTAGATCTAGTTTTTCGAAATAGTTTTTCGAGTTTGTGTTTTCTTCTTTTTCGAACTTGTGTTTCGATTGTTCTTTTTGGTTGACCTAGAGTTATTTAAGGAAATAAATATTAGCTTTCCTTAAAAGGCTTTGCCTAGGCGGTGGTGGTTGCTCCCATATCCAAGAAGGCCATGTGCCTCGCCATGCAGTCCTGGAAGCCGTTTTTAGAAATTAATATTTATGGAATTAATAATCTAGGTAGGTTTGAATCAATAGTGTTAAGTTCCGCTTGCGATTCAAATCTAAATCATTAAGAACAGATAAGTTAAATTTGGAATCAATGATGTTAAGTTCCGTCTGCGATTCCTAATTTAATTTCTAAAGAACACAATAGGTTATTTAAGGAAAGGTTCGACACTTGTACAAAAATTTTTGTACAGTGGAACCGGTACGTTTTCCTAGGATTAACCAACATCTAGCACATGGATAGAGACTCCGAGCCCGTTGAAAGGCTAATGACCAGCGATTAAGAAGTCAGGGATAAAATCTCCAGGGCTATTGTAAGAAAATCTGACCTTGTTGTAAGGAGGAGTGGACAAAGAGGAGGTCGATTAATGACTATGTCCAAGTCGAAAAATAATAATAAGCTCAATCCCATGATTCCTACATACCGGTGGAGTCGGAGGGAGAATAATAAGCTTAATCTCACGACTCTTGAGTGTTGATGGAGTCAGAGAGAGAAAAAGTTGATCCGTGACTATGTCTAAGTTGGGAGAAAATAATAACTAGATCTCACAACTCCCAATTACCGGTGGGGTTAAAGAGAAAATAAGTTGATCCATGACTATGTCTAAGTTGGGAGATAATAATAAACTGATCTCATGACTCCTGAGAGAATAATAAGCTCTATCTCATGACTCCCAAGTGCTGGTAGAGTTGGAGAGAGAATAAGTCGATCCGCGACTATGTCCAAGTCGAGAGATAATAATAAACTTGATCTCATAACTCCCAAGTACTGATGGAGTTGGAGAGAGAATAATAAGCTTGATCTCATGACTCCTAAGTGCCGGTGGAGTCAGAGAGAGAATAAGTTGATATGCATTTATGTTTAAGTCAGAAGATAATAATAACTCGATCACATGACTCCCAAGTACCGGTGGAGTCAGAGAGAGAATAAGTAGATCTATGACTATGTTCAAGTTGGGAGATAATAATAAACTCGATTTCACGACTCCTACATACCGATGGAGTCGGAGGGAGAATAACAAGCTTGATCTCATGACTCCCAAGCATTGATGGAGTCGGAGAGAGAATAAATTGATCCGCGACTATGTCTGAATCGAGAGATAATAATAATCATGCTACAAGGAGGCTTATTGGCATATATAACATCATGTTTAATCTGTGACCCTCAAGTATCTGCTGAGTCAGGGGGAGGCTTACCGATACCTTGGTCAGGGAAGGCTTACACGCATATATAACATCATGGTCGATCCGTGACTCCCAAGTATCCACAGAGTCAGGGAGAGCCTTACTGACACATTACTTGGGGGAGGCTTACAAGCTTATATAAGCTCAATCCTAACTATGCTCGAGTCAGCAAAAGAGTGGGCCCTGAAAAAGACACTAGTGATATACGCTCGACCCCTTTGCAGAGGGGAGGTTAATACCACATCCGAAAGGATCTCGACCCCAACTATGTCCAAGTCGGGAGAGTCTGAGCCTTGAAAAAGACACAAATGATACGATATACACTCGACCATTTTGCAAGAGAGGTTGATATCACAACCGGAAAGATCTCGACCCTGACTATGTCTGAGTCAGGAAAGTATGGGCCAAGAAAAGGATAAGGACGATACGATATACGCTCGAGTCCTTGGATATTGATACTACAATTAGAAGGATCTCGACCCCGACTATGTCCGAGTCGAGGGAGTCTAGGACCTGAAAAGGACATGAGCGATGTAATATACTCTCGACTGTTTTGTAGGGAGACGTTGATATCGCAACTGAAAGGATATCAATTTTGACTATGATCGAGTCGGGAGAGTTTGGACCCTGAACATGACATCTACTAATAAAAACAGCTAGTCTGAGATCAAAAGAAATAGTTAGTGTCCTCAATGAAGTACCTCCAAGTAAAACTATGAGAAAAAACTACAATTCATATCCAAAATATAGAACTAAATGTGTTACAACTTGAGGTGCAACTTTAAGATAACCACGCCACTATCCTAGAGATAATATCCCGATCCCTCGACTCCCAAGTATCGGAGTCGGGGAGAGAAGAGTAATATTGATCCCACCGAGGGAGATAATAGCTCAATCCTACTGAGGGAGAGAATGACATGATCCCGCTAAGAGAACAATTCGATCTCTCGACTTTTATAGCGTAGCGGCAATGAGTTTGTTGAAATCCTCCCGGTCACGATGAGGGTAGCAGATATTCTAGTGCCATCCATCTTAGAACGTCTCAGTATAGTTCTTAACTCAGTGTTCTTATAGATGGTGTCAATTTGATCCTACCTGAGAACACCGATGGTCAACTCACCGGTGAGGTGTTGTTGATGTTGACCATGTCGCGATGACCCAAAGGAAGATGGAGCTGAACTGTCTTCTAAGTTAGCTAAGTTATTGTGAGCCGGAGGGTGGTGGGGCCATCAGAGATGTCTATGAAACTATAGAAGGACGTCACCGTGCGCTGCAAGGGGAATCGAATTGTCCGAAGAGCCTGCAAGGAGTATAAGAGCAACATAGGGGGTCAAAATGGAGGCCTAGGGGTGGTCTTGGCGTATCCACACCGATGCTCAAGTCAGGCTCTGGTGGAGTATATGAAGTAGATAAATAGTATGGTAATGAAGTATATAAAAACTGAATGTAAAAGCATATCAGGCCCGTGAGAGAGGGTCGGAGGTGATATTGGATCGATACGCACGTGAGGGGGGGGGGGGGGGGGGGGGGAATCACGTGGTGTTTAGAAACTCTTCTTTTCTTTTTAAAATTTAAAGTATATAAACGCAACGAAAGAGAAAAAATAATACTAAAAAAACACGAGCGATTTACTTGGTTTGGAGCCTTCGATGACTCCTACTCTAAGACTCAAGTCCCGCAAGCTTATCGATAGATAATTCACTATAAGCCTCTTTCGGCACCTCCGGAAGAGGGAATCGAGTACAAGAATAGGGTCAGTGTAACAACCTACACTTCCCTTTTAAAGTAGTAGAAAAAATACAGCACTAATAACAGGTTACCAACAAGTTGGAGAGTTCGGTGTGTTGCTGTTGGTCTGCCAAAGATGATCGGACATCCCGGAAGCATAGCTCGAAGGCATACGGACTTTCTAGAGTAGCAGCAGGAAGCAAAAATAGTCGAAGCCCAATCGAATGTGTAGTAGTTCGTACATTTGTTTTGTTTTGAAGCCTTCTCGAGACCCACTTATATAAGTCATAGAAGGCGCCTTCCATAGGCGTGGAAGGTGCCTCCAACCTGTGAAACTTGATCCGAACAACCCGACACTCATTCGGGGTGAAGTCAAAAATTTATCCTACGGAAGACGCCATCCATAGTCATGTAAGGCGCCTTTTATGAATAGTACGAAGACACCTTCTATGAATAGTACGAAGTCGCCTTCACTGCTTGAAGGCGCCTTCGGACACTATTCATTCGAAGGTAATTTTGCTCCTTTTTTTTTTGCAAAACAATGTTAGTCCAAATAACTTACAACACAAGTATTAGGACAATAATAATTAATAATAAAGAATAGTGTAATTAGTTCCTATCCTCCCAGGACCAGAAACTAGTCAAGGTCTTAGTTTAAGGATCCCAAATGGATCTAAAATGAACCGACGTCTAATGCCCCTTCAACCGGGACGCGTCCTCACTTAGTCACTCTCCTCTAGTGACTTACTTTAACTTACCAATTTGTTAGACATCCGATCAGCCCGTCAACCTGTCTGGACTTCATGCCAGCTATCCGGTCGACCCGTTGAGCTAGTTGAATTTCTTGCCAGATATGCGGTCAACCCGTTGACCTATCTGAACTTCGTACCAGCTATCCGGTCGACCTGTTGACCTAGCTGAATTTTCTTTCAGATATCCTATCAGCCCATTGATCTATCTGGACTTCTCTTATATACTTAATCAAGTGGTTAGATCACAACAAAATCTAACTTAACTTACTTGTCATTCATCAAAACCTGAGTTACACCGTTAGTGTAAACTGCACCAACAGGTGACACTAAGCTGAAAGCAACACGAAGTTGGAGATCGAAGGATGGAACATAACAGCAGCTCGAAGGCTAAATGGCTTAAAGGCTGGAACATGACAATGGCTTAAAGGTTAGAACATGACAACATCTCAAAGGCCGGATGGCTCGAAGGGGGGACGACTCAAAGGTCGGATGGCTCGAAGGCCAGAACATTACAGCGACTCAAAGGCCAGACGGCTTGAAGGTCGGACGACTCATAGGCCAGAACGTAACAACAACTAGGGCTTTAAGAACCGGATCGACCACTGAGGCGAAGTACCATGGTAATTCACAATGAGGGCTCGGAAGCTGAAGGGAACTGGAGGCAGTGCATGACAGGGCTCAAAAATTAATAGGGGCAGAAAAAGGGTGGCATCATCGAGATTTGTGTTGGGAAGGCAGCAATAGCTAGATCTACATGAGAGGTGATAGCGATAGTGGGGACCTGCATTGGAGGTCGAATCACAGTAGCGATCGAAGGCCAGATCTACATCCGAGGAGGATTGTCGTGGAGATTAAAGGTTGAATTTTTGTCAGAGGAGGATCGGGTTGGAGGTCGGATCTGCATCGGAGGAATATCGTTATGGAGATTGGAGGCCTGATCTACGTTGAAGGAGGATTGCAATGGGGTCGAAGGTCGTATCTGCATCGGAGGAAGATCACAGCGGCTATCGGAGGATGAATCTGTGTCAGAGGAGGATCGCAGCGACGATCGGAGGCTGGATCTACATCGGAGGAGGATCATCGTGGGGATCGGAGGTCAGATTTGTGTTAGAGGAGGATCACCGTGGGGATAGGAGGGATTATCGCTGGTTGTGGATAGTAGAGTTGCTATGATTGGCAGTGGGGCTGATATAGGGCTACTCGCAGAGGCACTGGTTCGAAGGACTGCCTTCAATGTCGTTAGTTGGGGGAAGAGGGATGGCTGGTGCTAGTGCAGCAATGTCGGGAGATGGTGTCGGCACTGGAGAAGGGCCGATGACCGGCAGACATGGAGGAGATCGAGCAACCAGGCAAGTACTACAGTCGGTGGGGCGCTGGAGGCATCATCAGGATGGGGGAGGACATGAGGTGTCAAAAGGCGATTCACTCACCCCCACCGCCTCCTTCAGCCCGTCCCCAGGCTAATACGGAAGAGGAAAATTATGGGTGGCTAGGGGAGAGGACATGAGGGAGAAAAAATAAAGATTAACCAGGTCAGGTAATATCGAACCTGGGGCAATCGGCCTAGTCCCACGAATGTTTCCTATCGATCGCTAGAGTAAATTGGGCAAGTGCACATGGAGCCCATCCTGACAGTCGACATTCTCAGGTCCATTACCCATTAAGAAGAAAAATTACTAATAATACGCCACCGTTGAATCTATATCCCTGATCTATCACTAGAGGATCTAATCATGACACCCTATCCTTAGGGCAAAAGACATGAGGGAGAGAGCATGAGAGAGAGGGAGAGAGAACATGAGAGAGAGAGCCTAGGGAGTTGGCGGCGTGAGAAAAAAAGCCCCATTTTCCCATCCCTCTCATCCCTTTTCTCCTATTTGGGATTAGGATTTTCCCTCAAAGGAAAACCATAAAATATTCCTACCCCATGTATACACCCCACATCAGGATGCTTATACTTTGTCCTTTTAGTTATTGGTACTTTGTTTACACAATTGATTGGTGAAAAAAACACACATGCATGCTTTTTTTTCTTCTACCCAAAATTTTACAGATCTTGATCACAGATCTTGATCAAAATACACCCAAATTAACATATTGAGACTATTTTACACATACTTATCGAAATACACTCAAATTAATTTTTTTTCTTTAGTAGAAAATTAAAAGAATATTTTTTTTCATTTGATAAAAGTTGAAGTTTGTCACTCTGATGGCCTCCTATAACTATCTCACATCGTAAATCAAAAAATTGAAGCATACTATCACATAAAAAAAATATTTCTATCAATTTCGTCGAAAATTGATCCTTCCTCAATTCTATCAATATATTCTATAGTAACCAGCTTGGCTAGACCATGGATTTTATTGAAATCATGAAAAAAAATATTTTTATTCATTAACCATCAAAATAACACCCGATCCTAGTTATCTTATTTTTATTATCTAAATTACTCCTTACCTTAGCAAATCTGAATGATACAGTAATTATGAGTCCTAATGGTTATGACACATGCACAATTGACTGTTCAACTCAAGTCAATACTATCAATACCATATCTAACACTTACAATTCATTATAATTAAGTGAAATCCTTCGTACTATGAGTGAAAAGCTGTCACAAATATAACGAGTGTTTAGGGTTAATCGAATACTAAGCTAGGTCAAACTCAAGGGAAGTCAATGACCCTTTATTCCTAACTGAGCTGATTGACTAGTCTTCCCAAGGT
This sequence comes from Zingiber officinale, assembly GCF_018446385.1. Taxonomy (NCBI): domain Eukaryota; kingdom Viridiplantae; phylum Streptophyta; class Magnoliopsida; order Zingiberales; family Zingiberaceae; genus Zingiber; species Zingiber officinale. The sequence goes on from NC_055988.1 coordinate 105,887,260, forward strand.
CGACTTGACGGTTCGACCGACGAGGGCTGACCTGAAGGTTTGACCGATCGGGCCGACCCGAAGGTTCGACTGGCAAGGGTTGACAAGGTCCGATCCGTCAATCCTGTAGGACCAAAAGCACTAGAGAGGGGGTGAATAACGGGTTTGCCTTTTACATTTGTTTAAAACATGATCGAGTAAAATCCAATGGGATATAAGGAGATGGAAAATAGAGCAATACTAACAAGCGAAGATTTGCTTGATTCAGAGCCTGTGACGACTCATACTCCAAACTCCGCACGTGAGAGTACTTTCATTGGGCAATCACTAATCAATCAAAAGTTACAAAAATGAGTTTACAATTTTAACTACAAGTAACTTTGAAATTAAACAATATCGACGATTTAGAAGCGGATCTTGAACATAGTCGTTGTTCAAACATCTTTTGGGCATCGTAGAGACCTTTTAAGAGCAGCATGCAGAAGTGGAAGATGTTTGAAATGATGTATTGAAGCTACTGTTGGAACCTCAAGGTTGTTTTGATATAATCAACAAGTTAAGTTAGGTCATGTGTGTTTCTAACCTTGTGTCTAAGTATGCAGGAGTTTAGGAGCACATGTACTCGAGCGGAAGACGCAGCTAGCGAGAAGGACGGCACGCGGTGCGTCCGAGGGACGAGGTGCTACGGAAGAGTACACCGATAGACGAGAAGGAAGCGTGCGGTGGTTCCGAGGGACGAGAAGCCGGAGCGAAAGATTGCTCGAGGAGCAAGAGACGCAGCTACCGAGAAGGTCGGTACGGGGTGCGACCGAGGGACGAAGACTGCGAATGAGTATGCTGGTGGACGAGAAGGAAACACGTGGCGATTTCGAGGGACAAGAAACTGGAGGGAAGCCTGCTCGAGAAGACCAGAAGTTGGGTTCGGGTGAGCCCTTTTCCGGATGGCAGAGATCACCCAAGTGAGCGGATCCGGAGTAGAAGACCCGGACCGAGCCGAACCGAACCAGAACAGTGGTCCCGGATGAAAAAATCAACACGGGTTGACTTTACTGGTCCGGGGCACCCGGACCAGCCCGAGGCGCCCGGAACCCCTCCGAGCGCCCGAAACCCCTCCGGGCGCTCGGACCAGTATGTTTGACCAGAACATGTCTAATGTGTTCTGAATGTTGGGGGATAAAGTTTTATCCCCCCCAGGGTGCCCGGAACCCTTCCAGGCGCCCCGACCAAGGCTATAAATATACCTTTGGTCCATAAGCTTTTCAACGAACTCATTACTTGTAATTCCAACGCTTGTGTGCTTTAGAGTTGTAGTTAAAGCTTCTGTTTCTGCGCTTCAATGTTGTAAGAGGCTTCTCCATATGAAGGAGTTTTTAGTGCTTTCAACTTACTTGGATTAACAACCACATCGGTTGTAACCAAGTAAATATCTTGTGCCTCGTTCTTTATGATTTTAATTATTGCTTTGTTTTATTTATGCAAGTGTTAGCTTAAAGAGTTCGAGAAGGGTTGGTTCTGATTTTATTTTTGCAGGCTATCCAACCCCCCCTTCTAGCCGACCGCAATGGTCCTACAAGTGGTATCAGAGCCGAGACGCTTCAAGAAGGACTAACTGCCGTCTAAAGCAACAAAATGATGGCCGGAGATAACGTCTACCCACCTGCATTCGAGGGGGAGTTTGCTGTTTGGAAACAAAAATTCGAGGTATACCTTAACTCAGAATTTAATATTTCTTTAATAATGAAATTTGGTTATGAAGAACCGAAGAACGCGTACGGAGAAGAAATCGATAAATGTCTCTGGACCCACACGCAACGTGAGGAGTTTATGGCAAACGGGCGAGCTAAATTTCACATTCTAACCGTAATACCAAATGAAGATATCAACAGAGTCGGAGAGTACAAAAGCGCAAAAGAACTTTGGGAAAAGTTCTTGAAGATTCATGAAGAATCAGAAGAAGCCGAATCCGAGACTAAAGAAATTGCCGAAACAACAATCATAGCAGAAGACCCACCTAAAGATGAAAAAAGCTCAACCGAGACAAGCATCGAGAAAGGGGGAGAGTCTTTAGAAGAAAGCAATTCAACAGGGGGAGAATCAACAGCTGACAAGGTAAGTCAGGTATGGTCTCCACCTTCTGAACATTTAGTTAAATCAATCAAAATATCGCCGAAAGAATTTTGTGAATTAAAAATTGAATCATCGAAAGAATTTTTTGGATTAGAAAATCAACTGCCGAACTCTTCTTGCAAATTAGAAATATTATTGAAAGAATTTTTCGAATTACAAAATGTTTTGATGAAAGATTCTTGCGAATTACAAATTATTTTGTCAAAAGAATTTTGCAAATCAGAAATATTGCCAAAAGATTCTTGCAAGTTAAAAAATATTTTGTCGAATGAATCTTGCAAATTAGAAAAATTGTCAAACGAATTGTTACCAATTATTTTGTCAATACAATTTGTTGCATGCTTAATATTTGTTACTTTAAATTTAAAAAAGTGCGATTTAAGAAGTTACAATATATTAAAATGGAAATTTAAAACTTTATGATAAATGCACTAGAGTAAAATATATAAATAAATGCATAGAAAATTTACTTTAATGTTATCAATTCCCGTAAATTTTCTTGCATAAAGTTTTGGGCTTAGAAAGATTTTTTTATGGTGAAATCTTAAAAATTTTTCAAAAGTTATTTTTTGACATAGAATTTTTTTTCCTTGACTTGGAAATATTTTTTCCAAAAAATCATTGAAATAGATTTCTATAATTTTTCTAAGTGTCAACTCTTAGATGTTTTCTTAAAACCCCATTTTTTTGTGATCAAAGGGGGAGAAAGATTAGTATAAGTCTAGGGGGAGGTAGAAAATTGGAATTTTTTAAAATTTAATTTTTTCTATCTTGTTGCATGTTATTGCAATATAAATTATTTCATTATTCATGTCTATTTTTGACCCTAGCTTAACTTGTATTGATTACATCAAAAAGGGGGAGATTGTTGGAACCCCAAGATTGTTTTGGTGTGATTAATAAGTTAAGTTAGGTTTTGTGTGTTTCTAACCTTGTGTCTAACTGTGCAGGAGCTTAGGAGCACAGGTACTCGAGCGGAAGACGCAGCTAGCGAGAAGGACAGCATGCGGTGCGTCCGAGGGACGAGGTGCTGCGGAAGAGTACACCGGTGGACGAGAAGGAAACGTGCGGTGGTTCCGAGGGACGAGAAGCCGGAGCGGAAGACTGCTCGAGGAGCAAAAGACGCAGCTAGCGAGAAGGTCGGCACGGGGTGCGACCGAGGGATGAAGACTGCGGATGAGTACATTGGCGGACGAGAAGGAAACACGCGGCGATTCCGAGGGACGAGAAGCCGAAGGGAAGCTTGCTCGAAAAGACCGGAAGTTGGGTTCGGGTGAGCCCTTTTCCGGATGGCAGAGATCACCCAAGTGAGCGGATCCGGAGTAGAAGACCCGGACTGAGTCGAACCGAACCAGAGCAGTGGTCCCGGATGAAAAAGTCAACATGAGTTGACTTTACTGGTCCGGGGTGCCCGGACCAGCCCGAGGCGCCCGGACCAGCCCGAGGCGCCCGGAACCCCTCCGGGCGCCCGAACCAGCATGTTTGACCAGAATGTGTCTAATGCATTCTGAACGTTGGGGGATAAAGTTTTATCCCCCCCAGGACTCCCAGAACCCTTCCAGGCGCCCCGACCAAGGCTATAAATATAGCCTTGGTCCAGAAGCTTTTCAACGAACTCATTACTTGTAATTCCAACGCTTGTGTGCTTTAGAGTTGTAGTTAAAGCTTCTGTTTCTGCGCTTCAACGATGTAAAAGGCTTCTCCGCCTGAAGGAGTTTTTAGTGCTTTCAACTTCCTTGGATTAACAACCACATCGGTTGTGACCAAGTAAATATCTTGTGCCTCGTTCTTTATGATTTTAATTATTGCTTTGTTTTATTTATGCAAGTGTTAGCTTAAAGAGTTCGAGAAGGGTTGGTTCTGTTTTTGTTTTTGCAGGCTATCCAACCCCCCTTCTAGCCGGCCGCAACGGTCCTACAACTACTAGTTGAAGTCTCCTTTTATAGCCCTATCCTGGCGCCTGGATCCCCTCCCGGGCGCCTAAACTGTGCTGACATGGTAAGCTCTCGTTGAAACTTCATCCTTGAAGTGTATTCACGTCCGGGCACCTGGACACCCTCCAGGCGCCTGGACCGTTGACGTGATTCAGCCAGTCATCGTGCTCCAGTTTAGCGTGTCAACGAGTTTGACTGTCTGGGCGCTTGGAGCAACTCCGGGTGCCCGGATCACACGGGTACTTGGTCAGGCACCCGCCGAGGTGCTCCTTCTGCGAAGTTTGCCGAGGCGCTTGGAGCATCCCCGGGCACTCGGACTCCAGGTGCCCGGACCAACTTTTTTCATATCATTTTTTCTGCAAAATACAGTTAATCTAGGCAACAAATATATAAAGAATAATAAGTTTTGACATCCTTGGAACTGTTCGGTCCTGACTTTGAATTTCGCTGAAACTCTAGGTCAGACCAACACCTACTATTTCTCTTCAGGGAACGCGCCCTCACCTACTCCTCTCAGGAGAGATTATCTTTTGCCAGACTGTCTAGACTTTTGCTCAGCATATGAGAGTTCAAGACTTTTTACTGAACGCCCGATCCCCCACCCGTCCAGTCTTCCGCCTAGTGTCCATGACCCCCAAAACTTCCACCTAGAATCCATGATCCTAGGATTTCGCTTGATGTGCTCGACCTGCTAAGATTTTGCCTAGTCCCCCAGATCTGGACTTCCTTGCCTAACCGCAGCTAGGACTTTCCACCTGCCTAACTTCAATTAGGACTTTCCTTTGCCTAAGATCATTTAGGACTTTTTTGCATACTTAGTTCAACTTGTTAGAACAACAAGAAACTTTAACTTTGAACCTTTTTCCATAATCAAAACTTAGGTTCGATCATCTGGTGCTTTCTGCACCAACAATCTCTCTCTTTTTTGATTATGACAATACAATTCAAAGTTAAGTAAAGCATAACAACAATTAATGTAACATAAATAAGAAAATAAAATAGTTTGATAATTTAACAAAGTAAAGATGCTCCCTCTTAATTTTATACTGAGAAAAATATTATTTATTAAGTTATGTTTGACTTAACTTTTTTCTTATTTATTAAGTTATGTTTGACTTAACTTTTAACTTTTTTCTCCCACTTTGACATATATCAAAAGAATACAAAGAAAAGTTGTTTAACTTGTAAAGATAGTACTTAATTTTTTTTAAAAAACTAACTTTTAATCTTTAAGCTCCCCTTGAATTATCACTTTAACTTTGTTTTCAAAAAACTTATCTTTAAAAAGAGTTTCTTTGCTAATCATTTGGCTAATTACTTAAGAAAATTTTCATTTAAAAAAATTTAGCAAAATACTTAGATTTAAAAAGAGTTTTTTTTTAAAAAAAAATACTTAGCTTTGAAAAGGATTTCTTACTTAGCTTTAAAAAAGAATTTCCTTGTAAAAATACTTAGCTAAATTCATATCGTTTGAAAAGGATTTCTTAAATACTTAGTTAAATTCATAGCTTTTGAAAGGGATTTTTTTACTTAGCTTAAAAAAAATTCTTGTAAAATACTTAGCTAAATACATAGCTTTGAAAGGGGTTTCTTTAAAATTCAGAAGAAGTAATTGATTTTGAAAGAGCTTAACTTATAAACCTTCTTTTGAAAAAACTTAACTTTTGAAAATCCTTAATTTTTGAAAATATTTAATTTTTAAAAATATTTCTCTCCTCCTTACCAAATTTTAAGTAATTTGTTTAGGTTGTACGGGACAGTGAGCTTAAGTAATTTAATTAATGCCTTGATTAATAATTATGACCCTAGAGTCTAAGAATGAAAAACATAAGTTTAAAAACATAAAAGGGATTATCTATTTTCCTGATTTTTCATTTAATTCTTTCTATGTTATCAAACATGTTAAGCTTATGAGTTTGTGTGAGATGGAGTTACTCTTAATTTTGAAACTGATTTTAAGTTTGAGAATACTATCTCTGAATTTTGGAAATTATTTAAGTTTTGAATGTTAGAAATTTTTTTTTAAAATTTTGAAAATATTTTAGTTTGAATTTTGAAAAATAAAATAAAAATTTGAAAATATTTAAGTTTGAATTTTTTTAAAAAGATATTTAAGTTTGATTTTTTTTTAATTTAAGTTTGAATTTTGAAAAATATTTTAGTTAAAATTTTTTGAAAATATTTAAGTTTGAATTTTGAAAAATAAGTTTTGATTTTAGAAAATATTTAAGTTTGAATATTAGATTTGCTTTGATTTAAAGATTAATTTTGATTAGGTTTAGGTTAACTAATTTTAAACCTAAATTATTTCACCCTTTTTCTAGATTATCAATCAGGGAACTTTATATGTTTTGTGAGATAATTAATTTTATCTTCAATTTAGATTAAAATCTCAGGATTAATTTACATTTGAGTTAGACTAAGGTTTAATAGTTAGCCAATTAATATCCATTTCAATAATTGCTTCCAGACTATGGCGTGACACTAGGTCTTCTTGGATATTGGAGCAACAACCACTTCTAGATAAAACTTTTTTAAAAAATTAAATATTTATTTTTTTTTTCTGAAAATCCTAGGTCTAACTAGTCAAGTGTCAATCAAGCCTAAGTCCTTATCTATCCTAATCTAAGCATGTATAAGGAAAGCGGTAAAACAAACATCAAATAAGTCTATCTAATAATGAAGATGATCTTTCTATTGGCTTCCCCTGTATCATAGCCTCGATAAGGTCTACCAAGGTAATGGATTTGATCCTTGGGGATTCAATATTGATCAAGTCTAACTTGATTAATCAAGTTAGACTTAGGGACCCATGCTGGAACTACTTTTCTATTGGTTCGATTAACTAGAGATAGGTAAGATTTTATCACCCTTGTTCAACGTGAAAACCACAAGTGCTATTTACCCCTCTAGCACTCTGATACCAATTGTAGGATCAAAAGCGCTAGAGTGGGAGGGGTGGGGGGAGTGAATAGTGCTCATGATTTTCACGTTCCTTTAAAACACGATTGAGTAAAACATAACGGAATATAAGGAGATGAAAAATAAAGCAATGCTAACAAGCCAATATTTACTTGGTTCAGAGCCTGTGGTGACTTCTACTTCAAGACCCGCACACGAGAGTATTTTCATTGGGCAATCATAAATCAATCGAAAGTTACAAAAGCGAGTTTACAATTTTAAGTACAAGTAACTTTGAAATTAAAAAATACCGACAACTTGGAAGGGTTGGGATATGCCCGATGCGGTTGAGTGTTAGAACATATTTCATAAACATGTGCAATAAAAATAAAATAATAATAATTTTTAATTATTACATCACACACACCACATATATACAAGGATACAACATGTCAAACATGATCGCATAATTAAAATTTGACGGGAAGTAAATTTACGTTAAGTATACCTTACGGATGACCTGTAACGAGAAGGGCATCAACCATAGCGATGTCATCAAACCTTGCCTCCATTCGTATCCATGCCGAACTCATCAAGACAAATCCTTGAGTACAAGTCTCTCTTTCAGAAGTTACTAGCCACGAGCGAAGAAGAGGGATTAAGAGGAAGAAGAAGAGAAGCACACAAGTGGTGGTCATGGCAACATGAGGGAGAACCCTCTTGTTGGTGGCAGAGAGAGAGAAGAGGGAGAGGAGGATTGAGTTTCCAAAAGTCAATCAATCAAATAATGAAACTTGTATCTAATTTTCTACCAATTACATCTATATATAATCCTCTTTAATTAGTTGGATTAGAAAACCTATTATCTCTTAACAAAAAATTAGTTCATTAATCCCTTGGTTTGGTTTATAACTAAACCAAGTTGGTTCATGACTAATTCATGATTAAACCAAGTATGGTTCAACTCTACCATAAGAGATGTAGCCCATCCGCGCTTCTATTATGACAAATATTTCCATATTTGTCTTATGCATGATCCAACCAAATATTTATCTCTTGATCTAAGAATCCTATTCTTTAACTTATTTTACGTCTTTTAGAGACTTGTTAGTGCGTGTGACTCAATAGGTTCCCAGTTTATCTTAGTCGTCCATAATTAACTACTTAATTATAAAATGATCATGAGTGGCACCTAGTAGTACATCATGATCTCCAATTAGCTAGAAAATTATAGTTGATCTTAGAACTAATTCTAAACATTTCAGCAGCTACAATGAGTCATGTCTTATTCCTTACACTTGTCTTATACCCACTTGGTTCAGGACATGGTCTATGTGTCAGTCCCCACTGGGCTAACTACATCACACCTAGCCCAAGTATACTTCCTCGTTCTGCGGATTCAAATTACTCATACATGTGTCTAAGAGTCTCATACTCTTAACATATGATGCTTTGGTGTCAAAGACTTTGAATAATAATCCTAACGATTGGCCATAGGGTATACGTCTCCTAGTAAGAAATGATGAATCGGGCTATCCAAACATCTTCGGGCATTTCGACATATACCCAATCATCTTGGGTCCACACTTCAATGAGGTGCTTGCTTAAGATGTCAAAGTATAAGTCTTCATGACCAAGATGACTTGTATACCTCAACTCGAAGGAAATTTACGCTCGAGCTACAGTAAGAGCTTCACAGACATATCTATATATATAGATATTCACATAAAGTCTTACAGTGAGTCACTCCAATGAATTAGTTACCATAACTAGCATCCAAGTTTAACTCTTGACATCTCAATGTCTCTAGCCAGTGAGAAAATAGTTGCTTCGCAAACCAAAGAGTATAACCCGTGCTAGTCTTACAGTATTGATGATGTCTGAATGCATCAATTCGACAACTAGGGAAATTTCAATACGTTCATAATTGTACACGTAGAGATAATCACTAGTTGTGATCCAATCACAATTTCTCTCATGCTATGAATTGTATTGTGGACATTTAGTAAATGAGTTTAAGATAATCAAATATATAGTATCCACTTAAATGGTGAATATATATTTAGTAAAAAACATAAGGCAAGACATCCCTCAAAATCTAACAAGAAGTGGATCTTGAACGTAGTCATCCCTAGAGCAACTTTCGAGCGTTGTAGTGACCTTTTTGAGCAGTGTGCATAAGCGGAAGAGGTTTGAAACGATGTGTTGAAGCTGTTGATCGAAGCCTCCTTTTATAGCCCCATCCGGGCACCTGGATCCCCTCCCTGGTACCTGGACTGTGCTGATATAGTGAACTCTCGTCGAAACTTCATCCTTGAAGTTTATCCACGTCCAAGCGCCTGAACCCCCTCTGGGCACCTTGACTGCTGATGTGGGTCAACTAGTCATAGCACTCCAGCTCATCATGTCGATGAGTTTTTAGCTGCCCGAGCGCTTAGACCAACTCTGAGTGCCCAGATCGCTCGGGTGCCTGGCCAGGCACCCGCTCAAGGTGCTCCTTCTATGAAGCATGCCCGGGCACTTGGAGCAACTTCGGGCACCCGAACTCCAAGTGCTCAGACTAACTTTTTTCAAATCATTCTTTCTGTAAAATATAGTTAGTCTAGACAACAAATATATAAAGAATAATAAGTTTTGACGACCTTTAGATTGTCAGTCCTAACTTTGAGTTTCACTGAAACACTAGGTTGAATCGACATCTACTGTTCCCTTTTCGGGGAACGCGTCCTCACTTACGTACTCCTATCAGGAGAGATTATCTTTTGCCAGACTGGTCCTCCAAACTGTTTGGACTTTTGCTTAACATCCAAGATTTCAGGACTTTCCGCTGGACGTCCGATCCCCAACCCGTCTAGTTTTCCACCTAGTATCCGCAACCTCCAGGACTTTCACCTAGAATCCAGGACCCTAGGATTTCACCCGATGTCCTCGACCTGCGAAAACTTTGCCTAGTTCCCCAGACTAGGACTTAGTTGCCTAACCACAACTAGGACTTTTCTGCTGCCAAACTTTAATTAAGACTTTCCTTTGCCTAAAATCACTTAAGACTTTTTTACACACTTAATTTAACTTGTTAGAATAACAAGAAATCTTAACTTTAAACCTTTTTCCATAATCAAAACTTATGTTCGATCATCTAGTGCTTCCTGTGCCAACAGGTCGGGTCCACTGAGCTGATTGGCAGTCCAAGCCGACCAGTCTGCTTGACAAAGAAAAGCCGAGGCGACCAGTTTGCCTGGTCGAACAAAGCTAACCCACTAGTCTTTCTAGCCGAGCTGAGCAGACTCACTAGTGTTCGTTTGGTTATATCCAGGGACTTGGCTCCCCAACCAAGTATCCAACCCATGTCCAACCGGCTCTACCGCTCGGATGCTCGGACGCTCTGACTCACCTCCATTCTGACCCGATGCCTATCCTATCCTCAATGATCTAGAACAGTATGTGGACCCCCAATAAGTTGTCAGAATTCATAAATTATCAGAACACATGAGTGTCAAAATATGTGGAGCAATATGTATGACATAGTGTGATCCCCACAAGATTTTCATAGTGCAAGATATGGGTAACATGACCCTATAACACCTTTGACATGACATATTCTTTAATATGAACATGACATCTTGTCAGAAAATACACCACCTCCTCTCACAACCACGAATGTGACACATCCCGTCCCCACGGGCCAAGGTACGTTAAATATTTCTTGCCACATACATTCATTTTTCATCATTCTCTTGCATTGTTTATCTTCCACATACTTCTCTAACTTGAGCGTCGGAATAAAAGGCCGGGATAATTCGGTCTCCACTCTCACCCTCTCCCTTGCTTTTTTACTCTTCACAGGCTCTTCCAGTGACGAGGACAGCTCCCCCTCTTCTTCGGAGGGACAACTCCCCCTCTTCTTCGGAGGTCCAGCTCACCTCCTTCTTCCTCCTAGTTTCCAACTTGAAGTCTTTTTTTAGTCAACACCAACAATACCTCATCGACAATCCATCTATCATCGCTTCTAAAGAGGATGAAATCCTATTCAAGTTAAATCAACAGTAGGATTGACTGACTAAGGAGGAATAATTCGGATAATAAAAATGAGATGGACCGTTATTGGTTTTGATGATTAATAAATAATGTGCACTCTTTTGATAATTTGAATAATGCTTTTTTTTTTAACTTTTATTTTTTTCTTTACTATTAAGACTAATGAAATTAAGATATATTAAGGTAAAAGGAGTGTGCTGTCTAACACTTGTCGAAAACTGCTGGTCAAGATAATGTTTAGCATGCCTATAGTTTGATTTGGATGAACCTTATTTGGTTTATATATATATATAATGATGGGGCCTAAAAAAATGAAATAGTGGGCCACAAATTTATATATCAGCATTTCTTTGATATTTTTCCTTTTGTATATCATTATTCTTAAAGATATTAGTGTTTGATATGAGATGTTATGAGTAGACCTGAATATGACGTGACAATTAAAGTCAAGGTGACGTGATAGTCAAATCAAGGGAAGGTGGCAGCAAGGTGCCACTCTAACATGACTTTGCTCTTCGCCCAATGCTTAGGCTTTTAGTATGAGGGCGATCAGCGCAGGAGCCGGTTGGACCTAGGGAACATAGTGCTCAATTCCTATATTAAGACATCTATTATATATATAATCATTTGATAGTCGACCGAGTTCAAACAATGTCTGGCTTATCAACAGAGCCGATCATATGTCCGTCCGGAGTAAGGGGATCCAACTTCTCACACAATACAAATCTTTTAGCATTTGACCGATCGACCCCATTGCTGATCGACCCTATGAGTTTTCTCACATATCGGTCAACCTTCGTATAGTAGGTCAGTGATAACTTCGGTCAAATATATACAACTTAGCATGACCGTCTCTTATACATATGGAAGATAAGTGTAAAATAACTCTCCTTACAAACTCGGCTGGACTTCAAGATCTCAGTCTTTCACTTCAAAGGCAAGTTTTTTCTCATCTGGGTGTCGACTTAAAGTACCAATCGAATTTTCCGAGACTCAATTTCCCATTTCTATGAGGTGAATATCCCGGTATATGATCGGTCGGTTATAGAACCGGCCAAACCTAAGGGACAACTTCAAATTACTTCCAGAGCAGATCTCCAACACCACTTAGTGCATGATCAAGCAACTTAAGGGAAGGACGACTAGATAGTTGATCAGGTTAAAGATTTGTTCGAGATACATTCAGTAGACAACATGGTTAGAGAATCACAACGATATGTCAGAATCACAACCGTTTTGTCAGAGAATATTATTTTACTGTAATATAAGCATTCACTAGGGTCTTCTTAGAAAATGATTACACTTCCCATCAGCCGATAACTTATGACAACATATTCTTTCAATCGTCTCATTAATATTGTATGTTACAAAAGGAGTGTGCATGGGTAACGGAAGATTCCTCACACGGTAACTATACGTCTCCTAAATTGTACATATTCTCTTACTCAGAGCCGACCTTGGGCCAGGGCTCCCAGGGCCCAAAATTTTAAGGGGCATATATATATATATATATATATATATATATATAAAATAAGTTTTTTTCCTTCAAATTATTGTTTTTTCACTTCCTCCCTCACCGAAGCAAGCAGCGAAGCCTAATTTTCACTTCCTCCCTCATCGAAGCAAGCAGCGAAGCCTAACCTCACGATTTCTACTCACCGTCGCTGAAACCCTCCCTCGCCGCACCTTCCCACGTCTCACCCTCCCTTGCCGCACCTTCCTAGCTCCCTCCCTTATCGCCGAAACTCTCCATCGCAGACTCGCAGTCGCCACACCCTCCCTCGCCGCCGCTGCGCCTTCCCTCTCTCGTCGCCAAAACGGTGAAACCCTCCCTGGACCAAGGACGGCTTTGCCTCTCACAAAGGCGCCCTCCATCGGCGAGACACGCCGTCTCTAGCCCTCCATTGGGGAGCCCACTGTGCCATAGGTTTTGTTTTCCTTCTTATTTCTCTGTGATCTTACCTTCTCAAAGGTGTAAGGTGTGTTTTATTTATTCAAATTGCTTTAAAATGAGTTGGACAGAAAAGTGAGACCCCTGCGCTCCCTTCGGATGCTTGCCCCTGCCTCTGTATCGGTTGTTGTGTTGTTTGTGCTTCCCTTCTGAGTTCCATTCCTTTTATTGATCTTATGAGGAGCGACTCACCCCTCACTGATTGATGCTAGCTTTGTGCTCATTTGCCCATTCCCCTGTTCTACATTCTTTGTCGCCTTTTGTAGTTCCTGAACTAGTTTCAAGCTCTGCCCCCCTCCCTCGCGACGAAACTCCCTAACCGGTATACACTTGTGCCTTTCTTTTTCTTATTAATCATGTTTTATTTCTACATAAATTGAAATATCCGCTCCATTCATTTTTAGGTCTTAATCGGCCCTAAAATGATTAATCATGTTTTATTTTTGCATAAATTAGAAATTTCCGCTCCATTCATTTTTAGGTCTTAATTGGTCCTAACATGATTAATCATGTTTTATTTATGCATAAATTGGTATTTTTCTTATTAGACATAAATTTGGGTTCTGTGAGGATGAGTATTATTTGTTTCCTAATGTTTGAGTGTTCTCGTAGTCATCATAGTCATGTTTAGCTTTATCTTTGTAAAATGTTCCAAAATACTAGCAGTGCTAGTTGATAAAAAATATTTATAGAGTAATAGGCAAGTCTAAAATATGCCTATATTAGAGTATAATTTCATAAATTTCAAAATACGAGCAGTGCTCATATTCATAAATTGGAGTAACAATTCTAAACATGCTTATATTATTGTGAGATAGTTGGTAGTTTCACCATAAAAAATATCAATTATTTTACTATATCTTTTTTTTTGGAACCTTAATTGAATATAATAGTTATGCTTTTTTATAAACTTGCATGATATCTATGTAGAGTCTTATATAAGTGGATTTTGAATCGAACATTCTTCGTATCAAGTTTTATTGTTCTTTGTTTATACTATTGTTCATAATTATATATCATCATGAAAATTTAAAAATTTATAGTATTTTTAATTTTTGTTATTGCATGGATTGTTATACATAAAATTTAATTCATTTATATCGAGTTTTTACTTATTTAGGATAAAAAGATTTAATTCTTAATTACTCTGTTGAATATATTGTTTAAGTTACTCAAACTCAAAGTGAATATATTTATGATAGGTCTTCCTGGTGTTCTCTTCATTCTTCTGGATTCCTATACTGATATTGAAAATAAAGATTATAGAGGTAAACTAACTAGACTACACTTCTTTATTGTTTCTCAGTTTGGTGTCAGGATTTTGTGTTAAATTACTATGTTTATCTTTTTACATTCTTGAGTTAAAATTTTCTCCATTGTCAATGTTCTTTTGCTAAGAATTTTAAGTGATTGTTCTTTGAAAACACCTCTTGTCTTCTGAATAAAATTGATTATAAATAGAATTATTAATCTTGGATAATTTAATAGTATAGGAATAGGAAAAAAAAATTATATTTATAGTTTTGGAATTGATGTCTCATTCTTATTTCTAGGTTAGAATTACAGAAATTTATATATAAATAAAAAAGGAACCGTTATCATAAGATACAAAAGCTTCTTACAACTAAAAAGTTTTCTCATTATATTTTTGGAAATAAAATTTTATAGATTAAAATAATTATTAATTAAGTTGATGGAAGGACAAAATTGGGGTATACTTAATAATTTCGCCCAGGGCATTTTAACAACCAGGACCAACTCTGCTCTTACTCGACAACTTCTGACACATAACTTTCTTTGTCACCTCATGATTACAGAGATAGAGGTTATGAAAGATAGTATATAAAGGAGGGGTCTTCTCTGTTGGCAAGATTTGTAAAATCACCTTAAGTGATTCTCAATTACACCTCTCAATTTCACTTAGCCATCTATTGTTCTTATTTCCGTTCAATCAACATACTAATTTCAGCATTGGAGAGCTTATGTCAAGGACCCTCTCCTAATTTTTGACGTTAACGTTCTGCCTGCTATTTTTGATATGTATAAAAAGAAAGAAGAAGTCTCCTTTTCCCTAATTCACAATTTCCCCGTGGTTAACAGTACAGTCCTTTTATATATATATATATATATATATATATATATATACACGTCAACTATACATTGGTCACCGTACATGTATTATGGGCAGGACACAGCCGAGAACTAATGATTAACTTACATTAATAGACAAGAGGATTTGAGTTGCTCCTACTTAGGAAACCGTTAAGTATTTATCTCCATTTATTTACTGCGAGATCGATGATAAAAAAAACACTTGGGACGAGCCTTATCAAATTTTACATCAATTAGCTTAGCAAACGAAAGCGTAATCACAAATTCTCAGCTCTAATGATTGTTCGACATGATCCAATTCAACTGTTCATCATTTATCGCTGCCACACTGTCGATCCGCGTGTTTGCCGTGCAAATCTGTCTCAGGCAGCAGTGTCGCCGTCACAGAGAAGTCCTCCTGCGACAACTATCTGATCGTCCAAGACTATAACGGATTCTGAGTCTTAGATATAGATATAGGTTTTAGTCCTCGTAGTAGCTAGGATGATAAATAATGGTGTACGATTATTCTTTTTTCTATAATCCAGATCACAGATACGACAGCCTTCTGGCCTATTGATGTCTACAGAGATCAAACTTACTCCAGTACTGTTGTTTTCTCTTCTTAATTATCTAATCAACAACATCAACAGATATATTTTATTTGAATGGAAAATAATTAAGGCAATTCATGCTTTAGAAAAATGACTACGTACGCGCCAGTCATTGATCCGTTGTTTGAAGCGGTGAAAGAGCGAGCTAATAGCATCCCGTCACAGTATTGCACGGTGTCCTCAGTACACCCACCAACATGTAGCAGCCAGTTGCAAGCCTGCAAAACTGACAAGCAGGAGTCCGTTCAAGGACTCGCAGCCAGAGCCACCTTCTAATAATCAAAGGAAAAAAAGAAAGGTGGTGTCAGTCAGTCACCTGGAGCATGGCAAAGTGCAAAGGAACAAATCATCGCTCGAGCCATTGACGACGGGTCGGTCGTGGTCTCGTGGCTGATCTCCTGAATGATCTTGCACGTCCGGACAGAGCAGAAAGCGCCCACCAAAAATTCCCCCTTTTGAATGCAATCCATGTTGCACGAATCATTTAGGCTCTCTCTCGCTGCTGCTGCTGCTGCTGCAGGAGGCTCTGCTCACATGCGTGCAATCGGCTTTTTAAATAAAAACCCTCGCTCGGCTCGACCTCCATCTCCATGAAAGAAAACCATGGCCAAGAAGCAAATCTTTGCCTCTCTTCCTCTTCCTTCGCTCCTCCCTTGGCCTTCTTGCAGGTTAGCGAGGGCGGCGCACTCCTTCAGGGAGGGAGACCCGGAATCGGACCGCGACTACCTCGACTACCTCGACTCGACGCGCTCGGCGGAAGAATCCGGCTACGACGACGCGGCGGAGGCCGTAATTCGGGGGCTCCGGTCCGACAGGCTCTTCTTCGAGCCCGCCGCGGGAGCTTCCACGAGCGCGACGCTGGTGGCGCCACGAGCTTCGGAGGGCCTGCTCCCCTTCGAGGGGAGCGTCGCGACGGTGATCGAGTCGCACGACCCGTACGGCGATTTCAGAGGATCCATGGAGGCAATGGTGGCGGCGCGCGGCGATAGCGAGTGGGAGTGGCTGGAACATATGCTGGCCTGGTACTTGACCGTCAACAGGAAGAAGACTCACGGCGTGATCCTCTTGGCCTTCCTGGACTTGCTTCTGAACCTTCCTCTTTCCTCAACTTTGGAGATCGAAGATGTTGGAGATTACGAAATGTAAACTCTTCGTTCATCACTGCCGCAGCGATGATACGAGCATATATGTGCATGGAAATCAATCGATGCAAAAGCTTTTGTGAAATTTAATCACGCAAAATTCCACTCGCGTATTAGGCACTTAGAGTTGTGAAATTCACCAAATTAAAGACGCATCTAAATTCTAAAATTTGAAAATGACACAATTGTTCCATTGTGGTATTCTGTAAGAACAAAATTTAAAAGAACAGGTATTATATTTTAAAATTTGGTTTAGTATTATTGTGTAGTATTGATGGAGTTCAGGAGTTTATGAGTTTATTTTAATTTCGACTTAATAAGGAAATCGGGAAAATGGGAAATTAATGTGTAGGTAATGGTGTAATAATTAAATTCTCTGTAACTAGATATTTAATGTTTAAATCTCAATTATACCACATTATACGAGATTTTTCCTCTAGCGGAAAATGAATCTAAAAATACTGACTAATTTAGATGAGTTTTATTAATAGTTTTGATTGATAGAAATTTTTTATAGGATTGAATTGTTCATCTTCAAAATTAGGGTGAGCTGAAAATCAGGATTAAAATGACAAAAAAAAAAAACAAGAAATGAAGAATTATTGTACGTTGTGCGAGGGCTGTCCATCTACTTTTTGCTGCACCAATAGAACTATACACTTTGTATGTAAGCCAAAAGCATTGTCTCCCGCAATGATGAGATGGAACTATAGGTGAACAGTGTTCAGAGACTGATATCTGACACGTAATTAAGACTGCAAACTGTGATGTTCAGCAGTAGACTTGGACTCCTCAGCCGGATCACGAGAGTCGTGTTTGTAGTATCGTGGATGATGCGAAGAACACAGTGCATGCGTAGTCTTCATACGAGTTAGGAGATAGTTTTCCCCAGGTTTAATGTGTCCATCTAAAGGACTTGCAAAGTATGGATTGGAAGTTGAAAGTGACACTACATGCGAGATTTTAAACGTGGATGCGATCAATTATTAGACTGTTTAAACCTGCAACGTCGGCTGTTCTTATTTGGCTCATTCATCGTGGAATATAATGTTGTTGTTTGTCTCACATTCAACGGGAAAATCAGAGAGTAATTATTCTTATATGTAGTTGATAGTAATATTACGAGATAATAAGTCTATCTTGCTTAATTGCTAAATATGTAAGGCCGTAAATTCACTAAAAAAACATAAAGATTCTGAGATGAATGTAAAATTTTTTGTAACGAAATTTACAACGAAAAAAAATTCCTCATCGACTTGCAGTCGCTAAATTTTGTGACAAAATTATGAAAAACCGTCGCAAATTTTTGATATGAATTTTAATTTTCAAGGAGATTTTGTTACAAATATGGGATGAAAATTAATTCCTCGTAAATTTCATAATCTCAAATCTACGATGAATATATATTTTCGTCGCAAATTAACCACGAATTAGTTTTTTTAGCAAAAAACATTGTATATTTGTGAAGAAGCCGTGACCAAAAAATTCCTTTTTTATGATAGATCTGCGACGAAAACATATTTTCATCCCAAATTTGTAACGAATTCAATTTTATCGCCAAAAACATCGCATATTTGTTAAGAATCCACGTCAAAAAAATATTTTTTTTCATAGATTTGCGACAAAAGCATATTTTCATCCTAAATCTATGACGAATCAAGATTTGTCATATATTTGGGATGAATTAATCTAGATTTATCGTAGATGGGACAAATCTTCACAAAACTCAAAATTATTTGCTAGCTTCTCCCTGTTTTTAATACTTTTATCATGTTTACATGTTTACATATCAAACATGCAACACATCATATCCAACACATACTATAATTAACATATTCAACTCATCCTACAATTAAACATATCCAAGACATCCTATTAACATTCAAAGAAGTCATCCAAAATTAAACACATCATATTCATACACAATTAAACAACATCCAAACAACAATAAAATCAACAAATCATAATATCCAAACATATCAAAGTTCAACAAGTCATAATATATATCCAAACAACAAATCTAACAAGTCGTCCAAAGGACAAAAAAAAATACAAATTATCATACCTCGGGAGCTTCCTTCACCTTCTTCTGTTCTTCCAAATAAAAAATAAGTAACATTTATAACAAAAAAATATGTATCTAACATATCAATGATATATATGTCTAACATTTAAAAATTAAATCATTATCATAATATATCAAAGGCTTAATGACAAAAGATATCATTCATCCTTAATTGTATGAAATATATATATATACATGAAACTTGTAACTAAGCGTAACAAAAATATATATATATATATATATATATATATATATATATATATATATATATATAAACATGTATCAAATGTTCCATGACATAATAAAAGTATTGAAACTTATATAGCTAACTTTGCATAGATTAGTAGTAGGCAAGTCAAAAATATACAAAACATAGTATAACATGCAAAATATCCAAGTAAAATAAAAATATAAAAGTATCTATAACATGACATGAAAAAAAAAATCTTAACATAAAACTTAATAGCTAAAGACTTACATCTGTTGGTGTCTATTGTACTAATAATCAGGTTTTTATATATGACAAATAGAATAAAGTTAGATGTATTGTTTGTCTAACCTTGTAACCAAGTATGCAGGACCTGACACCAGGCTGAAGCCTAATTAGGTCTAGAGGATCTAATAACTGGCATGAAGTTCAAATAGATCAAGGAGTGACTTGATATTTGGCAAGAAGTCCAATTGGGTCTGTAGGACCTAACAACTGGCTAAAGTCTAGATGAGACATCTGGCAAGAAGACCTGATCGGTTAAAGAGTCAAGTAGGTATGCAATGGTAAATACGGTAAGCACTAGAGGAGATAGTTCCAGTGAGGGTGAGTCCCAGTTAGGGGCTATAGGCGTCGTCCCAACTTAAAGTCATTTTGGAAATCTAAGTAAGACCATGACTAGATCCTGATCTTAGGAAGACACGATCTAATTAATAATCATTCTCTAACTTTGTATTGTAAGGTATTTTTACTAACACTTTGAAGCAGGAAAACAAGGCTAGAAAAAGGGCTCCGAATGCCCGGAGCATGTCCAAGTGCTTGGACGTCTGAGCGCCCAAAGGTGCTCCAAGCGCCCGGACAAGTGGATAGGTGCTCCAGACGATAGCTTGAGGTGGAGTTCACTGGTTTGCCAGCCCACATTAGCGGTCCGGGCACTCGGAGGTGAATAAAGTTTACATATAAACTTTTGACAATGTGCAACCACATCAGCACACTCCAAGCACTCAGAGAGGCGCTCCAGGTGCCCGGAACAACCTATATAAGCAGCTTCGACCAACACCTTCAGATCACTAATTCCTACGACTTTTGTACTCGCGCGGCACTTCGAAAAGGTTTCCGAGATACTGAAAAGCTACTCCGACAAGCGAAGCTCGAATCTTCCAATTTTGTATTGTATATACTTTTATTTCCTGCAATTGTACTTAATATTTGTATTGATCATTCATGATTATAGTGATTGTCCAATGAAAGTACTCAACGAATGCGGGCCTTGGAGTAGGAGTCGTCGAAGGCTCCGAACAAAGTAAATCTACTTGTGTTAACACTTGTATTTTCTCTATTCTTTTCCGCTACGTAGTCTCAATTTTTGAAAAAATGAAGAATGCTATTCACCCTCCCCCTAATGTCTTTACGATCCTACAAGTGGTATCAGAATGGATTTGCTTTAAATTAGTACAACCACCAATCAAGCAAGGAAAATTTTATTTTTTTTCCTTTGGATTTTAATTTTTCGAAGCTATTTGAATTGGTATAATTATCTCTTCGAATAAACCTTTTTCATTTCGATTTTACTCAAGTTGGTGCAACACAACTTGAGTTTTCGTCTCATTTTTTTCTTTCTACCATACTACTTACCTCAAGACAAAGTCATGGAATCTCTGTAATTTTTATTTCTAGTGTCTAAATCAGATGGCCTAAAGCGAAGGCTTCAGCACCGCTCGCCCTCCACTCTTCACCGAGGATGACTTCCCATATTGGAAAAGGAGAATGGAAGTGTACCTCAAGAAAGATATCGACTAGTGGTTCTCGATCCGACGTGAGTACCAGGCACCGATTGATGAAGCAACCAAAGTACCTATTAATCCGAAGAATTGGAACCCGAACATGAAGAAGAAAGCCCAGAACAACTCCAAAGCGCTAAACACCCTCCAGTGCAGACTGACCAAGGAAGAACGCAACTGGGTTGGCCCATTTGAAAATGCAAAGGAGCTCTATAACAAGCTAATCGAACTAGACGAGAGCACCCGTGACGTGAAGGTAACAAAAAAAGATCTTCTCTTAAATTCCCTTTTCAATATTAAAATGTAGGATGGAGAAACGACAATGCAACTCGACGCGAGGATCAAATACATCCTCAATGGTCTGCACCTTATCGACCACAAACTTTAAAATCGGGATGTCATAAGGTATGCTCTGAATTCGTTTCCCTGAAATGTACTGTAGGCATCTATAATAGATGCTTATAAAATTTCGAGGAATTTAAATAACTTAAATTAGATGAATTATTTTATGAATAGAGATACGTGAACAAATTAACACTCAAAGGACTAAGAAAGGTGTAGCTTTCCTTGCAAGTTCTATAAAGTAGGCAAAGAACAAGACCAAGCAAAAGGCAGAATCTGAATCTGACTCAGATGTAGAAGAGCAACTGGTGAACATAGTAAGGAGAATGTTCACCAAGGAGAAGAAAGACTTCAGCACAAAGAACCTTCAAAAGATGATCAAAAACAACATCAGCAAGTCAATCATCTCCTGCTTTGAATGCAACAAAAAGGATCACTACAAGCACGAGTGCCCGAACATCAAGGAAGATAAACCCAAGAACTTCAAGAAAAAGAAGGCACTCAAAGCGACTTTGGACGAGCCGTCTTTGGAAGAATCAGACAATGACGAATAAAATTAACACAACTATCTTGCATTGATGGCAATTGGACCAAAATCAAAAGGAGAATCTGAACAAGATGAAAAGTCAGAATATGAGTCGAGCCACAAATCCACACTCATTTCTAAAGGTTCCATCGAGGTAAACACTACTCTCAGTTCTAGATCTTTTAAAATTATTGCATGTCTAGATAGAAAATTAACTACTGCTGAAAATCAAATAAACATACTTAGTAAAGAAAATGAGGAATTAAAAGAACAACTTAAATCAAACCCTAAACCAAGTCATCTTGAAACTTCAGCTCAAAGTATTAAACTTGATGATGAAAATTCAACACTGAAATTTGAAATTGTAAACCTTAAAAGTTTATTAGAAAAGTTTACAGCAAGATCCAAAAATCTTATCCTTATTCTTCAATCACAAAGGGCAGTTTACAATAAATCTGAACTTGAATATAAAAATGGTTCGAATAAAATATTTACCTCGTTCTTCTGCAAAACTAAAAACCAAGTCAAAGCTTGGGTACCCAAATCTTACTTATTAAGACAAAAATGGATAAAAATAATTCTATGTATCTAAAAAAGAAATCCATTATATTAAAAAAAATAAATCCCTGAATAATTTCAATAAACCAAAGAAACTTGTAAAACCAAATTATGATTATAAATCCAATCAAAAATTAAAAACTTACAAACAAAACTAGAACCAAACATATTTCAATGATAAAATAAATTGAAACAAATCCAATTCAAAATACTATAATTCATGGGATACTCCAAATTAGTTGGCACCACAAGAATATGAACCTTACCCAATAAGGGTATTATGACTAGAAAAATTTGGGATCAATTTAACTTGGCAAATAGTACTAGAAAAGTTTGGGATGATAGTATGTTAGGAAAATTCTGTCTATGCATGTCTAGGAAGGATCATATATGTTCAACCTGGTGCATTTGACCTAGTGAAACTAACTGAAGCTATTCTTACCAATCTAAACTTGTTAGACCAAAGTTTTGTATTAAGCTCCTTCGGTAAGACTATTTAAAAAATCTTGAAGCATGTGGTTACTTTAATTATGTCCAAGTGACTCACCACGGGCTAGAAATGTATGCAAAAAATTCTTGCTTGATGGAACCAAAGCTAAATTTGAATCTAACATAAGTTAAACTAACCCCTAAAAATTAACATAACTCATCTCACTAAATTATATGATACCTCTGCCTGAAAACTTAGACTAGGTGAGATAATTAAGTCAATTAAAATTTAAATTTAACTTAAATATGGCTTAACTCTAATTAAATTCAATTCAAATTAATTATGATGTAAAAATCTTTATTGATAATATAAGTTCAACTAAGAATCCAGTGCATCATTCAAGAGCCAAACATATTGAAATCGAACATTACTTCATTAGAGATTATGTCGCTAACGGAGACATTAAACTCAACTATGTCGAGTCCAAGTTCAATTTGGCTGACATCTTTACTAAATCACTGCTAGAATCTAAATTTAGTAACTTACGAAGAAGATTGGGAATATGCACGATAGACTAGGACTCTTATTATCAAATATATTTTTAAGTGATTTGTAAATTCTAGAACACTTATTTTTTATTCTTTTAAAAATTCTCATTTCTCTAGTGTTTCAAAACTTATTTTGGCCTTAGTGTAGGTCGAACCCCGAGAAAACATGATCTTATAGATCTAGATAATGAACAATGAGCATCTCACGAGCACATTAGGTATACCTTGATTGTGTATTCAAAAACTTAAAATGGTGTGAGATGCGTAGACCTTTTGTCTGGGTTTCAGATGTTTATATCAGTGCATCAAAATTAGTTTGGGCTATAAATACAATAGTACATTGATCAAGTTAAGTAGTCTTTTTTCAGCAAATATTAACTGGACAATATTATTTAACTTGATTAACCAAATGGAAATTGCTATCTTCTGTATAGCTAGCTAGTAATTAAAGGTTTGACATTTAAGGAACAATTTTAGATGAGTATTTTTAAACTAAGTTTATTTATTTATTTAACAACTTAGTTAAAATTTTTAATAACTTAATTTAAATTTTTAATAACTTAATTCTTTTTAACAACTTAATTAATTTTTTTTACAACTTCATTAAATTTTTAACATCTCAATTAAATTTTTTAATAACTTAATTAAACTCTTAAAACATAATTAAATCGTTCAACAACTTAATTCAATTTTTAACAACTTCATTAAATTTTTTAACAACTTAATTAAATTTTTTTAACAACTTAATTAAATTTTTAACAACTCAATTAAATTTATCAATAACTTAAGTAAACTCTTAAATAACTTAATTGAATTTTTACCAAATTAATTAATTATTTTAACTTAATTAAATTTTTAAATAACTTAATTTAACTTTTTTCAATAACTTAATTTTTAACAATTTAATTAAAATTTCAAATAACTTAATTAAATTCGTCAGAATTTAATCAACTTGAAACTTAATCAATCCTAAAAAAATGCGCTGATGCAAGCACCTGGACTCGGTCTAGGTGCCCCGCCTCCACAAAACTAACACATGGTTTTGCGGAGGTGCCCCGGTTTTTGAGGGTCCGGGCACCCAGAGAGGTGCTCTAGGCCCCCAAACAAATATTGTAAAAGCGCCCCATGGGGTGCCTCTTCCACTTGTCTCAATTTTTTTTTCTTTCCCAAAGGTTCTTCATCGAACCTTTAAAGAAAAAAAATTTTAAAAAGTTTTAAAAAAAATTTCCACAAACTTTTAAACTTTCTCTTCCGGTTCTCGAGCCGCGTTGCTGAGGATTAATCAAGGTCGTTATTTCTTTTATAAATATTCAAAATTCCTTAGTCATACTCGAAACTTAAATTTTTTAAAATATTTTAGTAATAGTTTAGCCTTTAATTTTTCTTATTATATCGTTGAATAGGAAAAAAAACAACAGATGTTGGTGCTGACCCCTCCAGAACTCCTAGCACTGACCCTAGGTTTCCTCTTGAAGAATATAAGGCTAGATTTTCATCAATTTCTTATGTGTCTTTACCTAATCAATATTAATGTAGGACTTTCTTTCAGCGTTCATGCATTCCTAATGTAGAAGTTATTGAGTATTATCACTTACATAGACTAGTTTATTGTTTAAGTTCGATAAACTTAGGTTTGTGTGTCGAATTGTACAACAACTTAGTCAAAGTAGATGATTTTACATACACTTCCAAGGTCGTCACTAAGTCATCTTATCTCCTACCACCCTTAGAGATTTCCTAAGTCGGCGACCCTCAACCGTTCCCTTTGTCTGTTACCCATTCGGTAATCCCTACTCTCACATTACTTTATATACGATATATTCATATTGTTTTGAAGGTGAGAGGGTACCTACAGTCACCTAGTTTGGATCAGCCACACTTAATATTCAGCACTACATTCTCTATAGGGTCTTGGTGAAGTGCATCCTGTCACTCACCACAAGAGATGTCGCTATGATGCAACCTTTTCACTCCTTCCTCCTGTATGCATGTTGTCAACGGCTAGATATAGATATTAGCCTTCACATGTTCCATACCATTATCTACTCTGCTAGCATCTGCACTAGTATACGAGTCCACATGGCCTATTACCGCATTCTGACCGTCTACTTACACTCATTAGGTATTGATGTCACCATAAATAATGTCATACCCTTAAATGAGTTGTGCATAATAGGTGCTAGGAATTTGTCATTTGCCACCATACATATAGATAATCAGGGTGTCGTGTCTTGGAGGGGGGCATAACATCAACCAGACCAGCGTCAGCCTGCCCAGCATCCCCTTGTCCTTGAGGAGCAACCTCAGGATGATCTAGAGGCGGATTTGATGCTTGATATCTACTGATACTTCCACCCCCGATCAATCCTACTCTTCCAGAGAGAGTCACCCGCCTAGAGGCGTCTGCGACTATACTTACGACAGGAGGTACATGATCTTTGGGAGGAGACGAGGACTAGCCATTAGGAGACGTAGACTGGACAACACCGGATTCTAGAGATACTCCGATCATGGGGTTCAACCCACCTTCCGTCATCCTCCTCTGAGTAGATATTTTGAGTTGTATTTTTTTTGTGTGCTACTACCTTATGTTCATAGCTTCTGGATTTGTACTACATTGTTTGTAATTATGCACTATTATTTTGACTCTTATTTTGTTACTTCCTTTTCATTCTTTTCTTATGCAATGTTTATTTTCTGCTTTTGATGTACGCCAAAGGGGGAGAGAAGAGTTAGGTAGAAAAATAAACTAACTTAATATTCTTTTGTCATATTTTTTTATACATTATTATTTTTCTTATTTTTCTAACTTTAATCTAGGTTGTCATTACATCAAAAAGGGAAAGATTGTTGGTGCAAGTTATGTTGGGACCTTGACGTCAGCTAGAGGGGGGTGAATAGCGGCTCACCCAAATCGTTCGCTTCCTACGTTGTTAGCTTGCGCAGCGGAATAATACAAAAATAAACAAGCTAAACAAAATACAAGACAAGAAAGAATGCAAACCAAGCTACACGATCATTTACGTGGTTCGGAGATAAAGCTCCTACTCCACGGCGTGTCCGTAAGGTGGACGATCCCTATCCGTCGGTGGATTACTCCCCGGAAGACCTCCGGCTAGCTCAAACTCCTTGTGGGTGGAGAAACCTCACCACAAACTCACCAAGACCTCTTGGACACAAGGAAAACACTTGAGCACTTGTAGACTACTACTTAGGCCTTAACCAAGTCTAATTTCGTCAACTCAAACCAAGCTCCCAAGCTTTGGTTTTATAGCCCGCGGGTTGAAAACCCCGCCTACCAGTCGACTGCTAAAACATGCAGTCGACTGTCCTCTGTGGAAATTCGATCGTTACACCTCCAACGGCTCGATTTTACACATTCTGTTCGCTGCCAGTCGACTGCCCCAGTCGACTGCACCTGTCGACTGCTAAAACATGCAGTCGACTGCTACAGTAACGCTACAGTACTGCTACAATAAACCCTAATTCTTATATTTTACTCCGAGTACAATCTCTCAGCACTCGTCCCTGCCCGACCAACCTAGACCTTGCCTTCTAGCCTCCTCCATCATCCTTGCGTCCCTCGGATGCCTCCCCATCCTTCACGTCTTGCCTTCTGGAGCTTCCATCGGCCTTGTCATTGTTGTCGGGTCTTCCTTTGCCAAGAGGTCGCGCCTCCGGGACTTCATCCATTGCCAAGTTACACTTGGACTTACGTTGCCAAGACTACATGCTTGGACTTACACCGCCAAGACTCATCCTTGGACTTTCCTCCTTTGCCAAGATCACACTTGGACTTTCTTGTTGTACCTGTATCCTGCACACTCACAATGCATATCAAATACAACAATAAAACTAACTTAAACCTTTGCCCAAACATCAAAACCTAGGGTCACTAGATTGCTCCAACAATCTCCCCCTTTTTGATGTTTGGCAAACTGTTTAAGTTAGGGAAATAATATATCAATAATAATGCAAATAAACATGCAATCTACACATGCATAAATCATGGAACCTAATCCTAGGCTCCCCCTTCACCTAAACTCCCCCTTGAGTTAGGATTTCTTGCAAAGGTATGTAGGTTTCCCACTTAAACCTAAATTTCTCCCCCTTTGCCATACATCAAAAAGAGCTCCAACAATATCCCAATTATCGGACTCTTTGACCTCTAATGACCATAGACATCATGTATTAATTTCCCATAAGATTACATACATGTTCACCTCTCTTTTAGTCATTTTCTAGTGCTGAAAAATAATTTTAGACCGTATCAGTCGACTGCAAGAAGTACCATGAAAACGAGCTTACAGAGACATTCTGTGCTCGTGAACAGTGTTACCAGTCGACTGGTAACTTTACCAGTCGACTGGTACACTATTCATGAAAAAATCAACCTTTTCTGGCCAACTTCAGAAATGCGCCAGAAATTCCACAGACCTCCAAAAATCCTCAAATTTTGTGGAGAGGTCTATTATATCAATATCTACTTGGGAAAAATATATATAAAAATATATCTATCACCAATCCCAAGATTGACATAAAACACAAAACTAGCTAAAAAGTTCAATTGAACCTTGACCTAAAGTCCTAGTTTTGGCTTCCTCTTGATGTATTTGCCCATACTAAACCATAATGCATCACTAGCATTAGTTTATATGGCATCTATATATCAAAAACTAATTTTCATGCAATATGAACCCAATTCATATTTCTATGCATGAAACTCAACTCAATTGTGCCAACCCACTATGTTAGAGACTTAAGTCCGTCTCCTAACCACTTGGCACATTTGATAACCCATCTACCATGGATCCCAAAGGCTCTTCCTAACCTTAGGAATCTTAACCTTAGTCACCTCCCTTGGTGACTCATCCACTATAGCTAGGTCACTTCGATGCACCTCGGGTGACACTTGGCCTACTAAACTCACCTTCTTAACCTTAGACACCTTGTCTTTGATTAATTTCTTCTTGTCCTTAATCTTGGACACCTCATCCTTGCTATAATTATATGCTACCCTAGCATATTCCTTCTTATTGGCCTTGGATGACTCTCCCTTGTCCTTGGCAACACCTCCCATACCAATGTCATGTGCTACCTTAACATTTGACGTCCTTTTGGTCTTGGAAAAGATTTTTATGTTTTAAAGGAGTAACTCCCCCTAAAAACATGGTTAAACTTCTATCATTGCACCAACAATGACTTGGGGTTCCTAAATAATTAGGAAAGCCAAAACTTGAAGTTTTGACATTAAAAATTCAATAATGAAACTAACCTCAACCGAAACTTCACTTTGGTTTTTCTTAACCAAACCATACTTGTTTTCATCATGAAACTCATGTAGACATTATTTAGAGTATACTTTATCAAGGAAAAATAGTTTTCTATGAAAATACTTCCTATTTTCAAAGATTGACACAAATTTGAAACTCTTGAAAATTTCAATGTTTTCTCCTAGTTTGTGTCTAACTTTCCAATGATGATTACTATCAAAAGATAGTCTTCACCAAGGTTTTTCAAAAGTATTTTGAAATCATTTTTAAAACCAATATCCAACCACGTTCTTTGAGCTCAATGCACATGACTTGTACATTAGCTTTCCCAATGATTGGAAGACACATAACTATGTGTTTTGATGAACCTAAAACTCAACAAGATGCACTAGATCAACATCTTGAGTTTAGTTCACCATCTTAACATCTCACTTATATCTAACGTGTATTAAAATACATACAAGTCACCTTATAGTTCTTTGTGAGATGTATATTTGGTCTTGCCATAAACTAAGGGATCATGCATCTCTATCTAGGCATTGTAAAAATCATGATCATCCATCTAGGATGACACTTGATATAATCCCTCTTGTTGGGATATTTACCATTTATAATAGATGCCATTTGTCCTTAAATAACAAGGGAATTAAAGTAATGCATGATGTTACATGGCATACATCAAAATAAGCAATTTTCAAAATGAAAAGCAAGCTATAACTACATGATGTATGTATGACACGACATGGTATTTTTGTATTTTTCATAATAAAATATGAATGCTAAATATAAATATGATGTCATGACATATGATAGGCAAACAAAACATGACAAGTTAGCATAAATAAAATTTACCTAGATTACCTATCTAAGTATTCTTAACCCTAGCTAACTCAAAATTTAACCCTAAATTGCCCATGATTTTCCATGAAAATGTCAAAACCCAATTTTGACATTTATTTTTCCTTTCTAAATTTGTGCCAATTTAACTTAAACAAATTTCTCAAAGTATGGTACATTTTACTCTTTCCAAGAGTAAATGAAATCAAATTAAAACTTAGATTTGCCTTTTACCTTTTAAGAAAATATCAAAACCCCAACTTGGCATTTCTTATCCTTTTCTAAATGTGTCAATTTAAATTAAGTTCAAAACCTCAAAGTTTGACACATTTCACTCTTCCAAAGAGTGAACATCTTACATTATGACCTAGATTTTTCTTTAATTACTCTAAGAAGATACCAAAATCCCAATTTGGTATTTCTTATGTTTTTCCACATTGCGCCAATTTAATTCAAACATAATTCCTTAAGATTTGCCACATGTTACTCTTTTCCAAGAGTGACAATTTGGATTAAGGTTTACATTTCCCTTAATTCCATAAGAAAATGTCGAATTCTAAATTTGGCATCACTTTTGCTTCTCTCTAGTGTGTCAATTTAAATTAGATTTAACTCCTCAAATTTTGACACATTTTACTCTTTCAAAGAGTAACACTTATCATCCTTTTCATTTTCAAAGGTTAACAATCACTTTGAAAATGCTCTCAAGTGTCAACTTTCCCAAGGTTGGGTGTAGAGAATATGTTCCTAGGAACCCAATACCTATTGGTGCTCCTTGGATGCTCTAGGTACTCACTAGGGATGACTTCCCTAGATACCTTCCTAACGACCTTTCTTGGCTTCTTAGAAGCCTTGGTCACTTCCACTAGGTCACTTCTAGGGTTAACTCCCTTTGTAACCTTATTTGTGACTTTATTAGGCCTTTTTGGAGCCTTAGTCACATTGGTCTTGCCAAAAATACTCTTAGGGATTCCTTCCCTAGTATCTTTAACTTGACCTCTAAACCTAGGGTTGGTCCCATAACTATATGGAACCCTATGAAAGGAAGTCACATCCTTCTTGGCTTTAGGTTTGTATCCCAAACCTCTATAGCCATTGGATGGCTCTTGTCTAGCTTTTCTTAGGTTATGCTCATTTTGACCCCTAAGAATATTTTCCATTCTTGTTAAGGTCCTTTCTAAATTATCAAGTCTTGTCCTCAAGACTTGATTTTCTCCCCATAAATATCTAGATTTTGGTTTTTCATTGAATCCTTGAGCATTTCTATTTTTAGGCATATATCTAAAATCCTTGGTGTTATTGCCTAAGTTGTTATTTACCTTCCTAACCTTAGGTGTGGTAAATCTAGCATAAGGAGGAATATATTTATCCTTAAGGTTATCATGCCTCCTATTCTCATGATAAATAGCATTAAGATGATAAGAGTTATTTCTAGCATGCTTTTTATCATATGTCAACGGAATGAATTCATTAAATGATACCTTGGTTTTTACCTTGGAAGCTCCCTTCTTCTCCCACTTCTTCAAGTGCGCCAATTTCTTGAGCTCTCCTCTCCTTGGGCACTTTGTGTGGTAGTGACCCCACTCACCACATGTAAAGCACCTAATGTGCTTCTTCTCCTTCTTCTTCTTCCTACAACTCACATTAGTTTCTAAATTAACTTTAGTGAGTTTAGGGTTTACCTTCTTGAGCGAAGGACACCTACTCTTGTAGTGCCCCATCTTACCACACTCAAAACATTTGATGTGGTCCTTTGTGCTCTTCTTGGTAGTTGAACTAGAGGGTTGAACTTCCAAGATCTCCTCTTCCTCGGATTTCTCTTCTTCCTCTTCACTTGAAGATGTGGACTCTTCCACTTCTTCATCTCTTGAGGATGTGGAAGATCTCTCCTCTTCCACCTCTTCCTTCTCTTTCTCTTCCTCCTCTTTCTCTTCCTCCTCTTCCTTTTCCTCCTCGAATGTTGACCTCTTGTCAACATCGGATTGGTCCTTCTCTTCTTGGACCAATGAGCCATTTTCCTTGGGCTCTTCCACTTCTTGGATTTTTATAGGGTCTTCATGATAGGCAATGATCTTTTTCCAAAGATCACTTGCATTTGTGGTTTCACCTACACTCAACAAAATATTAGAAGGTAGTAAATTATTCAAAATTCTCGTTACCTCCTTGTCTGCCCCCGATTGCTCTCGTTGCTCTTCGGTCCAATGCCGAGGTCGGAGGCGTTTACCCTTCTTGTCCGTAGGAGCTTCAAATGGGTCACTCAAGACAACCCATTGGTTCCAATCCATTTGGAACCATGTCTCTAACCGCTTCCTCCAATAATTGAAGTCTTCTTTGTCGTACGGAGGTGGAATTCGGATATCCCATCTGAGTGGTCCTTCGGACTCCATCTTCTTCTTCCTCTAGCTTCTTGCTCTCTTGGCGGTTAGTCCGTAGAAGAGCGCCCTCGCTCTGATACCAATTGTTGGGACCTTGACGTCCGCTAGAGGGGGTGAATAGCGGCTCACCCAAATCGTTCTCTTCCTACGTTGTTAGCTTGCGCAGCGGAATAATACAAAAATAAACAAGCTAAACAAAATACAAGACAAGAAAGAATGCAAACCAAGCTACACGATCATTTACGTGGTTCGGAGATAAAGCTCCTACTCCACGGCGTGTCCGTAAGGTGGACGATCCCTATCCGTCGGTGGATTACTCCCCGGAAGACCTCCGGCTAGCTCAAACTCCTTGTGGGTGGAGAAACCTCACCACAAACTCACCAAGACCTCTTGGACACAAGGAAAACTCTTGAGCACTTGTAGACTACTAATTAGACCTTAACCAAGTCTAATTTCGTCAACTCAAACCAAGCTCCCAAGCTTTGGTTTTATAGCCCGCGGGTTGAAAACCCCGCCTACCAGTCGACTGCTAAAACATGCAGTCGACTGCTTTCACACATTCTGTTCGCTGCCAGTCGACTGCCCCAGTCGACTGCACCAGTCGACTGCTAAAACATGCAGTCGACTGCTACAGTACTGCTACAGTACTGCTACAGTAACGCTACAGTACTGCTACAGTAAACCCTAATTCTTATATTTTACTCCGAGTACAATCTCTCAGCACTCGTCCCTGCCCGACCAACCTAGACCTTGCCTTCTAGCCTCCTCCATCATCCTTGCGTCCCTCGGATGCCTCCCCATCCTTCACGTCTTGCCTTCTGGAGCTTCCATCGGCCTTGTCATTGTTGTCGGGTCTTCCTTTGCCAAGAGGTCGCGCCTCCGGGACTTCATCCATTGCCAAGTTACACTTGGACTTACGTTGCCAAGACTACATGCTTGGACTTACACCGCCAAGACTCATCCTTGGACTTTCCTCCTTTGCCAAGATCACACTTGGACTTCCTTGTTGTACCTGTATCCTGCACACTCACAATGCATATCAAATACAACAATAAAACTAACTTAAACCTTTGCCCAAACATCAAAACCTAGGGTCATTAGATTGCTCCAACAAGTTACACTAATAATCAGATTTTGTTGTATGATAAATAGCTTAAAGTTAGCTGTGTTGTTGTCTAACCTTGTTACCAAGTATGCAGGATTGAAAGTGTCACGCTCTGAGGGTATACTTGTCTCTCAAAACAGACGGTACCCCTAGTGATAATATAGGAAATATGATATTGAACCAGTTCAAGCCAACATAAAACACCAATGAATTATAATAACACCAAGTCACAACTAGCATTAATGATAATGCGTGTATGTATGCATGCACATGTGAGCATATTAAATTAACCAAAAGCATAACCAATGATATAAACATTCGATACAAAGAGGAAATTCAAACTATAAGCAGCGGAAAGTAAAGTAACAACTCATATAGAAATCCAAACTCAAAAATCTGAACTCGAGTGGGACTAGCAGCCAGGACCTTTGAGTGACACACATCCTCTATCTGCTAACCTGGAGGATCAAAGAAGAACAACAGGTAGTGAGCATAAAAAAATACTCAGTGGATAGAAGAAAACATTGCATAGATAATACACTGATAGGAGATCAAATGATGAAGTCTCAGGTAAAATACTTACTAGCCAACGTAGGTGTCCCAACATAGTCACCAGCTAACCAAAAGTATAATCAATAATATAGCACTTCATTAATCTACTCAACCGAGTATAACCAACAAATCAGGAGTACATACAGTACATCCAAACCTGCACGAACAAATACATGATCGACATACAGCAAGTATATAACAAACACTGACTGTAGGAGAATGCTCTACCACAGATGGTCCCGTAGGCAGTCAGGGTAAATGACTAGTCACTGTCTGCAAGAGAACGCTCTAGCAGGATGGTCCCATGGGCAGACAGGGTAAATGACTAGTCACTGTCTGCGAGAGAATGCTCTACCATAGATGGTCCTGTGGGCAGACAGGGTATATACCAATGGTCACTAACGACTCTCTCAATCACGCATGGGAGACAAGATATACTAACGGTCATTGACGACTCTCTCAACCACGAATGGAAGATAATGGTCGACAGGATATACTAACGGTTGTTGATAACTCTCTCAACCATGAAAAGAAGATAATGGTCGACAAGATAATCTAACGGTCATTGACAACTCTCTCAACCATGAATGAGAGACAATGGTCGACAAGATATACTAACGGTCGCTGACGACTCTCTCAACCACGGAGGAGAGATAACAGTCGACAGGATATAGCAACTAAGGATCTAGTGGAATACTCAAATTACTACACTAGGGTATAATCTTACTAATATATAGGCATAAGTCTATATAATAAGTAAGGGTCTATTAGGATACTCGGTATCCTATACTAAGATATAATCCTACTAATTTATAAGCAGAACATAGACAATCAGGTCCCCAAGTTACTAGTCACCTAGTATTATTATCTCAACTAATTCCAGCATATCATCACATATATAATATACAATGGGGTCAAGATCAAGTAATCTTAGGGGTTGATCCGCTAACATATATGCCCTTGCATCCAACTATACTACCTATAGAATCAGTGACTTATAGGCACGAACCTAAGTATATAACCATACTATAACCTAAATTCACGAACATAAGTTATAGGCCTAAATAACAACAAGGGTCTATTAGGATACTCAATATCCTACACTATAGTATGAAATAATAAACAAAGGTTTAGCAAGATGCTCAATATCCTATACTATGATATGATCATCCTAACAATAAACATAGAGACAAATCATCTGCTAAGGGGTCTAGCAGAATATCCAATGTCCTACACTATAGTATGGTAATATCATGCATATCCATAAACACAATCATGAATATTAAACATAACTACATAGTTATCCACAATAGATCAATATATAAGGGCAAACAATAAAGTATCAAACTCTGGAGTGATATAGGGTAGACTTAAAATAAGTAACCACGACATCATCAAAACATAACAGTAAACAATCATGCACTATAATCAAAACTATCAAGAAGATAAGCAGAATCTACCCATCTCGATGTAGTGTATCCAAATCATCTTCAAGTCCATGAGATCACATCGAGCTCAAATCCTATAATTATAGAATACGGGGAACCTAAGAATCTATTAATCAATAATCAAACCTTTGATTAACTAGTCGACTTATTAGTTCATCTTCAACTTAGTAATTTGAATCCTTTGAGGTTAGTCAACTAACTATATTTCCTAACTTGTGAATTAACCCATTTAATCAAGTCACATTAATTAAAAATAATCTGTTAATTAATCTAGTGATTAATTAAACTTAAACAGTAAATCCTAACCAGATTAATCCATCATTTAAAACTTACCAACTATTAACTTATTAATTAGAAATTTAATCATCAATTAATCAACCTAATCAATTAGTTAGTCAATACATTAATAACCAAGTATATAAATCAATATCCAGCAAACCTAATTAATCCTTCAATTAATCAATATATCAAACTGAATTAATTATCAAACCTAATTAGTGATATGTTCAATTAAACCTTATTGTGGACGTGCCTTAATCATATAACTCTAATTCCATTGTCCTGGCAATCGAACAATAATTGATAATTAATCCACCTTAGTTAATTACTATAATCAAATTAACACTAGCATTTAATCATTCGATCCTAACAGGAACAAAAAGCAACTAATTCGTTACCATATATCCTGCCTCTTCTTCTTCTTCAACGGCAGCGGTAGCATGGGAGGTCGGCAGTGGCCTGGTCGAGTAATCTTCTAGCAGGCGGCGGGGGATGCAATCGTGGCGGCAGGAGCGATGGTGGGGTATGCGACGGCCGGTGCAGCGACGAGGCAGGTGCCGCGTGTGTCACTCGTGCGCTTGATGAAAGAACAGACAAGTCTAGGATTGCCGGAGCTCAAATCCACCTCGAGTTGGCTGTGGCGACGGCGTCGTCGCACAGAGGCATCGTTGTACAGTGGCGCGGCGGCAGGTGGGATCAGGCGAGGTAGAAGAAAACGTCGCACGGAGGGAGAGGGAGGGCTACGACAGCATCACTGGGCTCGGCTGAAGATGACAATGGAGGTAGCGCACTGGCTGCAGGATCGGAAGCACGCGACGTACGACGACGGCTAAGAGCAGCGCGATGGTGTCGACGCGGGACGACGGCCATGGGCAGCAGCGCGTGCATGAGGAGGGACGACGCTGAACCGAACTTAGGTTAGGAAATATAAAGTTAGGCTAATTGACATTATCAACTCCTCACTTAAATAGGTATTCTTAAATAGTGTCTAAATCCTGTCCATTTGTCCCCATACAAATCTAAAATGATCTCTTTAAAATCTAAAAAAATATAGTAAATTCCATAAATTCATATCAACTTAATTCCTGATAAATTATTCACTAAAATAATTTAATTAAGTCAAATTTTAATTATTTACATCTTTATCTATATTTTGGCATATTATAGAAAGATAGGGACCTGACACCAAGCTAAAGCTCAGTTAGGTCTAGAGGACCTGATAACTGGCATGAAGTCCAAATAGGCCAAGAGTAACCTGATATTTTGTAGAAAGTTTAGTTGGGTCTGTGGGACCTGACAATTGGCTGAAGTCCAGATGGGGCATCTGGCAGGAAGACATGGTGGGTCGAAGAGTCAAGTAGGTTTGCAATGGTAAGTAAGGTAAACACTTAAGGAGATAGTTCTAGTGAAGGCGAGTCCCAGTTAGAGGCTATAGGTGTTGGTCCAACTTAGAGTCATTTTAGAACTCTAAGCTGAGACTGTGACTAATTCTTGGTCTTGAGAAGACAGGATCTAATTAATAATCATTCTATTTATGTTATACTGTTCTAACTCCGTGTTGCGGGGTGTTTTTACTAACACTTTGATACAGGAAAACAAAGCTGGAAAAAGGGCTTCGGGTTCCCAGAGCATGTCTGGGTGCCCAGATATCTAAGCGCTCAGAGGTGCTCCAAGCTTCCGGACAAATGGATAGGCACCTCGGACAATAACTTGAGGTGGAGTTCATTAGTTGTCTAGCCCGTGTTAGCGGTCCTGGCGCCCAGAGGTGGATAAAATTTACGGATAAACTTTCGATGAGGTGCAGCCACGTCAGCACACTCCAAGCACCCGGAGAGGAGCTCCAGACGCCCGGAATAGCCTATATAAGCAGCTTCGACTAGCAGCTTCAGATCACCAATTCCTATGACTTTCATACTCACGCGTTGTTCCGAAAAGGTCTCCGGGATATCGAAAAGCTACTCCGACAAGAGACGATCGAATCTTCCATTTTTGTATTATCAGTATACTTTTATTTCCTGTAATTATACTTAATCTTTGTATTCATCATTCCTGATTATAGTGATTGACCAACGAAAGCACTCAGCGAGTGCAGACCTTAGAGTAAGAGTCGTCGAAGACTCCAAACCAAGTAAAACTATTTGTGTTAGCCCTTGTGTTTTCTCTATTCTTTTCCGTTACGTATTCTCGATTTTTGAACAAATAAAGAACGTTATTCCCCCCCCCCCCCCCCCCCTCCCTCTATCGTCTTTACGATCCTACAACATCCTCCAACATGGATTTACCATCCCTGTTAAAAAAAATAACAGTATTAAAAATATATAAAAAAACAAACTCAATCAAATAACCAATGTTCATACAAAAGAAATTCACGAAGAATCACCACAGCCGCCATCATCATCACCACCATTGATAAGCGTGAAGTATATAAGATTTTCATATTATTTTTACATCATATTTGACTTACTTTTGTATGCATGATTTATGATATCTTGACTCTATCATTCATTTTCATGCTTTATTTCTCCTAGATACTACTCTCACGTATTTTTGTTGATAGTGATGTGAATCAGAGCAAAATTGGAGGAAGGAGATCAAGTTTGGATGGCACAGGTCGTGCTAGGCTCGACCTGCTCACCACGGGTGCCTGTGCCTAGTGGCACGGGTTGTGCCCTGCTTGGTCAACTTGCCACGACTGCTCGTGCTCTGCTCTACCTCCATGCCACGACTGCCCGTGCCCAGCTACACGGGTCATACCTGTTGGTGCAAACTGCACTAGAATCAAACCTAAGTTTTGATGTTGTCAAAGGTTCAAGTTAAGTCTTGTTATGATCTAACAAGTTGACTGAGTGTGCAGTATGTTTATTAAACCGGGAAAGTCCTAGCTGGAGGCTAGGCAGAAAAGTTTTAGCAGATCGTGGAACCTAGGTGCAAGTCCAAGTAGGTCAAGGGGACCCAATGCTTGGCGATATGATCGAGAAGTCTGGAGGACTGAAGATCAAGAGAAAAGTCCTGGGGAGCCGATCAAGGCTGAGTGAAAAGTGCAAACTGGATCTGGAGGATCAAAGTTTGGCAGGTAGGTTGAGGTAAGCAAACTGGAGGAGCGACAGTGAGGTCGGGTTCCCAGAGGGAACAACCTTAGGTCGCTGATCCAACTGAAGAAACTGGGAAGGTTTCTAAGTTGAGATCAAGACAGCTCTACTGTCTATATTACTCATGCATTATATTACTGTGCTGACACTTGTTTTGCAGGAATATTGTTTAAACTCTATTTTACATATTCGGCCTGATCGGTCGATCGAACAGAAGGATTGGTCGACCGAACTAGCTTGACTCAGATCATAGATCAGTTCAGATCAGGCAAAGCAGAGTTCAGTCCGGTCAAAAGCTTGATCGGTCGACTGAACCAGAAGATCGGTCGACCAAACCATAGTGACTCAGCATAGGACAGATCATCAGAACCGATCAGCAGCAAAGGAAATAGAAGCTGATCGGTCGACCGAACCTGGGGATCGGTCGACCGATCCAATCAGCATTTAATCATCATTAAAGGGTGATCTCGGCAGATTTCAACGAACAAGAAAAAACCTTGTTCGGTAAACCGATAAAGGGGTTCGGTCGACCGAACCATTGAAGGCTAGTTAATGCAGAATTTACGAGCCAGCGTCAGACTCCAGCTGTTGGTGATCGGAGCTGGTTCGGTCGATCGAACAGAGGGATCGGTCGACCAAACCTCAGTGCACCTATAAATTAAGGCTCGAGGTCAGAGGCCAGCAACAATTTTTCTGATCACAAGTTATTGCTCTGCAAGCAACTCATCTTCATAAGTACAGCAAGCTACGTCATTCGAAAGCACCGACCTACGCTAAATCTTCGATTCATTTGTCGGTATA
Source organism: Zingiber officinale (assembly GCF_018446385.1). Classification (NCBI taxonomy): domain Eukaryota; kingdom Viridiplantae; phylum Streptophyta; class Magnoliopsida; order Zingiberales; family Zingiberaceae; genus Zingiber; species Zingiber officinale. The sequence goes on from NC_055988.1 coordinate 105,926,251, forward strand.
TATATTTTGTTTTTCACTTAATTGCAAATAAGATAGTAGGCTTGCTACTATCTTATTCTATTGTACCTATACGATTTGCTTCTCTTCGAGGACTTCGGAGAGAAGAGTTTTAGTGTTTGCCCATCGGTGTGTCAAGGACCGCGGGCCTTCGAGTAGGAGTCGAGCTAGGCTCCGAACGAAGTAAACAAACTGTCTCTATTTACTTTCCGCTGTGCACGATTTTGATTTCAAGAAATGATTAGTTTTAAAAGAACGCGATATTCACCCCCCCCCTCCCCCTCTATCGCGCTACTCGATCCTATCAATACCCAGATTAATCAGCTTGCCACGACCACCTGCGCCCCATTAGATCCAGAGCCCTGTGCCTGACATGGGTGCCCATGCCTAGCGGCACGACCCATGTCGAGCGTCTAATTGAAGAGATTATAAGAGGACTCTCCTCCTTTGGAGGAGACCACACCTCCAATGCAAGGAACCACTCTGAAGACACCAGGAATCTTCTCCCTAAACATTTCTTATCTCTATTATCTTTTTTTGATTATATAAATGCTTCTTTTAATATCTTTGGTTTGTAATTTTCTTACAATGGAGTAGTTCTCTTAACTCTAGGATATAAGGAGTAGCCCTTTTGATATGTGAACATCTTTTCATTTAATCTACTGAGTTTGCATGTTTCTTATTCAACAAAATATACCTTTATGGTCCAGATCTACCGTATTAACACGACCTTGATGCCAAACGCATGAGATTCATATCCCACGAGAGTTTGGGGATAAACCGAAAGGAGAACCTGAGACGCGAAGAGTCGGATGTGAAAGTGCAACCCAGTATGCCGCAAGGAACCCTAGGCCGTCATAGAGCTTAATGGATCAAACTTAATTCATTGTCATGCAGTAGGAAAAGTGGTTAATTAGAGGTCGAGGGATCTTGTGACAGGGTCCCCCTAAGTTTCGATTACTAGTTACGATCCTTCCGAAAGTAGACAATGATTCCGGTTGGTACGCCATTGTAGTACCAAAAGTTCACATTGAATATCATAGGATGGTCTACCTATATAAATATCCATTGAAGATAGGAAATCAAACATAGATTACGTGTTTACCGTCATTTGGGTGAAATCGAAGTCCTAGAATCACTTCTCCCTTCACTCACTTCCCTGACTCAACTCTCTTCTCTGCCTCTCCTTCAAACCTCTCTTAACTCTTTCAACTCTCATTCTCTTAAGCTTTCTTGTGAGCACACACCACCACGATCATCTAGATAGCTTGTTTTGTGAACTTAGCTAGTGTTTAATCAATAGTCCCTGTGGATTGATATTTTATTACTTGACAACACTTCTGTGCACTTAGGGATTTGTACACATTAAATTTTTGGCACCGTTGTCAGGGACTGTTTCAATTAACATTAGTTGATTAGTATATAAGTTACTCTAGATATTTTTCTTTTTTTTTTAATTATGCACTCATTTTTTTATCAATCCAAAATTTGTTAGGTGTCTTGATTACTTTATATCTTCTATATCCATGTGTTATGTTATGATTTCTCCCTGTGTCTTGTGATTTTGTTGCTACTGTTTCAGACGAGACTAAGAAATTTATTTCTATTAAAACATGGATCCATATTTTTGATAATTTGGAGGCTTCAATGAAACTTATAATTCTGAAAATAATCAAGTGGAGTATGCTTGCAGAGTTTGTGGTAGCTCATCTTATCCGACTTGTTTACACCACATATTTCAACAAGTTAATATTATGTCTACGGAACCCAATATTCTCCACCTCCACAACAACCACAAAAGTCTAATTTGGAGAAAATGATGGAGAATTTTATAGCAGCCAAATTATGCACAAAACTATTTCAAATAAATCTGATTATGGTTCCATGGATCATTTGGGATTCGAGTATGAAAATACACAACAGAACCCTGACCCACCTCAACACTATAATCAGGATTGGATGGATCATCAAAATTTGGATTATAATTGCATACAAAGTGTTGAGCAATTTTCTCAAGCAAATCATAGTCCATCAGAATTTCAAGATCCCTCTCTGGGGGAAACCCTATAGCAATCACATTCATCCACTCCAATGATTCATCCACCTCTGGCACAAGGAACGACTTTGAAGATACCAGGAATCTTCTCCCTAAGTATTTCTTATCTCTATTCTCTGTTTTGAATTGTCTGAATATTTTTTTTAGTATCTTTGGTTTATAATTTCCTTGCAATGAAGCAGTTCTCTTGATTTTAGAATATAGGGAGTAACCCTTTTGATATGTGAACATCTTTTCATTTAATCTAATGAGTTTGCATATTTCTTGTTCGATGATATGTGTTTATGGTCTAGATCTACTGTATTAACATGACCTCAATGCCAAAAGCATGAGATTTATATCCTATGAGGGTTTGAGGATGAATCGAAAGGAGAACCCGACCCTCCGATCCGTAGAAAATTGAGACGCGAAGAGTCGGATACGGAAGTGCAATTTGGTATGCCGCAAGGAACCCTATGTCGTCATAAAGCTTAGTGGATCAAACCTAATTAATTTTCATGCTGTAGGAAAATTAGTTAATTAGAGGTCGAGGGATTTTGTGATAGGGTCCCCCTAGATTTTGATCACTATTTAAGATCCCTCCGAAAGTATGATTAGGGTTGATACGTCGTTGTAGTACCAAAAGTTCACATTGGATACCATAGAATAGTCTACCTATATAAATACCCATTGAGGATAGCAAACTAAACATAGATTAGGTCTTCACGATCATTTGAGTGAACCCGAAATCCCAGAATCACTTCCCTATTCACTCACTTCCTTGACTCAGCTCTCTTCTCTACCTCTCCCTCAAACCTCTCTCAACTCTACCAACTCTCATTTTCTCAAGCTTTCTTATGACCACACACTGCCACGATCATCTAGATAACTTGCTTTACAAACTTAGATAGTGTTTAATCAACAATCCTTGTGGATTGATATTTTATTACTTGATGGCACTTCCGTACACTTGCGAATTTGCACACATCAACCATCATCGCCGGAACTAGGAGGAATCTGACTTGGAGCAGAATTTAACTGAAAATGTCGCAAAATCAAGTCCTGTTGTAGGTGCATTTATCTCATTTGTTGATCCCTTTCAGATATAATGTCATTCAAATGGGTAACCTCTTCAATTAAGTTATGTATCTGAGTCCTTACTGTTGGTGAGGAGGAAGAAGATGTATGACCAACTATATGGGTTATGCTTAAAAAACTCATTCCCAATATCTTTCCTTCTCCTTTTGCACGAGAAGGTACTGGCGGAAGTGTATGAGAAGATTCTTCCTGATAGGGGGTGTACGTACAGTATCTGGTGTTGTATCAAACTTCCCCTAATATCTCCGTCTACAATCACCCTATCAGAATATATTTTAAAATTTTAAAAATATGATAAAATAAATACAAATTTGATGCATAATGAATAATATGAAAAAAAAAACTTACCATATTTCTTAAAAAATAAAAGAGTGGGTGAATCTTGAGACGATAAGATATAATTTATAATGGCCTATAAAAAAATACAGAACATTAACAGATAAAATATATAAATTTAAGAATGAGATAGTTTCATAACTAATTGAGACGGATAAACTAATAAGCTTTGAGTTTTGTAATTTATAGATTAAAATTAAATTTGCTCATAAAAAAGCAGTATCATATATGAAAATAAAATATAAAAATTTTTGTTATATTAAGATAACAAAACTTACCCATCATCAAAAATCAAAGTCCTTATTGTCATTGTCATTGTCATTCTCATCCTTATTGTCGTCGCCCTCCTCCTCTTCCTCCTCCTAATCATTAGTCTCATGAATTTCACTTACATTCACATTTATCACTATTCTACTGGGGTCTCGTAACGTTAGAATAATATATTCCTCGGTATGAAATGTTTTCATAATTTCTCTTGTTGATATGCAATGTCCTCCCAACGTTTCTCAATTTTTTTCCATGCTTTCATTTTACAAACAACCCACTAATCAATTTTATCATATTTCAAATTAGGATATGAAGTATAGAATACTTGAATTACTTATTGTGACAACACAAATAGTTCATATTTCTTATATCATCTCTTATAATTTATTTTAGTCAAATTATATTGTGGATGCACCTTCATCCCTGTGATAGGGCCAAACCAATTGCACATGAATAGAATAACTCGTATTTTTGGGCCAAAGTATTCTACCTCTATAATTTTATCCAGTAAACCATAAAAATCATTGTTTATCTCCATTATTGGATGACTTAACACAAACTCCACTATTTATTGTAGTATTTCTCATTCCATATTCTTGAGTATGAAAATTATATCCATTTATGAAATATCCTGACCAAGTCGGTACCATTACTTTTAGACCCCATGTTAGATGGATTAGTAATTCTTACTTAACCTGAGCTTGATTATCATGAACATAAGTTCAAATACACCAATTGTTACGAACCTTCATATGTGAAAACCAAATTTAAATTGACTACTTACATATGATTTGAACCATGGTTCAAATTCTTCTTGACATAAGCGATCAAACTCTTGTGTCGATAATTCAAAATATAAATTTTCAAAAATCTTATGATAAAAAAAAATATAACAATAAAAGTTACGACATAAGAAATATAAAAAATAAAAAATATATACTAACTTGTAATATGATAATACTTTTGGACAATTCAGTAAAATATATATATGGGATGCCCACCATTCTTGATCAGTTAAATATCTCTGTTTACATGGTCCACTTGGTCGACAAAGGTAGCTAAAATTGAGAATGAGTTCAAATTGGGATCAATAGAACCCTCATCATTTCTTCCTGATCTTTGCCTTTTTGTTCTGAATGTGAGGCTCAAAATAATATGATGCAAAAGTTGTTACTTCCTCCAAAATGTATGCATTAATAATAGAAGCTTCAATTTATGCCATATTTTTCATTTTTTTTCTTCAAATAATATAGGAATCTGATTATAATAAAATAAATTATATTAGATATTAATATATAATAAGATTAGTATATTTTTATGCATTCAGATTGTCGAAGTATAGAAGATGAAAATTTTACCTTTCAAATGGATACATCCATTGAAAATAAACAGGTCCTCCAACTTTAGCCTCGTATGACAAGTGAACCAAAAGATATTCCATGGAATCAAAAAATGAGAGTGGAAATGTTCTTTCCAAATTACATAAAATGATTGAAATGTCTCTCTCTATCGTCTCCATGTATGAGTGTCTCAAAACTATTAAGCAAATATCATATAAGAAAATACTTAACTCCATAATCACACCTCATATAAAATTTAGTAATAATTCCTTAAAAGCAATAGGAATGAGCCTTTGTATGAATATGATAGTCATGACTTTCATACCAATCAATTTGCATGGCTTCATATCGACACGTCTTCTAAGATAAGAGACATAATCATCTGGAAATTTCAATTATTTCAACCATTCACAAACAACACGTCTCTGATCCTTATTCAATGTATAAACTGCCTTTGGATTTGGTCTCCTACTATTTTCATCGACATCAAGAGTGAGTCTTTTACAAAGGAGTCACATATCCTTTCTTGTATTGAGATTGTCTTTAGTTTTTCCATTGATATATGTCACTGTATTTATCAAATTAACAAATATATTCTTCTCAATATACATTACAATAAGATTATAATGAATCAAATGATTAAATTAATACGACAAATTCCAAAATATACTCTATTTTATCCTTTTATGTGTACTTCCATATTCATATATTATACCATGTGGATTTTCAATAACAGATGAAAAGTTAAACACTATGAACCAAATCTATTTACCTATTAATCTCAATGGCAGAAGTGTTCTTTCTATTCTATTCTTAGTGAATTGATTTTTATTTTTTCTAAAATTATGATTTAATGGTAAAAATTATCTATGACAATCAAAATAACTCGGCTTCTTCCCATGTTTCAATTTGATTGACTTTGATCACTATAAACATATTGGGCATCCTAAGATCCTAGCAGTACTCCAACCCGATAGCATACCATAAACTAGAAAGTCAATTATGGTCTAAAGAAGAGTAGGCTTCATTATAAACATTTGATTAGTATAAACATTCTATGTAGGAATACCTTCATTCCATAATTCTTTCAATTCTGCAATCAATGGTTACATATAAACATCTATTAATTTCTTCAAATTTTGCAGGTTAGGCACAACCAATGTTAAAAACATATAAGGTGTTTTCATACACATCCTAGGTGGAATATTATATTGAGTTAAAAAAACTAGTCAATATGAATAATTTCTTCTTGATTTTCCTAATATAGTAAATCTATTAACACATAGACCTAATCTAATATTTCGAGTCTCATTTATAAATTCTGATTATGCTCTATCAAAAAATTTTCACGCCGTTGCATCTGATGGATAACATATTAGCCCCTCTTATATTTGATTATTTACATGTCAAGTTATATGTTCAGCAGTAGCCTTTGATGCATAAAGCTTTTATAACCTAGGAGTTAAAGGCAAATAAAATAACTGACAGTATGATTTACGTTGTTGTTGACTCCTTCTAGTGCTCTTGTACCTATCTTGATTACAATATTTACAAACATCTGCATGATCTCCCTAATATAGTATACAACCATCTCTGTAAACATCAATTCTTTCCATCGGAAGACCCAAGTTTTTTCATACTGTAAAAAGTATTAGGCAGTGTGTGATCACATGGCAATGTCTCTCCAATAACTTGAATAAAATCATTAAAGCAATCTTGTGACACATTATGCTCTACCTTGACATTCAACAGTCTTGCGGTGAGAGATAATTTCGTGTGACTGTCACAACCAGCCCATAATGGTTCATCTTCAATACTCAACACTTCCTGAAATTGATAATATGTTTCATCAATATATGATACTTCTACTTCCTCTAAAAGTGATGTATAAGTAATAAACATTTGTTCAACTATTGAAGGACAACTAAAACTTACACCATGTGATTCGGGAAAGAAAGTATGACCCACTGCATCAATTACCATCTTCTGATATGGATTTAATTGATTATAATAACTCTGAACCCCACTAACTAAGACTTGTATGTTTTGTCCATAATTCTCATCAGCTATGAATAATTCACCATGATATGTTTAAGTATAGTAATTCTGTGTGAAATCAAATCTATAAAGATGTTCTTCAACTTTATTGCAGTGTAAAAATTTACCATTGTGATACTTTTTGCATGGACATCTTATATGATTGTCATCCATATACTTAACATTACTAGATGCAAAATTCAAAAATTTGGTCAACACAGTCATAAACTCATCAATTAAACCCTAACGATTAAGCAAATTTTTGTTATACATCCAACTTCTTTCATTCTGCATTTTATTTGTTTCTAATAAATTACATTAATAAAAACTCCTAGACAATACACTAATGGTCAACATGTACTTAGTTCACGTACAAATGAAAATAAAATATAATAAAGAAAATAAAAACATGGGATAGTATAATAGGAAAATTGGTATCATTATTAAAATAAGGGTGTGCGGTATAACCTAACAAAGTAAACAAGGACAGAAGAAGGTCGCAGCCAGTAGAGGCCAGCGGTGTCCGCCTACGGCCAACGGGGGCGAGAGGCCCAGCCTCCCTCTATCATTCCTACACTAATGCTATCATTATTAAAATATATCATTCCGACACTAATCCTATCATTATTAAAATAACATGTCTAGATATATATACCCAACAAAGGTGAAAAAAAGATGACCGTCTTTCTAATCCATATCAAATACAAACCTATACAAACTGTTGGTTAGTCCTAGGAAAATGTACCGGTTCCACTGTACAAAAATTTTTTGTACAAGTGTCGAACCTTTCCTTAAATAACCTATTGTGTTCTTTAGAAGTTAAATTAGGAATCGCAGACAGAACTTAACATCATTGATTCCAAATTTAACTTATCTGTTCTTAATGGTTTAAATTTGAATCGCAAGCGAAACTTAACACTATTGATTCAAATCCACCTATGTTATTAATTCCATTAAATATTAATTTCTAAAATAAGCTTCCAGGACTGCATGGCGAGGCACATGACCTTCTTGGATATGGGAGCAACCACCGCCGCCTAGACAAAGCATTTAAGGAAAGCTAATATTTAATTTCCTTAAATAACTCTAGGTTAACTGAAAGGAACAATCGAATCACAAATTTGAAAAATAAGAAAACACAAACTCGAAAAACTTATTCGAAAAACTAGATCTAATACCTCTTGTGTTTGGAATTCATACAAAGAAAAATAAACTAGCATGATGTGGAAAATAAATACTAGTAATACCTTTCTTTGTAAACTTTAATGACCTCTTGATCTTCTACTGTATTCCTCTTCTAACCTCGAACGTTGTGTGGGTAACGATCTTCCGAGATGAGAACCACCAAACACCTTCTTCTTCCTTCTATGTTTCGGCCACCAAGAGTCCTTCTTGATAGATAGGTTCGGCCACCACCAATGCTCCAAGGGATGCTAGAGACTAGACTTCCTTTCTCTCCTTCTTCTCCTTGCTTGATCCGACCACCAAGAGAACTCCACCAATGAAGAAGTTTCGGCCACAATAAGGAGAGGAGAGAAAAAGAGGGGCCGACCGCACCACCGAGGAAGAGAGGGAGGAAGAAAAAGAATAGAGTTGTTCACCATGAAGGCACCTCTACCCCCTCTTTTATATTCTTTAGTCTTGGCAAATAAGGAAATTTTAATAAAAACTTCCTTAATTCCTTTGCCATGAAAAAAAAATTATTTAATTAAAAACAATTTTCTTTTCTTAATTATAATGGCCGGCCACTTTTAATCCCCAATCAAGGAAAGTTTAATTCACACAAGAATTAAAACTTCCTAATTTGTTTCCGGAAATTTATAAAAAATTTCTCTAATAATTTTTCCCTTCATCCCTTCATGGTGGTTTGTAAAAAGGAAATTTTATAAACTAAAATCTTTCTTTTAAATATGTGGATGATTTCCAAAAAGGAAAGTTATCTCTAAAAATTAAAATCTCCTTTCAATCTACAAATAAGGAAAGATATCAAATCTTTTCTTAATCTTTTGTAGAAACTAATAAAAGAGAATATTTAATTTTTAAACTCTCTTTTAAATCATGAATATGGTTAAAAAAAGAAAAGTTTTCTCAAAATTAAAATCTACCTTTCAATCTAAAAATAAGGAAAGATTTCAAATCTTTTCTTAATCTTTTGTAAAAAGCTATAAAAGGAAATATTTAAATTTTAAACTCTCTTTTAAAACCATGGAATCCACATAAGAAATTTTAAAAAAAAAAAAATATTCCTTTTTATTTTAATAAGGCCGGCCACCTAAGCTTGGGTTCAAGCTAGGGTCGGCCACCTCATGAACCCATGAACCATGCTTTTGGCCGGCCCTAGCTTGGACTCCAAGCTAGCTTGGCCGACCCCTATAGGATGGGTAAGAAGGTGGGTATAGGTGGATATAGTACTATATAATTAAGATGCTACGATAGGGACCGAGAGGAGAATTTGGTTTTGGTCTCCCGATGAAATTAAGCATCCCGTGTTCGCCCGGAATACATAACTTAATTTCATCAATAATAATTCATTCTACCAAAGAACTATTATTGAACTACCGCACCAATCCCAAATTATATTTTGAGCTCCTTCTTATTATGAGTGTGTTAGTTTCCCTGTGTTTAAGATATCGAATGCCCACTAATTAAATGAGTTACTGACAACTCAATTAATTAATATCTTAGTCCAAGAGTAGTACCACCCAACCTCATCGTCATGTCGGACTAAGTCCACCTGCAGGATTTAACATGGCAATCCTTATGAGCTCCTCTTGGGGTCATTCTCAACCTAGATTACTAGGACACAGTTTCCTTCTGTAATCAACAACACACACTATAAGTAATATCATTTCCCAACTTATCGGGTTTATTGATTTATCGAGCTAAATCTCACCCATTGATAAGTCAAAGAAATAAATACTAAATATATATGTTTGTTATTATATTAGGATTAAGAGCGCACACTTCCATAATAACTAAGGTCTAGTTCTTTTATCAAGTCAGTATAAAAAGAACTTACCTAAAATGGTCCTACTCAATACACTTACAGTGTATTAGTATAATTTATTAGTCAAGATAAACTAATACCTAATTACACTATGACTATTCCGATGATTTGTTCCTTTCCATCTTAGTCGTGAGCAACTGTTTATAATTTATAAAGAACTGATAACATGATCTTCTGTGTGTGACACCACATACTATGTTATTTACAATATAAATTAATTGAACATCTATATTTGGTATATATAAATGTAGTCACTTGACCAATGTGATTCTTATAAATGTTTATACAAAAGCTAGACTTTTAGTATACACTCCAACACAAACAACAATATGAAATTTACAATCATATATAAGAGTCCGCAAACAAATATAACCTCGAACACCCATGGAGAGCCAGGCCCAAGCGTGGACGACAAAGACCTCCTACGATCAGCGTCGGCCCCCGCGGGGTCGCCGGCGCCCCCCAAGGGCAAGACAAGGCCAGGCTCCCCACAGACCGCTATGATGATAAGGTGTAGCCGCCCACAGTCCATCGCAACTGTCGGAGAGTAGAGAGGACAAAAAATGAAGCTTACTCGCCGGAGATCATGGTCGAAGAAGAGGAATCACACCACCACTGCCAACGGCGACGAGATGAGAAGAGAAAGATTAGGATAGGGAGGATTGAGCTGGGAAATTTTAGAGCAAATTTTGTGATGAAACTATATTCGTCCTAAACTAATAAAAAAATAAATATTAAATAAAAATGTCTAAAATCGATTAATAGACCTAGACATCTCGGAATGACATGAAATAAGTTCTTATATGTTCGTATCGATCTCCTGATCACATTAATAGCCTCAAATATCAATTTCACCCAATATATTAAAGTCCAAAAATTTTTTTAACAAGAATGAGTATAAAATGTAACGCCCTGACCCGAGCGAGCCCCACCCGGACCGAACTGAGAACGCCACCAGAATTGCCCATAAGGTTGACGACTAGCTCCACAGACCACCGGAGGTCCTTTCAGTGTGCTTTGTCCCCACTCGTACACACCCTAGAAAACTTCCCAGGAGGTCACCCATCCTCAGATTTTCCAAGTCATGCACGCTTAACTTTAGAGTTCTTAAGTTTGAGATTCTGAAAAAGAAGATGCATCTTGGTGATATAGATAGTATCATCTAACCTTTTAAGCCATATTTAACCAGAATCTTAGAACCGGGGTATTACAATCACCCCAACTTAAAGATACAACATCCTCGTTGTGTAACCACGAATCACACCACAGATAAATCCCAGAATCTCCCTCACTAGGTGGTGCCTTGGGTGCTCCTGCCACAGGCGCACTCACGGTCACAAGGTCGCTCTAATACTATCTGTAACGCCCCGGCCCGAGCGGGCCCCACCCGGACCGAACTGGGAACGCCACCAGAATTGCCCATCAGGTTGACGACTAGCTCCACAGACCACCGGAGGTCCTTTCAGCGTGCTTTGTCCTCACTCGTACGCACCCTAGAAAACTTCACATGAGGTCACTCATCCTCAGATTTCTCCAAGCCAAGCACGCTTAACTTTGGAGTTCTTAAGTTTGAGCTTCCGAAAAGGAAGGTGCACCTTGGTGATATGGATAGTACCATCTAACATTTTAAGTCATACTTAATCAAAATCTCAGAACCAGGGTATTACATAAAAAATCTAATTCTTGTTCCAAAAATCATTTATCTCAATATATTATGTGGAATTCATGTTTGAGGTCATTTATGTAATCAGAAGATAGATATGAATATATAAGAACTGGTTTCATATCATTCTGAGCTTTCTAACTCTGTCGTATTTCTTTTTTATTTTTAAAAAATTAAAAAGTTTGCAACGAATCTTCATATTCATCGCCAATTGGCAACGAATCCTTGACAAATCTAAAGATCCGTCCCAAAATTTTATGTTTTGAAAAAAAAAATTAAAATGGATCCTAAATGCAGAAGATGGACCTAAAGAGTTCGAAATGATACGCAACAAGTTCTTATGTGTTTGTATTGATCTCTTGATAATATAAATGGTCCCAAAACTAAATGTCACCTAATATATTGAGATTAGTAATTTTTTGAACAAGAATTATATTTTTCATACTCATTCATGTTTAAAAAAATTATGGACCTCAATATATTAAGTGAAATTGATATTTGATATCATTTATGTCATTAGGAAATCGATACAAACATATAAGAACTTGCTTTTGTTGAAGCAATCGATGTACCATTATGTTTTGATATTTGAGCAAAGGGTTTAAGTTAAAATTTGATCTGTATTTGATATGCGCTGTTAAGTGTGCAGGTGACAGGTGCAAGGAAAGACTAAGTGTGATCTTGAAAAAGGTGAAGTCCAAGAATGAGAGTCTTGGCAGTGTAAGTCTAATCTTGACGCTTGATCGTGTAAGTCAAGTGTGACTTGGCAAGATGAAGACCCAGAGCGAAGGGCTCTTGGCAAGGATGAAGTCCTGGAGCGAAAAGCTCTTGGCAAGTGAAGTCCCAAGAGTGAGAAGCTTCTTGGCAAGGATGACGATCGAGAGGTAAGGAGCCTCTTGGCAAAGGAAAACCCGACAACAAGGATAAGGTCAAAGGAAGCTCTTGAAGGCAAACCGTGAAGGATAGGAAAGCATCCGAGGGACGTAAGGCTGATGGAGGAGGCTAGAAGACAAGGTTAAGGTTGTATGGGCGAGGACGAGTGCATGAGTGATTATACTCAGGGATAAAATCCTAAGTTAGGGTTCACCAGTCGACTGGTGGTTGAGAACCAGCAAACCCAGAATGGAATTTCAGGGTTTGTGGTTCTAGGGTTACCAGTCGACTAGGAACGAACAGAATGCTTCTGTTCGCTCAACCCATGAAGACCAATCGATTGATCCACAGTGAGAAGGCGACTGGAATTGAGCCATTAGGTTGTAATAGTTGAATTCCACAGAGGCCAATCGACTTGTAAGTGTGACAGTCGACTGGTAGCAAAAACATAGCTTGGGTGTTTCCTTCCAAGTTCTATATAATGAAACTCAGATTGGCTGACTTTAGTGATGAATTAGAGGTGGTTAACTTCTAATAGAGTTTCTAAAGCTTAGAGCAATCCAATAGTTCTTGATCAAGTTTGCGGTGATATTTCTCCATCGCTGAGGAGGATTGAGTTAGCCAGAGTTCCGAGAACTAATCCACCGACAGATTGAGGGATCGTCCACCTTACAAACAACCGTGGAGTAGGAGCATCATCTCCGAATCATGTAAATAAACGTGTTATGGTTTATTTTCTTTCTTCTTGCCTTTAGGGTTAACTTTTATATTTGGGTGTGTATTTCCGTTGTGATAACAAGTATAGGAAAGAGAATGAAGTGAGTGACCGTCTATTCACCCCCTTCTAGCTGATGATCAAGGCCCCAAGAATTTCATATCATTCCGAGATCTTTAAGGTCATCCGTCGCATTTCTTTTTATAAAAATAAAATAAAATTTTGGGATAAATGCTTGTATTCGTCTCCTATTGGAGACAAATCCAGGTATTCGTCACCAATTGTATTCATCACCAATTGGTGACGAATATTAGGATTCATCCTAAAATTTTAATTTTTAAAAATAAAAAAATACATCCTAAATACGATAGATAATCTTAGAGATCTCAGAATGACATGAAACTAGCGTTGAGTATTCGGTCAAAACTGAACTGACCAAACCGAATAGACCGAAAATCGAAAAAATCAAAATTTTTTCGAACCAACTGAATCGACCGAATTTTCCTATGAAAATCGAATCGACCGAACTGATAAAATATTAGTTAATTTAGTTTTCAATCGAATTAACCAAAATTTCAAAACCTTATTCGATTTTAATTAAAAAATGAGATTTTGTTTAATTAATTATATTTTTAAATAAAAAATCATTTAATTAATATTCTTATTCAATTTATTTGATTTATTCAGATTTTTCTAAATTTTTGCTCACCCCTACATAAAACCAATTCCTATGTGTTCTTATCGATTTCATAATAATATTAATAATCTTAAACATAAATTCTACCCAATATATTGGTATGTGATTGTTTAATATCAAAATAAATTTAATATTTTCAAACTTTAATTTTTTTTTAGTAAGGCATTGGATTTATAAAGTTAATCTAATTAATTTAAGTATGAAAAAAATATGTTAAGTGAAAATTAATATCGGAGGTCATTTATTAAGAAATCGATATAAACATATATGAAGTAGTTTCATATCTATTCGAGTTTTCTAGGCTTATCTGTCATATTTAGGATGCATTTATTTTTATTTTTAAAAAATTAAACATTTTAAATTTGTCCCAAAATTTTAGTTTTTGAAAAATTAAAATAAAAATGAATCATAAATGCGAAAGATGGACCTAGAGAGCTCAAAATGACATGAAACAAGTTACTATGTGTTCGTATTGATATCTAGATAATATAAATGACCTCAAAAATAAATTCCACCTAATATATTAAGATCAATGATTTTTGGAATAAGAATTAGATTTTTCATAGTCATTTGTGTTAAAAAAAATTATGAACCTCAATATATTTGGTGGATGATGTGTTAAACTACAAGCACACGGTCATCGTCAAGTAATAAAATTTATAAGTCAATCCCACGAGAATTGAGGATTAAATGCTAATTGATTTTTGCACTTTGAATTTAGCTAGACAACAGTTGATAAACGAGTGTTTTGTATTTTTCAACTAAGATGCGAAAATAAAAGTAAAGAAAGATAACTGAGGAAGTTCTTTGTTTAGAAAATATTCTAAGTCAAAGGTTTTATTGTAATGGTGGAAGTTGTGCTACGAATTAGCCCACTCCTAGTTCTCTTTTTGTAAGTTTGCAGGATTGTCTAAACATATACCGAATTCCACCCCGCGACGGTATATCGGAGTACTTCCCCTGCCAGTAACCAAGTATGTCATCAAGTGAAGAAGTAACTTAGAGAGTCCAGGTTTTTAGTAAAGTACCTCCTGTCACAAAGTCTCCCCCGGGTATATGTCTCTAGATTACGTAAGTTACTTGCGTAGCATATGATTAGGGGAAGCCCATTAGGTCAAGTGATAGACTTATCTATACATAGAATCATTCTCCCTTAGGAGGTTACGTTCCATATAGAATGATGGTTACCTTAAATACTCAACTTCAAACAAGTATCTTAAGGTCATGCTGAGCTATATCGGAATGCACACTCAAAAGAGACGACAATTTATGCATCTGATCAACGAAAATTCAGGTTCACATACAATCCCAATATAGACACACAACAATGTATCTAACTCAGAAATAAGATCTATGCATACAAAAATACAATCTAAATAGACAAATTTATTATCATAAGGGAAAACCTCTATGCAAGCGTTTCGTCAAACAGAACAAGGGTCACACAAGCATCATCAAACAAGGGTATTAGCAATTCAATAGAGTTTACAACATTCCACACATTACAATTACTTTCTACGTCCTAGAACAATGAAAATCTACTCCATAAGTGAAAGATCTACAATCCAAGAGCTTATATACATAAGAATTTCAAGAACCCTAAAGGAAGGGAAGAAAGACTTATCCTTGGAGTCGAGTGAAGCTCCCGAATGAAGATCTTGGAGTGTCGATAAGGATGGAGCAACAGGACGACCTTGGATCGCTCAGATGACGCCTCCAAGTGCCAAGATTTGACCTAAATGGTCACTTTTCGCCTAAGATCCTCCTCTCCCAACAAGGAGATGAAGTGTCCATCTTATAGAAACAAGGCACGGGGTGGTCGTGCCTCTAGGCACGGCCTAACCATTGCTTGGGTTTCTGGCCGTGCCCTGAGGCATGGTTAGAGCCAACTTTGCTCTGGCTCTGGTAGCTTGGCCGTGCCTTTTGGCACGACCTTACCTGCATCTGGCTTCTTGGTCATGTCATAAGGCACGACCATAGCCAGATTGGCTCTGTCCACGCGGCTAGGTTGTGTCATTTGGCACGGCCAAAGCAAAGCAACTCTGCTTTTTCTTCTTCTGGGTCGTACCATTTGGCACGACTAGCTCTTCAAAACTGCACCTTTAGATATATGGTCATGTCTAAAGGCACGACCAAGTCTAACTTGGCTCTGGAGATGGCACAGGTTGCTTCTGGCCAGTCTTTGAGGCACGACTTCTCCCTTTTCTTATGCTATTTCTTCTTTCTGGCCGTGCCATTTGGCACGACCATGTCTTGTTTGCTTCCTTGGTAAAATGGCATGACCATGTCTTGTTTGCTTCATTGGTCGTGCCATTGCACACGACCACCATCTGGATCTTCATCTGCCCGTGCCTCAAGGCATGGCAAGGCCCAGTTTAGTTCTGAAATGATTTGGGCACTCCAATTCTTGCTCCATTTGATCTTCATTTGCGTCTTAAGCGTCCTTTTTTGCTCCAAACTGCACCTGAAAGTGAAAACAAACACCAAGCATATCTCTGGACGTAAAACAGTACTTATGCTGAAATATGATAGAAAAGGATGTAAAATGCATAGATCATAGGCATGAAATATACGTAGATGTGAGTCAAATAGTGCAAAATAACATATATAATCTACGTGCATCAGTGGAATTGATATTGATGTCAATTATGTTATTAGGAGATCAATATGAACACACAAAAACTTATTTCTTGTCATTCCGAGATCTTTAGGATCTGCTGCATTTAGAATGCATTTTTTTTTTAAAAAATAAAGTTTTAAGGGGAATCCAAGAATTCATTGCCAATTGGTGACGAATATTATGATTCATCCCAAATTTTTATTTTTAAAAAATAAAAAAAAAAATACGTTCTAAATGCAATAGATGACCCTAGAGATCTTGGAATGACATGAAACAATTCTTATGTCTTCGTATTGATCTCCTGATGATATTAATGGCCTCAAACATGAATTCCACTCAATATATTGATGATTGTTTAATATCAAAATGACTTTAACATTTTCAAACTTTACCTTTTTTTTTTTTACCAAGTCATTGGATTTATAAAGTCAACCTAATTAATTTAACTATGAAAAAAATATATTAGGTAAAAATTGATATTTGAGGCTATTTATATCATCAGGAGATTGATACGAATACATAAGACCTAGTTTCATGTTATTCCGAGCTCTCTATGTCCATCTACAACATTTAGGATTCATTTCTTTTTAATTTAAAAAAAATTAAAAATTTTACAACGAATCCAGAGATTTGTCGGAAAATTGGCTACATTGGCATAAGCTTATGTGACAAACTTTTTCTTTCGTCGTAGAGTTTGCAAATATTGCAATGAATTTCATATTTCAACGTTGATTGGTAACGAAATCTGCAACGAAAACTTATTTGTTGCTATTTTGCAACAATTTTATTTCGTTGCCAATTAGCGACGAATTCTATTTTCGTCGAATATGCTGCAAATGTACGACGAATATTTTTTGCTGTAAAATTTCATCCCAAATATAAGGTTTTTTTTAGTGAAATGGGTCGAACGTTTATGAATAAGCTTGGTATTCAGCATGATAAGAGTTTGTTTATATTTGTTCAATACACACAAGATTAATTAAATAAACAAACTTGAATGACTCGTTAAACTAAACAAATAAACTTGAACACATATATGTTCATCTTATTAATGTTCGTGAAAAACACTCATGAACAATATTCATGAACGTCAGTAAACAATATTCATGAATAATATTTATGAACAACTTTCGTGAACCATATTTATTAATAAAACTCTTATCAACATGCTAAATAAATAAAAAAAACTTTTAAAATGAACAAACAAATTTGAATTATCAAACTCAATAACCAATCAAACAAGCAAAAATTTTCAAACAATCAACAAAATTTAAATTGAAAATTCGATAACATCTAAATGAACCAAGTTCAAGCCAAACTTCAACAAATGTCAAGCTCATAAAATATAAATCAAGCCAAGTTTAAACAAGTATTTCAAAGATTTAGTTCATTTTAGGCTCAGTTACCTTATCAAATAAGCTTGAATACCCCAAATCTTAGCTTATTTACAACCATATAAATATGGGTCAACTATCTGGACCCATCTAATCTAATAACGTCATCTGAACTAATAGCTTAATCATCACGAGTGATATGACTAAATAGGACAAAGGGTCAATTTATGACGGGTACATGCCATCGAAAAAAAAAATCCTATCACCTTCTAACCACTTAGCGGTCGGTTATAAACTGATTCTGTGATTACTTTCCTTCACATAACCTGAGAACAAACTATGAAAGATGCTTGAAATGAGCGTAATCATCTTTTACTATAAAAGTGAGTGATGTAACTAGTTCATCTAAGCCGACCAACATATTGAGATTTAAGAGCCCCATTACCTCTTTTTAAGTGGAGGTTTTAGTAAAACAATTCAGGGAAGATGAGTCATAAGTCATAGATGAAGAACATCCAAGCAAAAAAGATTACATGAAGCAGACACCAAAATTCAAAGCAGCATGCAATCAAACCTATGATTTGTTCCAAGAAGCCTCATAGCCATCAGAGATGAGTCTATCTTCTCAAGGCTGCCTCTAGTGTTTGGAGATTTGATTAAATCAAAGAGTGGAAGGGCTAAAGCGAACCTACGAACTTGGTCTAAATCAAACTGGGTGGCTTAGACATGGTCCCTCAATCGGACAGAGACTACAAGTACACCCAAGAGTAACAAGAGCTTCTCTTCTAAGTATTGCATAACACCATGCCAGCCACTATAAGGAAAAGGACTATATAATATAAGGACAGTCTGATCTTATCAAGTCAATCCTATAAAAAAAAAAACTAGAGAATGTCTAGGAAGAGGACAAATCCATTAGGTATAGAACTAGTCTCTTTATCATTTACAAACATTGTCAAACTTCCTTTGTTGAAATCCAACTTATACCTTGTGCGTTGCAGGATCAATGTTAGGGATCCCCAAGGCAACATTTGAGAAGACACGCCATCTCAACTCATAGACTTGAATCAGCTCCTAATATGGCTGCTTGGGACCTACCAAAACCGAATCCTCTAGAAGACCGAATCCGAGTTAAACCATGACCTTCCCTTAACATGCATTTACCTTTCATGGTCATGTACAGGTTTCTCCTGCAAGAATCTATCCAGAGAGCAATTCTTGCACAAGGCCAGGATATGTAGTGTGTGGGGCTTGAAGCATCTCTTTACATGTGTTAGAAAGGCCAAGCAGAAAGAAACAATCAATCAAAGCTTATTGTCATCATGAGAGTACTTGGCACTATAGAATTTTGAACGAGTTGTCATATAGACTACTACAGACAGAAGCATGAACTGATACAGCAAGCTTGATGGATGAAACAAGATGAGCAGAATGGAGCATCAGCATATGTAACCTGTGAATTAAGACCTTATTGTCTAGAGTGTTAAATGGTTCTGTGTTTACAGCCTGGACATGGTTCGGCTAAGTGTTGCTTCTATTGTTCCATGTGGTTCGTCTATTGGCATGTAGACATCATCAGCAAACTGCACAGTAATGAAATCAATATTGAGATACTAAATAAATACATTCAGACGGGATACTGAATAGGAAATAGCATAAATCCACGATGACAGTTATATCCCAAGCTCAAAATTCAATCAACATTTATCTATCCTTGATAAACATGTTAGGGAATCATTCAAAATAGTCATAATTCATGCACAATATTGTAATCAATTCAAACAATCACCACAAAGCTCCACCTAAAATCGCTAAACAAATTGCAGGTTCAATTCACCTAATTCACTGTCAGTTACATTCAAGCATTCTTGAAGGTGCATTTAATTAGTTGATTCAAAGTTTCTCAAGCAATCAAATGCATAATGCCAAAACACTGGATTTTGTCACAGAAAACTAGTCCTCGACTCACCTTTACCAGGCTGGGTTTATCTTTGCTTGATAAGTTCACGGGTAAGAAATGGATGTTTGGCATTCTAAGCTTTACTGATGTGATATCAGGGAACCTGGAGAAAAATAATGAGTTCCAGAAGGTGGATATGTATATAAAAAGTATGATCTGCAGGATAAGACAAGAGTAGAGTTACTAATCACAAGGAAGAAACCTGTTCAGAACATCTTTTGCCATGAGGTACAGTGTATTCTGAACTGATGGGCTGTAAACACCCTCCACTGGAGGGCCAAAGAAGGTATCTACAAGAACCTTCTTCACGCCCAGATACTTTTCCGTGAAACAAAATTGCTTAGCAGGAATGTCTGAAATATGTGTTAACGAATACCTGCCAAAATAAATAAATAAATAAATAAATAAAAGAAAGAGAGAAAGAAGTGTGGAACAATTTAATACTGATGAAAGTTATCCATTTCTTCTCCAAAAACCAAAAAAAAATCCTATTTTACAAGTGACTTCTTTTACATTGTTGCAATGAAATGAATCATGAAAAAATTGCCACTCAATGGAGACACAGTTCTTGCTTACTTAAGCTGGATCAAATTACTCTATAGGAAGTAAAATAATACCTCCAAGAAGCAGTGACTTCAGTTGCTACCATCCTCTCCCTTGTCTCTGGGAGAAGGGTAAAGTGATCCCTTACAAATCCTTCAAATCCTGACTGCATGAAACAGAGAACATAGAATTTCACACCATTCTTTCATTATATATAGAATTGAAAAAAAAAAAAAAATCAAATCCAGAATAGTATAGAGTGAATTTAAGTCTTCATGTGCAGCAAGGACCCATTTGTGGTGTAAACTTCTCCAAGAGCTAGCACTCCAACATCCCTAAAACTATTCAACGTTGTATTTTGCTAAGAACTCGATATAATAACCATGTTTCTAGATGAGACATAATAAGAACTAAAGATGAGACTATTGCCTCAAAGTTCCAGAATAGTATATTGAGCATAAGAGACACCTCATGAAGAGCAAAGAACATTTTTTCCTAGCACGAACTTAAGGTCTCTGATGTTCTTAAACTTCAATATCCACTCTGAAAATAGTAAGATAACAAATTTAACTTGTTGGGGTTCAATAAAAGTCCCGCATTAAAAAGATTTGATAAAAATCATGGGTTTAAAAGGATGTAGGATATCTCTATTGAAATGAGGTCTTTTGGAGAGAGCCCAAGAGCAAAGTCATGAGGGTCTAGGCCCAAAATGGACAGGCCTTGAACGAAGTTGAGGGTGGGCCCGGAACAAATCAGGATGACCGAATGCTTGTGGGAAGGCCCCGAAGTAGATCAGGGTGATCGGATACTCGCGGGGAGGCCCGAAGCAGGTCAGGATAATTGGATGCTTGCGGAGAGGCCTGACAGGTCAGGTGACCGGTGACCGGATACTTGCAGGAAGACGAGTAAGTTAAAGTGACCAGATGCTCGCAGGGAGGCCCGAAGCAGGTCAAGGTGACCAAATGCTCGCGGAGAAGCCCGGAGCAGGTCAAGGTGACCGGATGCGGATGCTTGCGAGGAGGCCCAGATCAGGGTGACCAAATGCTCGTGGGTAACCCGGACCATGAGAGTAAATTGTAGTCCTTCGTTTGAGGGGAGGATTGTTGGGATTTAATCAAAGTCACATATTGGAATGATTTGGTAAACATCATGGGTTTAAAATGACATGATATTGTCCACTTTAGCACCATTTTCCAATAGAATAAAAGAGAAACACGAGTATTAGTCGATTAATAGGTGTATCGATTGACTGATAGACTCTAAACCCCAAAATTAGGATCTCAAGTATTTTTAGGGTTTGCTACGGTAATTGTGCTAAGTAACAGTGAATATGAAGTAACATTTGATCGATGGGTTTGATTAGTACTATGATACTGTAGCAGTGAATAGAAGCTTTAGAAATCGATTGGAAATTGTATCAGTCGACTAATGGAGTCTATCAATCGGCAGTGAATAGAAGCTTTAGAAATCGATTGGAAATTGTATCAGTCGACTAATGGAGTCTATCAATCGACTAATGTTATTGTTCCAGCAAACAGAGAGTTCAGAACTCGACTATGGAATTCGATTGATTAGGCAACAGTCGACTAATGCTGAGATGGATGGAGTCGTTGAGGTGACATGGAAGAGCAACGTTCAAACTGATGGGTGGTATGTGAAAATCAGCCTGACATCAACCCTATAAAAGAGGATTTCGAGGAAGATCGAAGGAGCTAGTTCTCGAGGGGTTTTCCTACCATCAAGAGTCAATCCAAAGTAACAAGAAAGCATCTAAAGCCAAATTTTCATTAATAAAGTTGTTTTGCTTTCATTTATATTTGTATTTTGGTTTCTTGTTGTATTGTTTGTAAGAAACAAGTTATAAGAGACTTCTCCACCTTCGGAAGATATCCGAGAAGGAGAAGGATAATTGTGGTAATTTGTTAGGACTAGGCTTTAGGCATAGCCACCTTGGAGGCGGTTAAACAAGTGAAATCTCGTGTTTGTGTTGTGTCATCGAATGTATTTCAAGTTTCCATTGTGCAATCCACTCAATGCGAAAAGGAGCTATTCACCCCTTCCCCCTCTAGCTCACAGTGGTCCAAGTGGGATCATAGCAAGGTCTCTCTTCATCAGACTAACTGCCGGAATGAGCACAAGGCTAGAGGGAAGAAGAAGAAGTCACATTCTCGAGCCCTCCAATATCAACAAGTCATCGGACTTACCATTAAAGAAGCTCAATTTCAAAATGGATCCCCAAGACAAATTCGGTTTTAATATCTGAGTACCTCCACCTTTCGGAATGAAAAGCTTTGAGTATTGGAAACCAAGGATGGAAATTTTTTGATGATGAGCATTGAGAATTGGTTCATCCTTATGAAGGGATTTCAAGCCATAGCAAAGGGAGACTTCTCTTGAAGAAAAAATAAATTGAGGATCAAATCCGAAAATATGAGATAAACGACAAAGTAACTAAAATTTTTGATTAATTTAGTGTGTAACAATATTTTGTGTAAATTAAGTAAATATACGAATGTATATGATCTATAGACCAAGTTGGTCAAGCTCCATGAAAGTCCATCACTAACACAAAATGAAATAAAGATGAATCCAAGAAGGAAAACTCATCGGCTCAAGAACTAGAAAACTTGGAAATTCAGAGGCACTCAGATTTCCGAGATGGAGGATGAAGAAACCTCAAACTCAAGAATTGAGGAGGATAAATCAACAATATCGAAGCCAATGAAGATGAAGCATGTGCCACCTCTGCAAGCATGGGGAGCTCAACTCATGAAAGTATAACAATTTTGATTGTCAAAAATAAAGATCATATCATTTACTTTGAGTATAGGGAAAAAGGACACTACAAGAGTAAGTGTTCTAAATTAACAAAGAAGAAGATTCAAGTGGCATCAAGGGCTAAGGAGAAGCCAAACGAAGGTGAATCTTTGGTGCAAAAAGGAAAAGAGCATATTGTGTGCTTGATAACCATCATTTTATCATGACATTTTGATTCATATAGGAATACTTTTTAATCTTCTCATGTGTTAATTTCGTGTTTACATCATGTTTTATGAGTTAAAGTCGTTTTTGGAGTTAATTATAAATTTTTATATTTGCAGTATTTGATGCTAATATTTAGATATATTCTTTGTAGGTATCAAAGGGCAAGGACTCGAGTCGGATTAATCCAAATTGGGCTCAATTCTGAGATTAATTGGGGAGATCAAGCTTCAAAGAAATCTAAGCCGTCCATTCAAGATCCGAGGAGATCTGTGCCATCCATCAAACATATGTTCCATCTAAGAAAGGGTAGATCAAGACCATAGATCAAGATCTGAAGCCTTTAAATCAGATCTGAACCAATCTAACCGTTAATCAAGATGTGGAAGAATCACAGCCATCCATTAGATCTAGGATCAAGTTTAAAAGGATGAGAAGCTACAGTGCTCGCATCAATTTTGCTACAGGCAGAGCGCGATCGCGCGAAGCAGAGGAGAGCGATCTCCTTCTGATTTCCACCGCCGGCGATCATCTAAGGTCAAGGGCACTTCCCTTCCTCCGGTCACCATCCTATCTACCGCCGGCGACGCCACTTCAACCATGTGATCTCTATCTGGATTGCGATTCTTGGAGACAAAGCAAAGGGTGCGACTTCATCTTCTCCATCCACCTTCCGCCAGCCACCGGAGTTCCTTCCACCGTCGGAGTAGGGTAAAGGGGTTCACTTCTCTATTCCACCTCCATTTCATCCAAGTTCCGACCATATTTCAACCATCTCCGGCATCATCTTCTTCACCACAGAGCCACTGCCAAGCCACCATCTGACACCATCTTCCGTCGCATTTTCGACGCCGAACATCGAAACTAGATCACCGGAGGAGAGTGGGGTTTACCTTCTTCTTTATATATGAGTTCCGAGCATCTATGTCATCATCTTTTTCGCCACTGATTTCCTCTGTTCTGCCTTCCTTCAGATCCGATCCGGCCCTAGCTTGGGTTGTAAGCATCTTTAGATCCCTAGATTCATTCTTGTTAGCGATAGATCCCCTTCCATGTGACGAATGTTGGTTTGTTCCCTTAAGCATTTGATCTTTGTAATTCAGGTTGTTCTTGCTTTGTTCTTGTTTAGTTTTCATTCTGTGTTCAATTTGAAAAGCATTAGCTAGTTTCATAAGTTCAATTGTGGAAGGAGTTCAGTTTGATTTTGTTACATAATCTTTATTCTTGTTTGATGTATGTGACTATGCTTAATTCATGCTTTGATCTTGTTTGTGTTTGAACGTTGTAGATGTTTGTTATTTGTTTAGAATGCAAATAGAATAGGTTAGACCGGTTTCAATTAAGTGCTCAAGTTTCCTTAATTGCTTTGCTCTTCTCAATTCATTCCATCAGTAGTTTAGATAGGTTGCCTTTTACTACTTGTCTTTTAGAATTTATAGTTTAAAACCCAAAACCCCATATCCCATAAACTAATCCTAAGATTCCATCATCGTTGCATTCCTTGTGACATACGACCTGGGCCATACCCTATACTTCATTAGTGTAGTTAGGGGGGTTCGGTACCTTATTATTTGATACCCAATTCATGACAAAATACGGGTTTATCAGTGCTTCACATGCAACCAAAGAAGAGATTACCGAAATTAATGTCCAAAAGGGAGGCACCAAATAAAAGACAAGAGAAGAAGCTTAAACTCAGGGGAAACCACTAAAGTATCATTTTGTAATGAAATTCCTTTCTATCATAATAAAAAGCATGTTAGACCTAAATGTTATGAATTTAGAGCTTATTATCATGAAAATATAGAGTATGATAATTCTAAGGACAATTATAAATCATATCATACTAGAACTACCCCACCTAAAAATAGAAAGGTGGAAAACAATCTAGGCAATATCATAAAGAGGTTTAGACATGCCTAGAAAGAGACATGATCAAACCGATCATAAAAAATCAAAATTTGAGGATTTGAGTATTGAAAATCAAGTTTTGAGGTCAAGACTTAATACAAGATGAAAAATATATTTAAAGAGTCAAAGAAACCAGATCTAGGCTTATATAGGCAAGAATTGTCTAAGGATAAAAGGATTTGTGATACAAACCAAAGTCCAAGGATAATGTGTCATCCTATCATAGGATGACACATTATCCTATAAAAGGATTCTATCATAGGTTCCATATAACTATGGAACAAACCATAGGTGTAGGAGTCAAGTCAAGGTTACAAGGGAGGTTTCTAAGAAGACTATAATGACTAAGGCTTCTAAGAAGCCTAGAATAGTTATTAGGATGTTATCTAGGAAAGTTATCTCTAGTGAATACGAAGTACACCCAAGGAGCTCCAATAAATATTTCCTAAGAGTGTGAACCCTTTATACTAAATGGGTATAGGGTGTGCCAACCTTAATTAGAAGAGTGGTTAACCCAATTTAAAGTTTACACTTTAGGGCATTGTCAAGGTATTATGATATCTTGGAAATAAAATCTCAAATGCTATCTCTGAGGATTTTTATAGTGTGTCAACTTGGAATTCAAAAGTGTCAAGTTGGAATTTTTGGCACATTCGAGGGAGTTAGGCCGCTTATGTCAAATCGTGTATTTGATATAATGATTAGTTGCTAACGCTTAGATTAGAAATCTAGGTAAAGTTATTATTGTGTCATACTTGTCATGCTTTGCATGTCATAACATCTATCTTGTCATCATATCATACATTTATCTTATCATGATAACATGTACATGCATTATTAAATTATGATATTTTTCTTTGAAAGTAATGCATTTGAAAGATGTCATATTCATTTACATGCATAAATTTTAATTCCTTGCATTAAGGATAAATGACATTATTGACATCCTAGGTAGGATAATCAAAGTTAGAATACCTAGATAGAGATGTATGATCCCTAGTTTTAGGGACAATAAATTTTATATCTCACAAAAATAATGTTGGGTGTGTATTGAGATACATTAGACACAAGTGAAAAGTTAGTATGATGAATTAAGTTCAAGATGCAAATTTGGTACATTCAAATTGAGCTGGGTTTCATCAAAACATATGAATTTTACATGACCAATCCTGAAGAAAGCTAATGTGCAAGTCATGTGCATTTAGCTCTGGTTGGAAATTGACTTTAAAAGTCATTTCAAAATTATTTTGAAAAACCTTGGTGAAGTTTATTTGTTAATAGGAATCATCATTGATTAAATTAATACAAAGTTAGAGTGAAACATTGAAATTTCAATGATTTCCAACTTTATACCAATATTAAAAAATAAGATATGTTTTCATAGAAAACTATTTTTTCTTAATAATATTTAACATAAATAATGTCCATATGAAATTTCATTATTTTTCGAAAATCGTAGAATTACTTATGCATTTCTAAAGTTGGTCTAAAATTGAAGTGCAGTTTTTCAGACGAGCAATACTGATGGCTGGGTTTTTGACCAAAATAGGTTTGCTTAAGTCGTTTAAGCTCACTCCAAATTATCCCTAACGTTCTGCTATGCTTAGATGAGCATTCAAAATGATTTCTTGATGAAAATGAGAAAGAGAAATTAAAAAGAGAAAATATGGAATTAAGGTTAGGTTAAATTAAAGGTTGAATCCTTAAACTCATGATTTGGATTTTGGATTTAATTTCCTAAAAGTTTAGGAACTCCAAATCATTGTTGGTGCAGTGATTGAAGGGAGTATGCTTTCAAGGGAGGTCCTTTTTGAAGGCATGATTTCGACATGAGAGGAGGAGAATGCAAGAATTTGAGGACTAGCGAATGAATGAAGGATTATATGCTCAAGTTTGAGCATTTGAAAAAATTGAAGGTAGGGAACCTCCATTGTGATGTTGAAAGTTAGGAATGGAAGAAGAGAATGAATTTTCAGAAGAGATTTTCGATGTGTGCAAAAGGAGGAGAATGAAGGGTTTAAGTTAGGAAACCTTCGTTCGTGCCTTGGCATGAGAAGAAGGATGAGATAAAGGATGGTGGGCTAATAAGTTAGTCTAGCTTAAATAAATATATTGTCAAATATCAAAAAAATGAGATATTTTAGGAATTTAGGATTTAGGGGTTTTTAGGGTTAAATCAAATATCACTTAAATATTTTAAATTCGGGTTGACCTGAATTTAGGATTTAGGGGTTTTTAGGGTTAAATCAAATTTTATTTTGAAAATTAAGATATTTTATGTACATAAATAGCATAATGTTACTACAACATTGATGAAATATTGAGATAAAAGTGAAGAATTATAGGAACATAACAAAAAAAAAAAAAGGTTTTGTTTTCAGGTTGAGTTGATTATTCGGGTTAGTCAGGCTATCTAGGTTCGAATTTAGAGTTTTCAAGTTGAGTTCGGGTTCGGGTCAGGTTTGAATTGGGATTTTTTATAATATTCTTGCTTTGACCTGACCTGAACCCATCCGACCCACCCAAATTGACACCTCTATATCGAATGCTAGGCAACAAAAAATCTTAGTAGGTCAAGATTGATCAAATACTAAGCAAAGGAAGTCTTGATAGGTTGAGGTCAATAGGATACTAGGCAAGATGAGAATTCAACCTTGATAAAGCTAAAACATGAGTATTAGTCGATTGATAATGTGTATCGATCAATCGACGAACTCTAAACCCCGAAATTAGAGTTTGAGATATTTTAGGGTTTGTAAAGTAACTACGCTAAGTGACAATATTCTGCTACAGTAATTATGAGCAGTGATATGCTACCGTAATTGCACGGAGTAATATGCCACAGAAATTGAATTGTGAACAGTGCTTTGCTACAGTTAAGAGCAGTGATTTGCTATAGTAGCGTTTTGATTAGTCAACTGATGACAATGTGACAGTGAACAAAAGCTTCAAAAATCAATTGAAAAATTAGATTGATCGTCATCGACTTATGGAGTGTATTAGTCAACTAATGTCATTATTCAAGCGAACCGAGACTTTAGAACTCGGCTATGGGATTATTAGGCAATAGTCAACTGATGCTAAGATGGATGGAGCCATTGAGCTGACAGGGCAGAGCAGCGTTCAAGTCTACATTGGAGTAATCTACTAATTGGTGAGATTAGTAGTCGACTTATAGGAAGAAATCAACCTGACATCAACCTTATGAAAGAGGATTTCAAGGAAGATCGAAGAAACCAATTCTTGAGGGGTTAGAGACAAAATCCTTCGGCCTCCTACTATCCAGACGCAATCCAAAGCAACAAAAAAACATCCAAAGCCAAGTTTTCATTGTTTTTCTTTCATTTGTATTTGTATTTGTATTTTGATTTCTTATTGTATTGTTCGTAAGAAACGAGTTATAAGAGGCTTCTCTGCCTCCGGAAAATATCCGAGAAGGAGAAGGATAGTCGACTGATAGGTGGAAATCAACCTGACATCAACTTTATGAAAGAGGATTTCAAGGAAGATCGAAGGAGCCGGTTCTTGAGGGGTTAGAGATGAAATACTTCGTCTTCCTACTATCAAGAGGCAATCCAAAGCAACAAAAAAGCATCCAAAGCCAAGTTTTCATTAGTAAAGTTGTTTTACTTTCATTTGTATTTGTATTTTGGTTTCTTATTGTATTGTTTGTAAGAAACAAGTTGTAAGAGGCTTCTTCACCCCTGAAAGGTATCCGAGAAGGAGAAGGATAGTGGTGGTAGTTCGTTGGGACTAGGCCTTGGGTGTAGCCGCCTAAGGAGGCAGTGAACCAAGTAAAATCTAGTGTTTGCGTTGTGTCGTTGATTGTATTTCAAGTTTTTGCTGCGCAGTCAACTCAACGCGAACTAAACTATTCACCCCCTCTAACTCGTATGGATCTGATATATTTACCATTTGAGAGTGTACAATCTCAGCTTCTAACTATATTTGTGCATATTTTCTATTAAGTCGGGTCATTTTCCTGTCATACGCATTAATCAAAATTAAACAAGAGAAGAAAAAGTCCGGCTTTATTGATGTAGCGTTGTTCAATGGGTTGATCAACTTGTTTCATATGTAGAATTTTGTTATCACAAAACGAACACAACAATGAAAGAAGAGGATGACAACTATATTGGAAAGAAGATAAGCAACTCAACTAGGAAGTCAAAAGCTGGAACTCGTTAATAAGAAAATACCTGTGTAGTTTTCAGCAGTGCAAGCCCTTCAATTCCAGAAGTTATACTTAAAGTACCATATTTTTCAACTTTGACTTCTGTTGTATGTTTCTCTGAGCCAAGTCTGAAACCTGATGGAAAAAGAATCCAGTAAAAACGAAGAAAAACTGTAACAATAGTAATTGCAAAAGGAGATTTTCCTAGAGAAAACAAAAAGATTTGCCAGCTAGAAACAAATCAATATACCAGCACAAACACATGGTTTCATCTAAATCAGTGCAGGTGGATTGATATTTATATTATCAATAGACTGTTTTAAGACCACGAAGTGTAGCTTGGTGATCTGTCCCCCTTTTTTTTGTACTTTCCATGTGATTTCTGACGACCATGTTAAACCCAATAAGAGGCGGAGATTAGAAACCATTTGATTAAGAATACAAACTTGATTCAGTGTAAACCATTTAGCTCTATCCAATCTGCACGAAAAGTCTCATTCCCTATCTATATGGAGAGTGAATGAGAAATTCGAATATGAAAAGACAAATGCCAAAATCCTCCAAATTGGGAGCGACGCGAAGAGAAACAGTCAAAGATGAGATCGTAACATGAGCAAGCTCACCATGCGAGTGCGATCGGCCGTCAATGTCCACCCGCTCCCATGGCTTCTCAACTATATTGATCACAGCTGCGCTAACCTACAAAAGATACAGAAAAAGGGCCGCTACTTTCCCCAAAAAGAATCGTGACACGAGAAATCAGAACAGACCTTGAGAGGGCAAAACGCCATATTACCTGAGGATAGAATGAGGCGAAGTGCCTCCCAAGAAGAATGGCGAAGCCCTCCATGGAAATGACTTCCGTGCACTCTTTCGCCTTCGCATATACCTAACGTCACACACAAAAGAAACAACTCGAACCCCAAAACATAAAGCTATCACCAAATCGAAACCCAACAACAATCTCACAGTGTTTTTTATGGAATCAGTGGCGACGATGGCGGAGTTGTCGCCGGAGGTGTAGGCGGGAAGGCAATCGGAGAAGAGACTGATGGCCACGTTCCACTCGACGATCACGTCGCCGCTGCCGTCGACATTCTTCCAGACCCTGGCAACCCTAACCCTGCTCTTACCGTGCTGCTGATCGATCTTGAACCCTTCCGCCATGGCCAATTTGCTCCACCTCGATCCCACTCTCTTCGATCAAATTATAGAGGCGGAAGGCCCACGCAAGCAATTATTCACATTAGGAGTGCTTTCATACAAAATCCACCGAGCTTAGTAATAATATATATTTTTATAATATATAATTTATTTATTTATTTATTAAAAAATAATAATAATAAATTCGAGCTAAGTTTAGCTCTACATGCTAGTGAGAGTCAAGCTAATATAAATCAAATCGAATGAAGCTCGAATCTAGACGGACTCAGCTCGGCTATAGTTGATCGTCCCATGAAAACCAATGCAATTATTAAATTAATTAGAATAATTTTTTTAATAAAAAGGCAATAAATAAATTCTTTTAGCGGACAAATATAAATTATATTTAATTGCTTTAAATGGAAATTCTAACAATAAATGGAACGGACTGAAGAGGGACGTTGAAAAACAAGGAGACTTTAATTATTGCAATTAAGAAAAAAAAATCCATAAAAACAATATGGATGAGGAAATGCGTGGCAGAAATAATATATAAAGATTGGAAAGGATAAGGAAGCGGAACCCAATTCGAGTAAGCTGGTTGTTCATAGGCGGCGGGTTATGTGATTCGGTAGGAAAAGATCACAATAGAAAAGTGTCTGATGCAGCGGTAGGAGAGAACGCACAGGAAAGTTTATTTCTGTCCAATTTGAAAAAAAAAATATAATGATAATATATATTTTTATAATATATAATAAGTTTATTTATTTATTAAAAAATAAAAAAATTTAAAGTCGAGCGGAAGCTTAACTCTACATACTAGTATGAGTTGAGCTAATATAAATGGAATCAAGTCGAGCTCAAATCTAGACGGACTCAGATCAGCTCTAGTTTATGTCTGTTCAATTTGAAGTGAGGTCTGAGCATTCTGTTAAATGTATTCAATTGAATTATTAATTTTTTTATAAAATTGAACCTATTAAATATCGATTAATTTAATTTTTGACTGAATTAAATAAATTAATAAAAATTTTAAAACTAAATTAATTATATTTAAATTATATTTAATTAATTATATTTTTAAATAAAAAATAATCGAATTAATATGATGTAATCGAATTACTAATTTTAAAATCGAAATCAAATAATTGAAAATCAAATTGAAATTTTTTTAAAAAAATCAAATAATTTTTTAAAATCAAATTATTACAGTTCATTACATACTTATAGTAACTATATATTACGTCATTGTACGATGGATCCCATAATTATTATAATCTAATATTGATAAGTATTGATTAGAAATGAGCCGTTTATATATTGGAGTAGATATGATTTTATAATTATTATAATATAATATTATTAGTATTGAAGCGTAGCCAATAGAATGGAGCGCCAAT
The DNA here is from genome assembly GCF_018446385.1 of Zingiber officinale. Classification (NCBI taxonomy): domain Eukaryota; kingdom Viridiplantae; phylum Streptophyta; class Magnoliopsida; order Zingiberales; family Zingiberaceae; genus Zingiber; species Zingiber officinale. Next base: position 105,958,383 of record NC_055988.1, read on the forward strand.
AGAATGGAGCGGGGTTTGATAATAAAAAAAGTATCATTTTAATTTTTTCACTAATTTTGTTAAAGGAACCTCGTATAGAGAATACAAGGACTTTAATAAAAACTAATTTTTCACTAATTTTGATAAAAAAAGACTTAATTATAAATTTAAAACATTACTGGGCTTTTACCCAAAAAATCTAATAAAAACCAACCATATTTTTTCTCCTCTCCCATGTTTTCTTTTTCCCTTCTCATACCCGTTTTTCTTTTATTTTTCTTCTTTACCATTTTTTTACCTTTGTTTTCTTTTTTTTGTTCCACCTCTCTCCCTATTTAATTTTTCCTTTTTCTCGTAATTTTAATTCCTTTCTCACTGTGTTTTCTTCTTCCTCTTTTAATCCCCTACTTATTTGTTCGCTAAGCCTAATTTTATCCTAAAATCCTCCACCACGTGTCGTTCCACTACCGGCCACATTGTTATCGCTGCACAATATTACTGTCAACATTGTTGTGCTGCCATTGTCACTTCACCGACATTCCACAGTAAATACTTTTTAATTAAGATGAAATTTTTTTATTTAATCTCTTTCAATTATAAATTTAAGTGTTGAAGAAATAGATAGTGTTAATTTTTTTCATATTCATAAAAATATTTGCTAGTCAAGTATGTTATTAGTTTACTATTAATTTTGTTTGTTATTTATTTTTGAATTGTAAAAAAAAAGATAAATATTAAGCAAATGATAAATTAAGTGAAAGAGCAATGTCAAAATATTTTAAGAAAATACAAGATGTATTTACTTCAAAAAGGGGATCTCTCCTCCACCACATCCTGTGTTTTTTTCACTACTTCTTGATGCTAACTTGAATGAATGTCGAGTATAATGTGAATTAAAGGGAGATTGTTATAAATTTTATTTTATTATGTTACTAGTTTATAATGATTATTTAGATTGGAATGAAGGTTTCGGATATAGAAATACTAAATATTACGAGAAAGTGAGATCACAAATGATTCTTCAACTTTGAGTTATAGATAAGCTCTAACAATTGACAAATTGTTGTTTTAACTAGAACTAAGGGCTAAAGTCAAAAATTTTGAATTTAAGTTTGTTTTTAACTTCTTAAGTTCGAAATTTAAACTTTTGGATGGTAAAAATTAATCTTCACTAATATTTGGAAATTTTAAAATCATCTCTCTTGGTCTAAAATCCTAGCTACACAACTGATGGTAAAAATTAATCTTCACTAATATTTGAAAATTTTAAAATCGCCCCTCCTGATTTAAAATCCTAGCTATGCCACTGTGTGCAAGTATCTCCAAATATTTACCAAAGCCTTTGTAAATTTTCAAAATTTAAGCGCTCTAAATTTATACTATCAAAATTAAGGGATGAATACATTAAAGAGACTTTCAAAAGTATATTGATTTTGATTTCGATAAATTTAGAGAACTTTGAATTACTTTAAATTAAAACCAATGTAGTCATACAAGCCTTTTTAATGTATTCATACCCTTACACCGGCATGTTATAGCATAAATTGAGAACTTGCAAAGGCTTGAATTTTTTTTTATCAAAAGTTCATTATAAGGCTAGGACAATGATAGTTACTAACCAATATGACCAGTGGATTTCTAGGATTCCTTTGGTTTAGAAAATATCAAACTTTTAAATTTTTGAATGGTGTATGTCTATCAACCAATTTCGTCTAACCTAGAGAACTTTGAATCATTTTAAATCAAAACTAATATACTCTTGAAAGCTTTCTTAATATATTCATGCTCTCATATTTGAATGTGATAGCATAAATTGATAGTAGTGAATTTTTAAACTTGTAGACTTAAGAAAATTTAGCATGAGCTCATTATAAGATCTAGGACAATGATATCCACTAACTAACATCATCAATGGGTTCATATGACTCCCCTAGTTCAGAAAATATCAATATTTGAAATTTCTGAAAGGTATAAGTCCATTAGTCAATTTCGACTGACATTGACTGATAAATCTAAAGAACTCTGAATCACTTCAAATTAAAAATAATATATTCCTTGTGTTAGATTACATATTTTTATTTATTTATATCTGTTAGAGTAATTTAGTCCTTTTTTTTCCTTTTATATTTAGGGTTTAGAGTTTCGTAACTTAACTATATAAGACTTTATACTCTGTATTTTTAAGTATTAATTTTGGATTCAATAACAAGACTAGGTTTTTTCTTTTTCTTAATTTCTACATGGTATCAGAGCGGTTCTCCTTCTCTGACCTAATTTTTTTGTCGTCCCTTGTTACTACTTCCTTTTGTCATAGTTGTCTCCTATTGTTGTTGTCGTCTCCTATTGCTGCTGTTGATTTCTGTGCTAACATCTTTTTCTATCAATCTCGGTGTTGACACCCTGTGCTACTGATTTCGGCGTCGATACTCTTTTCTGCCAATTTCGACGCAGATATCCTGTACTACTAATTTCAACGATGACTCTCTTTTCTATCAATTTTAGCGCTGACGTCTTGTGCTGTCGATTTCAGCGCCAATGCCTGGTATTGTAGATTTCAACGTCGACGCTCTTTTCTACCAATTTTAGTGTCGACACCCTGTGTTGTCAATTTTAGCATCGATGTCCTTTTCTACTGATTTTGGCACTGATGCCCTGTGCTACTGATTTCTACGCTGACATCCTTTTCTGTCTTAAATTTTTCGTGTGACCACGTGTCATTCATATAAATGTGTATCCTTACAATTTGATTTTTCTAAGCATTATTCATTTTGTCATCATGTCTGGTCATACAAATGCTTCATGGAAATCTAATCTATATATGTTGGAGTAGTTTTAACATTCCTTGCTTCACAGTCCTCTGCCATGTTAGCTTCCTCTCATATAGGTTTATCATCATCTGGTATTTCAGGTATATCTTCATTCTTGTAGATTTTGGACTCTGGTGCCTCCCATCACTTGTCATCTAATTTATCATCTTTTGTTTCTTTTTTTCTCGATTTATCTATATCTATTGTAACTACTGATGATACTCTTATATCCTTAGTAAGTAGTAGTTCAATTGTTACATCTTTTTTTATCTCTTACTAATAGTGGCGTAGCCAGAATTTTTAACCAAGAGGGAGCAATTTTCAAAAAGTTCAAATATTAGTGTAGATAGATTTTCACCATCCAAAAGCCTAAATTTCAAATTTAAGGAGCTGAAATGAACTTAAATTCGAAAACTTTGACCATAATCCTTTCTTCTAGTTGAAACAATAATATGTTGATCCCAAAACTTATTTATAATTCAAAGTCAAAAATTCATTTGCGATCTTGCTTCCTTATAATATTTAGCAATCCTACATATGAGACTTTCATTGAGATCTAAATAACCATCCTAATTAGTAACCTAATAAAATAAAGTTTATACTTTACAACTCTTCTTTAATTAATGAAACATTAAAAGAAGAAAAAAATAATTTACTTTTCTTGGAATATCATTACTTTTGAGAAAAAAATAGAGAAGATAAGATAGGGAGGAGAAGCAAAAGAGGAGAACAATACATTATTTATTAACAAACTTGACTAGTTTTGGTGAGTTTGGCAATGCCACAAAGAGAGAAGGGCAAGACAAATAAAATCCTAAAAAATATGAGAAGAGGAAGAAGATGTGAGTGCTAAGGGTTGATCTTATTGCTGAAAGAGGGCAGCAGTTGATGCTGCATTTCTTGCTTACCGAAAAAGAGAAAGAAGAAGAAAATAGAACTCTTGTGCTCGAGAAGAGGAGAGGAAAAGTGGTAAGTTTACTACTATTGTAGAAGAAGCAAATGGGGAAGAAGAGGAAGAGAAAAATAAAAAAGAGAGATGGATGAAAGGGTGACATAAGGTATAATGGGTCAGGGTTGCAACATGCTTATAGAGAAAAGGGTGAGAAAAAAATGAAATAAAAAAATTACTCAAAAAATATCCTAATTGGTTTTAAATTGATCAAACTTGTTTAAACCTTAAACTTGGTTCATCTATAACTTAACCAAATCAACTCCAAATCAATTCTTTTTTGAATCAACATAATACTTATCTCCGCACCTACCTGTTAGAGTTAGTTCAAACCTGATTCAATTTTAATTTAGCACTCTCACTTTGAGTCTTACGATTTATTTCATCCATTTATTATTATATATTTTATTTTAAAACTCAATACTTAATATTTCAAGTTGCGATATTTCCTAATAAAAGTGATACCAATTGATAGCTTATGCCATTGGCTTTTCAAATATGTGATCAATTTCAATTTCTAAGAACGAACGGTGATGAATCAGCCCATCAAAGTGATGATGAAAACTTTCAAATATATAATATTAATATTTTAATAAAATGTGAGAGGGGTGGTCGCACCCCCTCTCGTCCATGTGGCTATACCCCTGCTTACTGATGTTTATTATATTCCAAGTTTTACTTTAATCTTATTTTTGTTAGTCAATTATGTAAGTTTGGATACCTAGTCTCTTTTTCTTCATCTAATTATTATATTCAAGACCCGCAATCTCAGAGGCTAATTGGGACAAGTCATGAGCAAGGAGTACTCTATGTTTTAGATCAACTCCAATTACCAGAAGTTGTAGCTTCGAGTGTGGATTTATCATCTTTTCACCTGAGTCATTCATCTTCTGATTTTTATTTATGACACTCTCGTTTAGGTTATGTTTCAGCATCTCATTTGTAGTTTTTAGCTTCTATAGGAGTATTAGAACCTTTTAAAAATTCTGATATTTTTTATTATAGTGGTTGTAAATTGGACAAATTTTTTGCCTTACCATTTTTTAAAAGTTTTTCTTTTTCTTCTGTTTAATTTGATCTTATTCATTTTGATATGTGGGGACTCTCTCCTATTCCTACAAAAGGAGGGGTCAAGATATTGTGTTTCATTTATTGATGATTACACTCGTTACTTTTGGTTTTATCGTATGAAATATAGGTCTGATTATCTTACCATTTTCAACAACTTTAGATCTTTTATGAAAACTCAACATTATAGTATCATAAAGTATTTTTGTTGTGATTTGAAAGGTGAATACACTTCAAATTATTTTTCACATTTACTTGCTTTTGATGGTACTATTCATCAAACCTCGTGTACAGATATTCCTGAATAGAATGATGTGGCTGAATGGAAACATAGGTATCTTGTTGAAACAACCTGTTCATTTTTATTATCTGCCAGTGTTCCTAGTACCTTTTGGGGGAAGAAATCCTTACCGCTGCTCACATGATTAATAAAATTTCAACCTCACACAATTCAGGTTTGTCACCTTTTGAAAAATTGTATGAGTATTCTCCTCTCTATTCCTCTTTACGTGTTTTTAGTTGTATTTGCTTCATCCTTCGTCCACATGTCGAGCATAATAAGTTAGTCTCTCGGTCTGCTCTTTATGCTTTTTTGGGTTATGATGTTAGTCAAATTAAATGTCTCTTATCATGTTGTGTTTCTTGAGCATATTCTATTTTTTTTCTATTTCAGCTAGTTCATATAATATGACAACGTCAGAGCTACTTTGCATTGATCCTTTTATACTGATACTGAGGAAGCTTCACCCACAACTCCTACTGGTAACTCAACTGAATCTGGAACTTTGGTTCCCGAGATATTTGCTCAACATGTGTCTCCTTCTACCGTTACCTATAAGTACCTCATGGTAGTTTTGATGTGGTCAACCAAGTTAAGTTAGGTCTTGTTTGTATTTGACGCCTTATGTCTAAGTGTGTTAGAACTTAGGAGTACAAGAAGTCGAGTGGAAGACGCAGTGGACAAAAAGGATGGCATGGGAAAGGAACCAACGAGCCCGGTGCATCCAAGGGACGAGAAGCCACAAAAGAGTACGCTGATGTACGAGAAAGATGTGCACAATGCTTCCAAGAGACAAGAAGTCTGAACGGAAGTTTGCTCCAAGAGAAGGTCGGAAGGTGAGTTTGGGTGAGTTCAAGTTCGGATGACCGAAATCACCCATACGTCTACCAGTAGCTGTTGGAGGAAGGCACCTTCAAGCTTATGGAAGGCGCCTTCGAGCCCTCATGGAAGGGGCCTTCAAGCATGTTGAAGGTGTCTTCAATGACCATTAGCCAAAGATAAAGTTTTATCTTTGGTGATAAAACTTGTCACGTTAAAGGCGCCTTAGACCACCTTGGAGGCACCTTCAAGTCACGGATAAGATTTTCCAAGAGTTATAAAAAGGCCTCTAGAGTTAGGAATTAAACAACTTGAATAACAACTACTGTAATCATTCCTAGTCTTTATTTTGAGCTGTCAACATCTGTAAGAGGCTACTCCACCTTCAACAAAAGAGTATTTCTAATAGAGCTTTTTTAATGCCTTGGATTAACAACCACCTAGGTTGTAACCAAGTAAATCCAGCCTTCTTACTTTCTTTCTTTAGTTGTTCATTTTTATGCACTTCATTTTTGTTTAAATTAATTGTGCATCCTTGCTAAGAAAATCAAGAGATTTTTTTTCTAACTCTGATTTTAGGCAATTTACCCCCCTCTTGTCGACTTACTGGGACCAACAATTGGTATCAGAGTCAAATAATTTCAGAAGGACTAATCGCCTCTAAAGCAACAAGACGATGGTCAGTTCAAGTATTCATCCATCGAAGTTCAAGAGAGACTTCGCGTAATGGAAGTATTTTTTAAAATAGACTTTGAAATATTTTTAATAATGAAATATGGTTTTGTAACCCCACATGGACCAACAAGGAGCTGAAAAAGAAGAGTACTCATGGATTAAAAAAAAAGAACAAGCCGACTTCATGGCGAACGACAAAGCAAAGTTCCAATCTATTGAGCGTTCTTCCACCCCAAGAGGTCAATCGGATTAGCAACTACGACTCCACCAAAGAACTCTGGGAGAAATTTCTGGAACTACATGAAGGTACTTCAGAAGCCAAGTTAGCAAGATGACACATCCTCTGAACCTAGCTAACAAATCTCTGGATGAACAAGGTAGAGAAGGTAGCTCAACTCTAAGTAAGGATTAAAGAACTCATCACTCAACTCAACAATCTCGATGAATCGGTAACGAACCATGATTCTATCTGGTACGCGCTCAATGTTTTTTCGAGAAATCCTGAATGGTCATCCTTAGTAGATGCATATTACATCTTTAAGAACTTCGAGGTAAGTGTTGGGACCTTGACACCGCTAAAAGGGGGGTGAATAGCGTCTCACTCAAATCGTTCGCTTCCTATAATGTCAGTGCACAGCGGAATACAAAACAAACTAATAAATAGAAAGCTAAACTAAAACAAGAAGAATGAAGATAAGCAAACTACAAAGACACGCTCGTTTACATGGTTCGGAGATAAAAGCTCCTACTCCACGACTATCCGTAAGGTGGACGATCCCGATCCATCGGTGGATGATTCCCCTGAGAACTTTTAGTTAGCTCAAACCTCCTTCTCGGTGAAAAAACCTCACCACAACCTTGATCCAAACACCCTTAGATCACAAGAGAAGCTGGGAGCACTTAGGAGACTTCTAATAGACTTTAACCAAGTCTATTTCGTCAACCATGGACAAGCACCCCAAGCTCTCTTTAATAGAGCTCAGGAGAAAACACCTAGCTGTGTTTCCTGCCACCAGTCAATTGGTACAACCATCAATCGATTGGTCCTAAGTGAAATTCAATCATTACAAACTAATGGTCAGCTACCAGTAGACTGGTACAGTAATGCTACAATAACAATGGAATTTTACCCTGAGTATAGTCTCTCATGCACTCATCCTTACATGCACAACCTAGACCTAGCCTTCTAGCCTCCTCCATTAGCCTCGTGCCCCTCGGATGTCTCTCCATCCTTCACGTCTTACCTTCTGGAGCTTCTATCAGCCTTGTCATTGTTGTCAGATCTTCCTTTGCCAAGAAATCACGCCTCCAGGACTTCATATATTGTCAAGTCACACTTGGACTTACGTTGCCAAGATTACATGTTTGGAATTTTCTTTTTGTACCTGTATCATGCACACTCACAATGCATATCAAATATAAAAATAAACCTAACTTAAACTTTTGCCCAAACATCAAAACGTAGGGCACCTAGATTGCTTCAACAATCTCCTCATTTTTGATGTTTATAACCTGTTTAAGTTAGGGAAACATAAATGTAATAATAATGTAAATAGACATGCAATCTACACATGCATAAGTCATGGAACCTAACTCTATGCTTCCCCTTCACCTAAGCTGCTCCTTAAGTTAGGATTTCTTGCAAAGGTAAACTTCTCCTCCTTTGCCAATAAATGAGCAATCGCTCCCCCTTCAACTAAGCTCCCCCTTAAACTAGGATTTCTTGCAAAGATGTGTAGGTTTCCTACTTAAACCTAAAATTCTCCCCCTTTGCCATACATCAAAAAGAGCTCCAATAATATCCCAATTATTGGACTCTTTAACCTCCAGTGACCATAAACATTGTGCATTAATTCCCCATAAGATTACATACATGTTCATCATATTTTTGATCAATTTCTAATGTTGAAAAATAGTTTCAGATTGTATCAGTCGATTGATATAGGCTCCAGTCGACTGCCCTCATCAAAATGAGCTTACAGAGACATTCTGTACTCAAAAATATTGTTACCAGTCGATTATCCTCATCAAAATGAGCTTATAAAGATATTCTGTGCTCAAAAATATTGTTATCAGTCGACTAGTATCTGCACCAGTCAACTAGTACTCTATTTTGGCAAAAAAAATTAACATTTCTGATCCAACTTCAGAAATACACCAAAAATTTTACAGACTTTCAAAAATCCACAAATTTTGTGGAGAGATATATTTTGCTAATGTCTACTTGAGAAAAATATATATAAAATATATATATATATAAATATATCTATCACAGATCTTAAGATTGATATAAAATCCAAAACTAGCTAAATAATTTAATTAAATCTTGACATAAAGTTCTAGTTTTAGTTTCCTCTTGATGTATTTGCTCATACTAAACCATAATGCATTCATAGCATTAGTTTATATGATATCTATACATCAAAAATCAATTTTTATGCAATATGAATCCAAATCATATTTTCATGCATGAAACTCAACTCAATTGTGCCAATTCCCTAGGTTTTAGACTCAAGTCCGTCTCCAAAACCCTTTGACACATTTCATGGCTCTTCTAGACTCCCAAGTAATATCTACTTCAAAATTTAAAATTTAAATGGCTTAATTGGTATTTCAAATTTCACAAGGACCAAATTAGAAAAATTTCTAGAAATTATATACCATAAAATTTTTTGATTAATCTAGTATGAAAGATTTTATTTTAGATATCAAAATCATACTTAGATCAATAAATTAATTTCTATACATGTTAAAAAATTAATTTGCTTGATTTATTTTTTTAGTAAATACAATTATTTTGTCAACTTTCTAGTCAAATTTTTTACTCAAAATTTTATCTATATAAAATGAAAATATTATCTACAAACAATAAAATTTTAATTTTTTTTACCCTTAAGTTATTTTTTATAAATTTATTAATGAAAATGATATTTTTAAAATTAAAAATATTTTTTAGACTTATATTTAAAAAAAAATATTTTTTTGTGATAAAACATGATGTTCTCTATCATAATAAATTTTTTTAATATTTTCAAATATTATCTGAATTATTATGAATTATTTTCTAAATTTTAATTTTTAATATTAAAATTTTAAGAAAATTTAAATTTTCTCGCATTAAACAATATGTTTTACACATCTAAGAAAATTAGTAAAATTTTTAAAGTTGAAAATATATTTTTAAGATTTATTTTTGAAAATTATGTTACTTTACTGAAATAAATCATTTCTGCTAGATCATTTAATATCTTTCTGTGTAAATTTTTCTAATGATCTAACTTACACTATTTAAGTTTGACAAAAAAATTTTAGGATTTTTGAAATTGAAAAATAATTTTTAAATTATTTTCGTCAAAACAAAAGATTAATTAGTAAAAATAGGGTATCCTAAAAATTATTTTTAAATTTTTAAAATTTTTCTAATTGTTTATTTTATTTTTCCTAATTTTTTTTTGATGTGATCAAAGGAAGAAAATAGATATAAGTTAAGGGGGGTTGGAAAATTAAAAATTTATTTTTTACACTAATTTGCAAAATAATTAGTATCATTGCATTTTTCTTCGCTTAATTATTGTATTGTATTTTTAACCCTAACTTTAATTTGGGTTGATGCGCATCAAAAAGGGAGAGATTGTAAGTATCCCGTGGTAGTTTTGATGTGGTCAACCAAGTTAAGTTAAGTTCTGTTTGTGTTTGATACCTTGTGTCTAAGTGTGCAGAAACTTAGGAACACAAGAAGTCGAGTGGAAGATTCAGTGAACAAGAAGGATGGCATGGGAAAGGAGCCGACAAGTTCGGTGCATGTGAGAGATGAGAAGCTACGGAAGAGTACACCTGCAGATAAGAAGGACGCGCATGGCACTTCCGAGGGATGAGAAGCCGGAGCGGAAGTCTGCTCGAGGAGAAGACCGGAAGATAGGTTCAGGTGAGCCCAATTTCGGATGATCGAAATCACCCACACGAAGCTACTGGAATCTACCAGCAACTGCTAGGGGAAGGCGCCTTTAAGCTCATGGAAGGGGCCTTTGAACCCTCATGGAAGGCGCCTTCAAACATGTTGAAGGCGCATTCAATGATCGTTAGCCGATGATAAAGTTTTATCTTCGGCGATAAAAATTGTCACATTGTAGTCACCTTGGACTATCTTGGAAGCACCTTCAAACCATGGATAAGATTTTCGAGGAGTTATAAAAAGTCCCTCAGAGCTAGGAATTAAATAACAACTACGGTAATCTTTCCTAGTCTTTTTCTTGCGCTGTCAACGTCTGTAAGAGGCTACTCCGCTTTCAACAAAAGAGTATTTCTAGGAGAACTTTTTTAACGCCTTGGATTAACAATCACCTAAGTTATAACCAAGTAAATCAAGTCTTCTTACTTTCTTTCTTTAGTTATTCATTTTTATGCACTTCATTTTTGTTTAAATTAATTGTGTGTCCTTGCTAAGCAAAGCAAAAGATTTTTTTCAACTCTGATTTTAGGCAATTTACCCCCTCTTGCTAACCTACTGGGACCAACACTAGCCAATCATCTCCCGAGGTTGCGGATGATCCTTCTCTCCATGTTCGTCAATCTACTCATGTTTGTAAGTCTATGAAACTATTAGATTTTACTTACTCTTATTATTCTTATTCTTTTACTTCATTTGTTGCATCTGTTCATTATCTTTCTGAACCTACATCATATAGAAAAGTTGTTTGTAACCCACTTTGGCAGAGTGCTATGGCTGAGAAATTAACTGCTTTATATCAGACTCATATATGGGATTTGGTACCATTGCTACCAAGAAAACACACTATAGGTTCTCGTTAGGTATATAAGATCAAAACTAAATTTGATGGATCTATTGAATGGTACAAAGCTCGTCTTATTGTTAAATGTTATTCTCAGGAGTATGACATGGATTATGAAGAAACATTTGCTCATGTTGTAAAAATGATGACTGTTCATATTCTAATTGTTGTTGCTTCTATTTGTCAATGGAGAATATCTCAGATGGATATCAAGAGTGCACTTTTAAATGGTGATCTTCATGAAGATGTTTATATGACACCTCCTCTTAGTATTTCACACTAACCTAGTAAAGTTTGCAAGCTTTATAAAACACTTTATGGTCTCAAACAAGGACCTCGTGCTTGGTTTGAGAAGTTTTCAACAGTGATTACTTCGCTTGATTTTCATCTTAGTAATCATGATTTAGTATTGTTTGTTAGATGTATGAGTGTAGGTCATATTCTTTTATCATTATATATTAATGACTTGATTATTACTAGTGATGATTCTGATGAAATTGCTTCCTTGAAGTTTTAGTTAGCTCATTGTTTTGTTATGAAAGATTTGGGTATACTACACTATTTTCTGGGCATTAAGGTTGCTTATTCCCTAAAAGGTTATCTTTTATCCGAGTCAAAATATATATATCTGATCTGTTTGAGCGTGCTTGATTTACTAATAATAGAGTCATTGATACTTCTATTGAGACTAATGCTCGATATTCTCCATATGATGGCTCTTCTTTGTCGGATCCTAGTTTGTATAAAATAATTGTTAGAAGGTTGGTTTATCTCACTGTGACTCATCCAGATATTGCATATGCTATTCATATAATTAGTCAACTTATCACTGCACCAACTACAATTCATTGGACTACTATTCTTTATATTCTCAAGTATTTTTAAGGCACTCAATTTTAAAGCCTTTTATTTCCTTCTACATCATCTCTAGAGTTGTGTGCATACTTTGATGTTGATTGGGCTGGTGATCCTATAGATCGCAAATCTACCACTAGCTTCTGTATTTTTCTTGATGATTCTCTCATTTTTTGGAAGAGTAAGAAATAAAATGTTATTTCTAGATCTTCCACAGAAGCTGAGTATCATGTCATGGTTACAACTACTTGTGAAATAATTTGGTTGCATTGGTTGCTTACGGATATGGGTATATCTCTTCATCAACCTACTCCACTATATTGTGATAATCAAAGTACTATGCAAATTACACGCAATTTAGTTTTTCATGAGCGGATGAAACATATTAAAATTGATTGTCACATTACTCGCCATCATCCTCACATTGACATCATCACATTGCCTTTTATTCTTTCAAATCTACATATTACTGATATGTTTACCAAAGCACATTCTGCTTTACGCTTTCATTTCTTGTTAGATAAACTCTCAATGCTTTTAGCTGTAACATCATGATTTTGAGGAGGATGTTAGATTATATATATTTATTTATTTATAACTTTTAGGAAAATTTAGTCTTTTCCCTTTTATATTTAGGGTTTAGAGTTTCGTAACTTAACTATATAAGACTTTATACTCTGTATTTCTAAGTATCAATTTTAGATTCAATAATATGATTTTTTTTTCTTAATTACTACACCTAGAAATCTCCTTAATGCATTTATGTCCTCATAACCTGAATTTGATAACATAAATTGAGATTAATAAATTTTTTAAAACTTATGAAGACTAGAGAAAATTTATCGCAAACTCATTATAAGGCTAGAACACTAACACTTACTAACCAACACCACTAGTGGGTTTCTATGACTCTTTTGGTTCAAAAAATATCAAACTTTTAAATTTTCAAATGATGTAAGTTCATTAACTAGTTTTGGATTTCAAATCATATCAAACCAAAACTAATATATTCTTGAAAATCTTCTTAATATATTTATGCTCTTAGATTTGAATTCGAAAGCATAAATTGAGAGAGATTAAATTTTAAAATTTTACAAAGGTTTTTGTAAAGTTTTGGAGGCACATGCATGCAAACTCACATGGGAAAAAAGGAGGGTTATAACGGAAATGTGTTGTGTTTTTGGAATTACGAAAGTTACATACGCGAAATAGGTAATAATGAAACCTATTTACGTCGTTCAATAAAATATTATTGAATAAGCTCTTTAATCTCTTTAAATTTTCCAATTTCATCCCATTGATAACTTAGTAAATCATCTATGTGTCATCTCCCTTGAGGTATTAAGAAAAATGGACAAAAATCAAAGGGAAGGTCTGAGCACCCTCCTCTTTCATTTATTTATTAAAAGAGTGTTTAGTTCCACCAGCCCCCTATAATGATACATTTGCCCTCAAGTATAATATTCAACTGATTTTTGGTTTTTTGATAGGCCGGTTTTAAGTTTAAATCTTGAACTGATTGAGTGAACTTAACTTATTCAACAACATTCATATTGTAGGACCTACAGTTTCATATTTACTTCAATTTATATTGTAACAGCTGCAAAACTGTAACTGCCAGAACCTGGACTTGACTTGTTTACCTAACATTAACGTTATAGCAACAACGATTTCATAATTGCTATCATGTAGATTCATGTTCTATTTCACTCTCCGATGGGGGTGGTTCTTTTCACCTTTCCCTCATGGTACTATTTCGCTATCGGTCGCCCAGGAGTATTTAGCCTTGCAAGGTGGTCCTTACTGATTCACATGGGATTCCACGTGCCCCATGCTACTCGGGTCAAAACGTAAGCTAGTGATTCTTTCGGCTACTGGATTTTCACCATCTAAAGTGTAACATTAATTCCATCGCTTCGCCTAACAACACTCTTGCTCAATAACATTCATGTTGTAACTGATACAAAACTATAGCTGTTATAACTACTGTAACACGGGATTCCACGTGCCCCATGCTACTCGGGTCAAAACGTAAGCTAGTGATTCTTTCGGCTACTGGACTTTCACCATCTAAAGTGTAACATTAATTCCATCGCTTCGCCTAACAGCACTCTTGCTCAATAACATTCATATTGTAACTGATACAAAACTATAGCTATTATAACTACTGTAACATTTGTAACAGTTATAATTTCATAGCTGTTACAATGTGGACTTGTCATGTTCATACAATTGACTTACCAATTCAGGATGTAATACGTGTGATAGAAGATAAAAATGTCAAGCAGTTACTAGAGAGTACCTATATCATTTTATAAGGGATTGATGGGATGAGACGTTCTTTGATTAAAAAAATAAAAAATAAAAGAGAGGCGCTCATGTTATGATTCCAAAAATAATGGCACTCTTTTTATTTATTGCCAAGAAAAATTCCACCACCTTAAGCCTGCCATTGTGCACTTATTATCTTTTCCCAACATATTTTAATAGTGTTATTTTGATAATAAACAAAATAAAAATTCTTTTACGATTTTAATAAGATTTTTTTATATAAATTGTGTTACTGATAGGTGAATTAGGAGGATCTTACTTTCAAAATCAGTTGGACAAAATTTCAACATCTAAATTATCAAATAAAAAAAAAAGTTATGAATCATAGCTGCTACAATACTACCACCAAACATATTTTTGAAAATAAAAATGGTTGAAATAGAATAAAGTATTGTTTTGGTAATAAATAAAAAAATTGCCCTTTTAACAATTCCAATATAAAGATGTTCATTTGATTTTTACCCTAAAGGCTCCTTGTATTCAGATTGAGGACTTTTACAAGTTAATATTTTCACAAATCCAGACAATAACTCCTCGTAGAAAAGATCCAAATCTTTGAATAAGCTCTTCAAATTTTCCAATCTTTTCCGATGGATAACTTAGTAGATCATCCATGTGCCATCTCCCTCAAGGTCTTAAGAAAAATCCCGTCACAATATTTTTCTTCTCTTTCAAATATGCCTCTTAGAGCTTGATTCCCTCGCTTCCTTATGCTCAACTAAAACTCCCATTAATTGTCTCCATCAAATACACCTAGACACTGCAAACCCTCCTCTCTGCATGAATCAATGCTCATCCTAGCCCCAATAGAATCGCGTCTACCCAATGGGTTCAATTATACTCATCTAGTTCCATGTGTGATGGCGAATTTGGGTCTTCACTAAGCTGCAAGACATTAGATCTCCAATAATCATCTATATATTGAACAATCAATGATGAAATATAATCTGGAGAAGAAATATAATGGTACAAGAAAAGGTTTCAACCTGAGGAGAAATCAAACCAAATAATCGAAGAGAGTGCACCAAGAACTACCACTATTTTGATCAGCATTCAAATAAAGATTATTAGGGATGCTCAAGAACATGAAGCAGTGCATGAATTATTGTGAGGATGCAGACATAGTATCACAAGAACCAACAATAGCTAGAAGTGCATCATTAAACCAGTGCGTGAATCAGATTGCTCTTCATTTGCCCGAAACAAGATATGCATATACTCGTTGATTATATAATAAGAGTTTAGGACTTTCTCTTTCTATTTACAACAAATCCAGACAGTCGATTATACCTTGTAGAAACAAACCCCACAGTTCTTACTGACTGAACATAACAACAATCATAAAACTCTAATTGATCGCCTTAAGGACTTGAAAGACACCTATCTGAAAGAACTTGCAAGATATTTAAGAACAAATACCAAAAGAAGTAGAAACAAAAGCAAGGAAACTATCATTTGAAGGTTTAATCATCGGCCATCGGCAGAAGTGAAAGACTCTGCAAATCCAGCAGGCCTTGCAGGGATGCTTCCTTTACTATCATCAAGGCTAGCAGAACTAACATCTGTAGCATCAGCAGCTTGCCATCCCTTAACCATCTGAAGAAGGGGTTTACCAAAATCAATACCTAAATTTTCCTCCTGGTCGTCATTCACAGGCTTCCAGTTGTCGACGAGTGGAGCAAGCACATTAACAGCATGCCCCATCTCAGGTCGCTGGTAAGGCTCTCGAGCAGCACAATGGCCTGCTAGATCAGCAATGACAACAAAACTTTCAAAAGTTTCATCTGTAACAGAAAGAGATGCGTCGATGATGCTCCTTAACTTATCTTTACTTGTCTTCATGCGACAGAACCAGGAAGCCAAGTAATGGCTTTCTTCAGGCCTTTCTTCATCTAGAGCCATCATACCAGTCAATAGCTCCATGAGAACAACACCAAAACTGAAGACGTCAACTTTTGTCGTCACTTTTCCGGTCACTGAGAAAACACAATAGAAGATTTGGATAAATGCGTGACTTAGCCTTGGAGAGACAAAAGTGCAATATTTGAATTTAAAGTACTAAATTTCCAAAATTCAACAATAGTATTGCACTCAATGAAATATTTATTTGTCAAAGGTAGCTAGAGGCCCTAGAACATTAAAATGCAATACGAGTTGAAATTTCAGATTGGGGAGTAAGCCAGTACATGAACCAAAGCAAACAACTTGGAAAATCAAAAGGATCCCCAAAAAAAAAAATCTAGATGATGAACTAATCAGTAGCATATATCCAAAATCTTACTCTCTTTTCTAAATATAACTAAGAGATAACACAACAATGTGCAGAAAATAATGTATTAATTTCCATTCAGTTTGAAAAAAAATTATAATCTCATGAAATATATATTATATTAAAAAAACAAATGTCCAATTTTCTAATCTCATAGGATATGCTTGTATAGATATTCAGTTCAAATAGGAGCAAGTATGTATATATTGTTGCCCCCGGTACGAGCTAGAACACAACGAGGGTTCGATTCTCTCGCAAGGCATATTATACTCCCGCGGTGTTTAAACCGCTTGTAATGATGGGCCATACATCAAGACCACCTACACTTCCCAAATTTACCTTGGTGGCAAGTGGAAAACTTTCATGGGATTGGGCTGGTCGCCTCCAAAATTTGTCGGTTCAAAGAGGATACCTAGATTAACCAAAATAAAAAAGGATGTTGCAGTGTTACAAAATGAGAAATCATTATCAACTTCCAGCATCACAGTTTTCAACGCTCACCTACATCCTAATGCAAAGTGCAAATAGAAAAGGAGTGACAAATTTTCAATCAGGATACTTTAATTGTTTCCTGAGTGCATCAAGTGTGGCACATATTGTTTGCAACAAAACTTTATTCGTTTGTGAATAACACACCAAATATGCCAATAACTTAAATTCAAGTAAGCAAAGTGCCATAAATCATAAATTGACAATGGTCATAGCATGATCTAATGATAGTGTTAAAATAGTTCATGAATTTACCAGCATATTCTGGAGCTAAGTATCCAAAGGTCCCAGCAAGTCTCGTTGCAACAGATTGTTTCCCATCAGGTGCAAGCTTCACTAATCCAAAATCTGAAATTTTTGCTCTGAAATCATCTCCTAATAGTATATTCGAGGACTTCAGATCTCTGTGGATAAAGGACTGGTGAGCCAAGTTATGAAGATACTCTAACCCATGAGCAATATCCAATGCAATGTTCAGTCTCTTTTTCCAAGATAAAGGCTCCAACCCCAGCTCTTTCCATTGGAAAAGATGCCTACTTAAAGCTCCCTGATGCATGTATTCATATACTAAAAGTCTCTCATTGTCTTCTGCAGAGTAACCCAAAATATAGACCAAATTACGGTGTCGAACCTTTGAAAGAACAGCAATCTCTGAATGGAACTCATCTAAACCCTTGTTACTTAAAACAACACACTCCATTCTCTTAACTGCTATCATCGTCCCATCGTGCAATTCTCCCTTGTAGACCACACCAAATCCACCACGACCAAGCACATTTTCAGAAGCAAAGTTTTTTGTAGCACTTCGAAGAACTTGAACTGATATTATCAAGTTTCCTGAATCTATGGCATAGGTATTAGTAGTATTGCTGCTGTTTTGGCTGTAACGTTCAGTGATGCTGGTGGCTATGCTATTATTGGCATTATCTTTTGCCACCGACTTATCTAAATTAGCTGGACCTAAAGAGTTACTAGGTTGAGTTGTGGCGGAGCCTGTTGATGCTGTTACAGAGGTTTTGCCCTTCCAACGCCGGTAACAAAGTAGCATGACAAGGACTATTATTAAAATTCCAAGCACAATTGGAATGATGATAAATAAAACATTTGGCTTTCTAGAACTTCCTGCAATATCACTTGAACTGGATGAGGAAGATGGCGCTCCAGGAGCCTTTGGTGAGTCTGTTGATGGGGTATCAGCACTTGGAGGAGAGTTGCTAGGAGAAACAATGCTGGGAGATCCTGGTGGCGAAGGATTTATCAGTAACTTATTTCCATCTAGTAGGACCTTTACATTGCTAGCGAATTTTGGCACCGGAGGTGAGAGATCATTGGAAGAGAGGTTCAGCACTCTTAAAGATTTCAAACTCGCCAAGCTATTAGGTATTAAGCCAATAAGATTGTTTCCCTCTAGAAAAACATTCACTAGAGAATCCAATTCGCCCAGAGTTTTACTGATGGTGCCATTTAACTCACTGTTTGGCAAATTTATAACTGAAACCTTTTCATTGGAACAAGAAACGCCTAACCAAGATCCAGTGCAAGGATCATTACCGGACCAAGAATCTGCAAGCTTTGGTGGAAAGTTTACTCCATCAAGGAAATACAAAAGTGCAGTCACATCTGGTGAGCAAGGCACTCCTGGTTTAGATTGGCAAAATGAGTTCTCAGCATATGTGAAGTTAGTGAAGCTCGCTTTTGGAATTGCTCCCATCAACATATTATTATCCAATTGTAATGACTTGAGCTGTGGCAGGTTTGTCAAATTTTCAGGAACAAGACCAACAAATCGGTTGTTGTTAAGCCAAAGTCGTGACAAGGAAGTTAACGCACCAATTGAATTGGGGATAGATCCTGAAAACTGGTTCCCATGGAGCCAAACATCATTCAACATTGTCATTTGTGCAATGACATCAATTGGACCAGACAACCCTGGGTCATTCTGATTATTAAGCCACAGAATTTGCAGAGGCAAACCCGAGAAGCTTGCTGGAATGCTGCCGATTAGATTGTTATAAGAAAGTTTCAGGGCAGATAAAGAGCTCATGCTTCCGAGGAACTCTGGTATTTCACCAGCAAGGTTACATTGAATGAGTGACAGATTCACCAGCTGCGCTGAATTCGCCAAATCTGAGGGTAAAACCCATCCGGTGCTCTGATTCAGGGGGTTCTTATCCAAGGACAGAACCTGCAAAGCAGTGAGGCCGACAAAGAAATCCGAAGGAATAGTGTCGAACTGGTTGCCTCCAAGGTAGGCATACTGCAAATTGGACAAACCTCTGAAAGACGGCAACTGCCCGTTGAAATTGTTCCTTTGAAGGCCGATATTGCTCAGCATAGAGAGCTTGTTGAAGTCCTTAGGTAGAGGCCCGCTCAACCCCATGTTCTGGACCTGAATCTGAGCGACCCGAGAGCCAGAGCAGAAGACGTGAGGCCATTTAGGAGTGCCGCACGGATCCTTATTGTTCGTCGGCCATCCAAGCAGCTCCGCGTTAGATAACCCTTTCCTGAATTCGTCGAGAATCGCATAATCTCCCGGGTCTGTGGCGCTCCAGACCAAGGATTTCATGCAAACCAAGCACAAACATGCGATTCTGATCAAGCTCTCCCGCGTCATTCGCAACATTCAGAGCCTAGATAGAACCGATCCCCCAAATCCCAAATCAAAATAACAAACAAACACAAAGCTTCCAGAACAAGAACCAGCAAAAAGGGCAAAAAAAAAAAATGTAAGGCCCTAATCTCCACACTGCAACTTACCCTCAACAGCACATGATCCAAATGACGCTTTACAACTGGGATTCCTGGGCCTCCTCGGCTTTCGCGCCATCGAAAGAGGGGGCAGAAGGCATCGCCGAGATCTCCAAAGCCAAAGGAAAGGGATTGCGGCAGTAAAAGAAGGGTTTTGATCGCCTCCCGTAGCCTAAAACCACATCAAAGTGGGGATTTGGTTTCCCCAGGGATTCGCGGCGAATTCAATCAACGAATCCCTGGCGAAGGGCCGAAGCGCAGGCGCCGAGATCGAAGAAGGCAAGAAGCATCGATGGAGCATGCCGCATTTAGATTTCGATCCCGACGAACAACAAAAATGGCGGATGGCATTCAATTTTCCTTCCCGACCTAATTATATTGTTCTTATTCTACTTTTTTCCAATTACATTACTCATCAAATGGAAATCAAAATAGCACATCCCTAATCCTCCACAATGCCATAATTGTCAAAAACAAACGGTTTGTTATGGCTATAAAATCAAATTTCGTGAGATTTATCAAAAATATAAGGTCTGAAAAGAACATATTAAAAAATTGGCATTCATACTCTTTCAATTTTGTTAGTCCGCATAAATGCCAATTATGTTGCAAGTTATATTCGGAAAAGATACAGAGAATTATTAACTTCTCATTTTAAAAGCTGGAATACATAAATTATCGCTTTATCATTTATTTTATTGCACATCTTACCATAATAAAAAATAATAAAAGTTGGCCAGAAGAAATATTTAGGTCAATTTACTAAATCAGGAGTTTCCTAAATCTGCATCTGAGTGCATTCCATTTTGTTTAGGATTTTATTAGGGATAAATATTCTAAAACTCTTATAAACACATTTCATCTACCAACCTCACTTCTCCATGCTGTCAAAAGATGAATATATTCATCCTCAGCGACTCCACCAATTCATCCCAGAGCTAACACGTAGGAGTAAAGACGAATACGCTCACCCTCAGTGTCCCCACTGTTGATACAGTCTGACCTGGATGTTGTTTTGCTGTTGACACTGATTTAAGTTTGTATCAGATATTTAACTCAGATTAATTACTAATCTAGGTTGACTAGGTTGACCTGATTGAGAAAGTCCTAACTGGGATGTTAGGCAGTTGGAAAGTCCTGGTAAGTGAAGCCAGGCAGATTGGAAATCCTGGTGAGTGAAGCCAGGTGAAAACCCTAGTGAGTGAAGCTAGGTGCAAGTCCTGGTGAGTGAAGCCAGGCAAGGGAAAATCCAGATGGATCAAGGGTGATCGGACATCTGGTGTTGAAAAGTCCAAGAAGGAAGCTTGGTATGCGAAGTCAGAAAGGGCTCGGTAGCTCGTTCTCTAGGACCAGATGAAGTCGGAGAGAGCTAGGGAGCTCGTTTCTCCGGACTAGGTCAGAGAGGGCTCGACCCGGACTGAGTCAAGAAGCTGGGATCAAGCCTGATCGGACATCTGGTGTTGAAAAGTCCAAGAAGGAAGCTTGACAGGCGAAGTCAGAAAGGGCTCGGTAGCTTGTTCTCTAGGCCCAGATGAAGTCGGAGAGAGCGAGGGAGCTCGTTTCTCCGGACTAGGTCGAGAGGGCTCGACCCGGATGAGTCAAGAAGCGATCTGCCGATCCGGTGAAACCTTGACACCGATTCTGTACGGCTCTGCCTTTCGAATTTTCTCAACGACGGTGAAAACAGCGACCTAACGACGTGCGACTCGCCCGAGACGGCCCGCACCGTCGAATCGATCGATAGCCTCATCAGGATGTTACCGATCGGTCGAGACCGATCGTAAGCGTTTGGGAAGAACGCTATCCGATCGGCGGGACCGATCAGATTGATCGGTCCGCATCGGAGCCGCGTATTTTCAACAGGCTATCTCGATCGGTGCGGGACCGATCAGATTAATTCTGATCGGTCCGCACCGATCGAGATGATCCAGCATGGATCGGTGCAGACCGATCCACGATTGTTTGTTTTGCATGTACTTTTTCGATTGCCGTATTTTCTTCACCATCTGCTTTTAACCATCTGCTGTGAGTCTTTCTAGCTTGCAGGTTGCAGGTCACATTCTCATGTTTGGATTCAAATTAAGCTTCATTAATAGAAGGAGACAAGTACCCTTTTCACTGTAATTTGCTGCAACAGATACGTTTGGGGCATCAACGTTCACTGGCGAAATCCGATTACGATTGGGCTGCTCAGTTTGACTTCTACCCATTGGTTGGTATCCAGAGACGCCAGTGATTTCCATTGGCATGTGTTCAGAAAATCAGAAGAGGAGGAGAGGTGATTGGCTACGCCTTGTTGGCAGCAGCGATTCTGCAGACGGCGGTGATACGAGCAGAGAGACATAAGTAGGAAGAAGAGGAGTTCAGAAAGAGTATTCTGAATTCTCTGTCTTTTGTGATCAAGCCTTCGAGAGAGCAAGTTGGTGAAGCTGTGAGCTCCTTGCTGTGAAGGTTGATTGTGCGCTCTCTGCTCTGTTCTCTTCTCCGCGTGGCTGTAAGCTCATCTTAATATTTTTCTCAGCCACTGTAAGTCTTGTGCTTAAATCTATAATCAACTGAGACTTTGTTGAGAGGTTGCTCCACCGAGAAGGAGACATCTTTAGCCGGATCTTGTCCGGGGTGTGATCTACCGAAAGATCAAGGAGTTGTCCTCCTTACGGGCACGCCGAGGAGTAGGGGCAAGTTATCCCCGAACCTCGTATATCCTTGTGTCTGCTGTGTGTTTGTTTTTCCTTCGCTTTAGTTTTCTGTTTCCGCTGTGCTGTGCTAACAAAGTTCTTGAAGAAATTTGCGTTTAGTGTTTTTCAAAGAGGCTATTCATCCCCCCTCTAGCCATCTAAGATCCCAACACCCACTAATCCCTCCCAGGATCAACACGGAGAAGTTAAATCATAGACGACTACTAACCTTTGAAATAGTGACTAGTATATAAGGGAAGCATTTACCTAAGCTTTGCCAAGATTTGAACTCCATACCTCATGGTGGTAACACCTCATGCGCTAGCCACTAGATCGTTCCGAGAATACATCCCCACCTCCATATGAACCATAATTGAGTTGTATTTGTTCCCTCGGGCTGGTGCAGTAATTAAGGCATGGAATATTATCACATGAGGTCTTGGGATCGAAATTCGACATGTTCGAGCATGTTCTCCCTAAGTCTTGGCCACTTGCACTAATGACTAGTAATCACTCATGATTTACCTCCTCCATGTTGACCTAGAGATGGGCTAGCAAAGGCGCTGGGTGAGTGAATCACCTTTTGCCACATAATTAAGTTGTATTCTCCTCCATGTTGGCAGGGGTGTTGGAGGCCAGCGAATCGTATTTTGTCACATAATTGAGTTGGTATTCCGGCGCATTCGAGTATATCTTTCCTCATACCTTGGCCACCTGCACTAATAGTTAGTAGTCGTCTGTAATTTACCTCCTCCATATTGACCTAAGGACGGATTAACGGGGCACTGAAACAAGCGAATTGTCTTTTGCTACATAATTGAGTTGGTACTCAACCGAGGACAAGGTGTCATGATTAGATCCTCTAGTGATCGATCAGTATTGAGAATTATTATTTTCTCATAGCGGACCTAAGAATACTAGGCTCATGGTGTCAACCGTATGGAGTCATTGGGATGACTGATTCTACTTTTTACTATCATAATTGAGTTAGTACTCGAACATGACTTGTTAATAAAAAGACATAGTTTGATTTATGATAAATTGCTTGAGTGGTCTCGTGCCCCTCATTTAGGAAGATTATTTGGTTAAGATGTGATTTAACTCTTTCTAGAGTCTATAGAGTGATTTTGAAGTGGTCGTTAAAGTGACGACTTCAAAGAGATTGTTAACGTGACAATTTCATTAAAATATAGAAGAATTAATATAAATAATAATAAAAAAACAATTTCAGCACTTTCATAAGATCTGAGAATTGTTAAAATAATATCGTCAATTTGATTAAAGGATATTATTATTATTATTATTATTATTATTATTAGATAAGAAACGAGACAAGTACCTAAAATAACTCCTCTTAATTCCTACTTAAGGGGCGTATTTTGATAAAATTCCCTTATCAAATTGTTAGTCGGCGGGCTGAAATGATTAATCACGTCACGTCATTTCAATTTGTCTTTCAGTGTCGCATCTAATAATTTTGGAAATTAGGAGCAAAATGGAACTACAACGGTAAAGAGAAGGGAAAAACAACGGCGACAGCGAGGAGCAAAATGAGAAACGGTGGAATTAGAGAGGCTAAAATGCAATTGCTCTTAAATTAACAAAAATATCATTACGCGTCCACCGACAGAATGAGAGGGCGGAGTGGCAGTTTGGTAATTATACGGTTGGGACAGGGTCATGAACTCCATCCAGCCTGTCGTGTCCTTCGGAATGATGCCTGATGATGACCAATTGGTTGGGGCAAGTACTCAATTCATTCTGTGTAATCAATACATTCCGTTATATTTATTAATCTGCAATAAAATAAATATTAAAAATGAATTTTAATTTATATTAAAACTACAAATTATAAATGAAAAAAATAGTTCACACAGAAATAAATAAATAATAAATTAGGCCAATTTTGACCGCCGCATGCGGCGGGCGTTGATTGGGAGGCACGAGAGAGTTGGCAGTGCTCCGTCACGTGGAGGGGGAGAGTATGTCGCGATTTATTTATAATTTGTTCTATGCGGGCAAACCATCACGTGGCGGAGATTTTGTCACGATTTATTTATAATTTGTTCTATGTGGGCAACAATAAAGGGTGTCCTAAATTGTGCCAGTGATAAAAAGACGCTACTCTTTTTTATTTTTTTAACCATTTTATCATATATTATTATTATTATAAAAAAAACTATTAGTTGTATGCGATAGTTATTTTTGAATGAAGGAAAAAATATATTGAGCATGTCAAAATTTTACGAGAGAATTATTTAGAAATCTAAACACATGCGTTTAAATTTTTTAAACAATCTCTCAATATCTGATTCCTCTCCTTCATACTGCTTCTGATTCCTAGTTTATCAAATAAGAGATAACAAATTAGTTCCACTGAGTAGTCTAGCATTATTTAGCCAAGTATCATTAACTTAAAGCTGTTTATCATCTCCAGCGTGGTGCTAAATGTGATATTTATGCACAATGCCAGTACTTTTATCCCATAAAGGCCTAACCATCAAACAGTACAAAAACAAATGTGTTGCATTCTCCTCTTCTTATTGACATAATATACAAAGTTTGCACTCCACATAATCTCACTTTGTTGTTTGCAAGTTATCAAGAAAAGAAATGATGCTTTGTATGTATGATTTCCAGATCACAGGTGCCCAAGTCTCATTATGCACAGGTGCCCAAGTCTTCATTTCAGCTCACGGTGAAGATTCAACCGAGGGATCGTGCGGTCGATTGAATATGAAGGTTTGGTCAACCGAACGATGGATAAATAGCAAGTTGATCGGACCAAATAAGTTTAAGAGGATCAGAGGATTGATCGACCGAACGGTATGGGATTAGTCTACCAAACGAAGACTTTATCTAAAGCGTCAGCATTTGGATAAGAAATTAGTTGATTCAGAAGGATTAGTCGACCGATCAAAGAGAATTGATCAGCTGATCAAAGTCGAGTCAAATAGTGATCTCGAGATCAGTGGATCGAATCAAGTTCAAATTGACTATAAAAAGAGGATTCGACCAGTAGCTAAACACAACATTCGTCTACGACTTACGTGCTTGCGCGCTACTTCGAAAAGCTCTCAATGACGCTCACACGTTGCTCCAACGACAACGCCTAAGATATTACTTTATGTTGTCGATATAATCATTTTGTTTATTATACTTTTAATTCCATACATTTATAATCATTCGAAGATTTAGTAGATTACTCATCGAAAGCACTCAACGAGTACAGACCTTAGAGTAGTAATTGTCACATACTTCAAACTAAGTAAAAAAAAAAAATATTAACGATTGTTTCTTTTACTCTTTTTTTTCTATGCTTTTTATTGCTATGAGTTTTTACCAAAAATTAAAAAAAAAAATCATTAACACTATCCACCTCTTCTCTTACACTTTAATTCGATCCAACATGATATTTATGCACAAGCATGCTAGTACTTTATCCCATAAAGGCCTAATCATCAAGCATTCCCAAAACAAATGTGTTGCATTCTCTTCTACTATATACAAAGTTTGCGTTCCACATAAATCAATCTGTCTTTTGTTCGCACTTTGTTATTTGCAAGTTATCTGGAAAAGAAATAATGCTTTGGTAGTATGTATGATTTCCAAGTTACAGGTGCCCAAGTCTTCATTATGCATCTTGGTTTCATATAGTCATAAGCCTCATTTACACTATGGTTATGCACATTTTCTGTATCAAACCACGATTGTAGAAGACACCTAACCTATTATTGTGTAGAGTCTATTGAAATTCAGATCTGAACATGAATTTGGCTCAGTTGCTTAAGAAGAGGGTAGTTGTCCGTCGGCTTCACCATCCATTTCCACACACTAACACTCTGAAAGTATTGGTGATGAACTGAGTCTTTCTTTCTATAAATGTTCCATAAAGACTTGGAAAATAGTGCAGAATTCTAGGACCATAAATCCCTCAATTTGTATCCCCTTTCTCCCTAGCCAAGTATATTATTGCCCAAAAAATAGATAGATGCTTAGATGACCAGATAAATGAGCGACATATATTGCAAAAGTAATATTCGATAGTTATTATAACGTCTAATAACTATCAAGTAATTGTTAAAATATTATTCCTTACTTTCACATGATTAACAACTATAATTTGTAGAAGTTTCTACTTTAGTATTACAATACGTAACAGTTAATTAAATACTAGCTCTGTAGTGTTGTAGCATTTATTTAATAGCTCCTGTTACTATTTTAAAGTTAAATCATTTTAATTAAGTTGATAAAGAGTATGTTAATATAGTGGTATTTAGAATTCAAGAATTTGATATAGTAAGCAGTTGTTATAATACTACAATATCATTATATTATATAATGTGTTATGTATTATAGCAACTAAAAAATAATTTCCACAAGTGGGAGCTAAAACATGATAGCGCTCATGCCAAATACTTTTCATCATCAATCATACAGTAAAATAAAGAGAGATAAATTAGGTACCGAGTGTCTCTTAAGTAGGAGGATTATTTATCATAGTTATGACTAATATTTTTGGAATCTGAATTAGAAGGATCGTCAGGTGAGATAGATAGAATGTTAACGGAGTTGCGATGTCCCGGAGGAGAGTATGCTGAGATGACTTTTACGTTGACCAAGCCGTCAAAAGTCTTCTAGTCAACGCCGCCTGTAGCCAGCGACCGAGTTGTCCTGGTATCTGGTATCTCGAGGCTTGAGACAGATCCAACGAATATATAAGTAACAGACTAAGACATAAAATAATGATATGCACATAAATGAACGAAGAACGTATCCAGGCCCAGGAGTGCGTCCTCAGATGGGGCGCTGCTCGAGTTGTTGTGATCCGGAAGAGAGAATAGATGACTCTGAGCCTGATGAAGGACTGGATCTGACGAAGCGGAGCAGGACGCGGTATGGAGCTAGTAGACGAGCTGCAGGTCGGGAGATAATAGAGGCACGTAGACTAGGAGATACTAGCAGCACACAAGCCGGGATATGAGATCAGCACGCAGGTCGCGATACAATGGCTACACGAAGGTCGGAACATGAAAACATCACACAAGTCTGGTCAGAACATAATGACAGCAACGGCTCGGGGGCCCAATCGGCATCGGAGGCATATGACACTACAAATCGAGCGTCGGAGAATTGAACCGACGGATCTGAGGTGCTAGCAGCGGCGGCGACAACTAAGAACTACTCGTCGTGGGCTATGGAGTGGGTGACTATGCTAGAAAAAGAAGGGATGGCCGATGACATGCCTAACCAACGACAAGGGTGGTGGCGACTGAGAAAGAATGGAGGAGGCATGCAAAAAAGGAGGGAAAATGGCTGCGGCGATGGACTGTAGTGTCGGTAGTGGCTCCGACAGCTACGGCGGCAGCACAAAGAGAGGAAGAGGAGGGCAATGGGCTGTCGGCGTGCTGGCGGGCTCAGGCAAAGGCTGCTACAAGTGACACCGAAGGCCTCCTGGGGTAGCGGCGATGCTCTCCGGCAACGTCATTGTGGAGAAGAAAGGAGGCAACGACTCCAGTGTTGGGGGCTGAGAGGGGAGAAGGAGGCGTCGCGAGGAGGGCAGAAGCACGACGGCTATGGCGTTGGGGGTTGAGAGGATAGAAGGAGGTGTCAGCGAGGAGGGCAGCAGTGCGACGGCTATGGCAACCTCAGCGGCGTCTTCGCTTGTGTCTGTGTGGTGGCCAGGGTGTGAAGAGGCGGCAGTGCCGCTCGACGACGAAGGAGAAAGCGGCGGTCGCGACAGCGGTGGCGTGAAGAGGGAAAAGGGAAGGCGGCATCGGTGTCGAAGGAGGAGAGGAGATGGTGACCAGAAGTGCCTACTGGTCGTAGGAGTGGGCGAGTAGAAGAGAAGGGCGATGGCTTGCCAACAACGAGGGAGACGATGCCGACGGAGGTGGTGTCCCCTTCACTGTGGTGACGTCGCGAACACGAAGGAAAAGCCCCTTTCCCCGTGCATTGCTCCTCCCCTTAATGCCCTAATAGTGAAATACCTAGAATATCCCTCCTCCCCTTCCTTATTCCTTCTCTGCCCTTGAACCCTACCCGTATCACAAGTCTCCCTCTCAAGTCTAGTCGAATGAGGCGTAAGTCCGACTACTAGACCAAGCCTCGCATAAAGCAGAATCACTACTGACTGAAGAATTAGATCGCTGGGCTTGTCGTACCATGTCGGCGAGTGCCTAGCAGAGTGACGAGAAAAACCAGTGCCAACTAAGCGACAAAAGAAAATACCAAGCGAGCGATAAGTCAAACGATTGCCGACTGAGTGGCAAGCGAGATGTCGAGCTGTGCTAGGAATGGAAACCCGAGCAGGGAATCGAGCGAATGCTTAAGGGGTGATAAATCGAATGACGAAGAAAACCGAGTGATACTGAGAAGAAGGTCGGACGGGACTGAGCAGGCGGCTAAGCAAATGCAGACCAGGTGATTGTGAGAATGTTGAGCGGGTGGCTCAATGATACGAGTGAGTAATTGAGCAGGTGTCAACCGAGCAACAGTAAATCGTGACCAGACGACTGAACAATGTCGACCGGGCAATAGGGAGAATGTTGATCAGGTAGAGAGATGTTGGACGAGCGGTATCGAGCACGCGACCGAGTGACAATAAGCCATGATCGGGTGACCGAAAAAATACCGATCGGGTAATAGGGAGAATGTCGAGGTGGTGGAAAGACGACGAGCAAGTGATGTCGAGCACGCGCCCAAGAAAATGTTGATTAAGTGACAGTAAATCGCGATCGGGAAATTGAATAATGTTGACTAGGCAATAGGGAGAATGCCGAGGTGGTGGAAAGATGACGAGCAAGCGATGTCGAGCACGCGACCGAGAAAATGTTGATCGAGCGACAGTAAATCATGATCGAGCAATAGAGAATGATGGACGAGCAAAGTCGTGAGCGCGGTCGAGAAAAATACCAACCGAGCGTCAATAAATCGCGACCGGGTGATTATACGAGTGCTAAGCAAGATGTAAAACGGGTACCGACCAAGCAACAAAAAATAATGTCGAGCAAGTGGAAAGACGAAGGGCAAGTGGCAAGTGAGGCAAGAGTGGTGAGTGTCGGGCATAGCGGTGATTGAGACGCGAATGGTAAGTGCCGGGTAGAGCGGCAAGTGAGTCACAAACGATAAGTGTCGGGGCAGAGCGGAGAGTGGAGTGAATGTGATGAGTGTCGGGTAAAGCGACGAGTGAGGCAAGTATGGTGAGTGCCGGGCAAAGCGGCAAGTGAGTGCCAACCGAGCAACAGCAGTGAGCAAAAACGCAAATGGAGAGTGTTGGGCGAAATGGCGAGTAAAGTAAGTGTGATGAGTGTCAGGCAGAGTGGCAAGTGAGGCGAGTATGGTGAGTGTCGGGCAGAGCGATGAGTGAGGCGAGCCCCTGACTAGGGAGTAACCCAACTGACTAGTAGTTGAGCGTGAGAGCCTGATCGGGAGGCTGTTGGTCATGAGAGCATGCTCACTTATAACTTGCACTGGGCCGAGAGTCTGGAGGCGTGAAAGCATGCTCACTTATAACTCGTACTGGGACGAGAGTCTGGAGGTGTGAGAGCATGCTCACTTATAACTCGCGTTGAGGCGAGAGTCTGGAGCCCGACCGGGAGATCATTGGTCACGAGAGCATTCTCGCTTATAACTTGAACTAGGGTGAGAGTCTGGAGGCATGAGAGCATGCTCATTTATAACTCACACAGGGGCGAGAGTCTGGAGCCCGATCGGGAGGTCATTGGTCGCGAGTGCATACTTGCTTATAACTCGCACTAGAGCTAGAGTCTGGAGCCTGACCGGGATATCGTTGGTGATACTTCGGTCCGAGACAGGCGGTGATACTCTACTCCGAGACCAGTGGTGATACTCTGGTCCGAGATCAGTGGCGATACTCTGATCCGAGACTGGTGGCGATAGCTCAACTCCGAACGAGGGAGATAAGAGATTTGATAAGTTGGTCCGAGATCAGTGAAGACCGCTCAACCCCGAACGGGGGAGATAAGGGATCTGATAGGTTGGTCTGAGGCCAGTGAAGACCACTCGATCCCGAACGATGGAGGTTAAGCCTTGAAGTCCATAGAAGCAGAGCCTATAGCAACATGAGGGAGCAGAGCCTTTGTCATATCTGATCGTAAAGTGGTGTCAATCGGCCGAGGATATGTCTCGGTCCCTCAACTTCCGAATTCCCGTGGAGCGAAGGGAGAAGATAATAATCTGAGCCTTGACCGTCAAAGGAAGCGAAGCTCATAGCAATATAAGGGAGCAAAGCCCGTATCAGTAGATTGAAACAGAGTACTGTGGATAAAGGGAGGATAGCCTGTAGATGTAAGAGGATGCAAAACAGGTGTAGGATGCATAACATATAGTAGTAATAGAGTGCAACGCCTATAGCAATAAGAGGATGCAAAGCTCTATGGTAAAGGGTGCAGAGTCTATAACACACCTGATTGGGGAGCTGGGCCCTTAATCCCTGATCGAAAAGTAAGGCACCTAGCCTGTAATCAAAGAGCGATGCCCCTAGATCCTGATTGGGAAGCTATACGGTGAGTCACTGATCGGGAAGTTGTGTCCCTAGTGTCTAATCGAGGAGCTAGGCCCCTAATGTATGATCGGGGAGTTGGGCCCCTAGTGTCTGATTAAAGATCGAAGACCCTAGTCTTTGATCAAGGAATTAGGATCTTACTCTTATCAAGGAGGTATAGCAGATCCTATAACCGTAAAAGGGAGCAGAGCCCGTAATGTACTTGATCGAGGAGTTATCCCAACCGATTGAGGGTTGGTCTCGATCCCTTGACTCTCGAATATCCATGGAGTCGAGGAAAAAATATAATGGGAAAACTAACCTTTCGGTCAGCTGAAGCTTCAACTTAATTCCTCGACTCCCGAATATCCGTGGAGTGAGGGTAGAAGATAATATGTTCGTCAGGATCCTCCTAGACTGTGATAATGGCAAAGAACCTCCCGATGTTCCCCATCTTCACGTTCTAAAACAGGTGGAGAAGATTCCCACAGACGACGCTAAATTGATCCTATCCCGAATCTGAGTCAGAAGGATCGCTGGGTGAGGTGGATGAATGTTAACGGAGACACGATGTCCCGAAGGGGGGGGTATGCTGAGATGATTTCTATATTGACCAAGTCGTCAGAAGTCTTCTAGTCAACGCCACCTGCAGCCAGTGATCGGGCTGCTCCGGTCCCTGGTACCCCGAGGCTCGAGGCAGATTCAATGAATATATAAGTAATAGATTAAGATATAAAATAATGAAATACACATAGAATATGAACGAAAAACGTACCCTGGCCTAAGGGTGTGACCTCAGATAGGACGCTGCTCGAGTTGTTGTGACCCGGAAGAGAGAATAGATGACTCTGAGTCGGATGAAGGACTCGATCCGATGAAGCGGAGCAAGACGCGACACGGAGATGGAAGACGAGTTGAAAGTCGAGAGATAATAGCGGCACGCGGGCTGGGAGGTACTAGCGGCACGCAGACGGGGATATGAGATCAACACGCATGCCGAGATACAATGACGACACGAAGGCCAGAACATAAAAACATCACACAAGTCCAGTTAGAACATAATGACAGCGAGGGATTGGGGGCCCAATCGACATCGGAGGCATACGACACTATAGATCGAGCGCCGGAGAATCGGACCGAGGGATTTGAGGTGATGGCAACGGTGCTGACGACTAAGAACTACTTGTCATGGGGTGTGGAGTGGGTGACGACGCTAGAAAAAGAAGGGATAGTCGATGGCATGCCTAACCGACGACAAGGGTGGTGGCGATTGAGAAAGAATGGAGGAGGCATGCAAAAAAGGAGGGAAAACGGCTGTGGCGATGGACTATAGTGTCTGCAGTGGCTCCGACAACTGCAACGGCAACGGAAAGAGAGGAAGAGGAGGGCAATGGGCTGTCGGCGTGTTGGCGGTCTCAGGCAAAGGCTGCTACAAGTGACGCCGAAGGCCTCCTGGGGCGACGACGATGTTCTTCGACAGCGTCGTTGTGGAGAAGAAAGGAGGCGACGACTCTAGCATTGGGGGCTGAGAGGGGAGAAGGAGGCATCGGCGAGGAGGGCAGCAGCGCGACGACTATGGTGTTGGGGGTTGAGAGGGGAGAAGGAGGCGTCGTCAAGGAGGGTAGTAGCGCGACGGCTATGGCGACCTCAGCAGTGTCGGCAGCGGCGTCTTCGCGTGTGTCTGTGTGGTGGCCAGGGCGCGAAGAGGTGGCAGTGCCACTCGGCGACGGAGGAGAAAGCAGTGGTCGCGATAGTGGTGGCGTGAAGAGTGAAAAGGGAAGACGACATCAGTGTCGAAGGAGGAGAGGAGATGGTGACCAGAAGCGTCTACTGGCTATAGAAGTGGGAGAGTATAGAAGAGATGGGTGGTGGCTCGCCGGCGACGAGGGAGACGGTGCTGACAGCAGGAGGCAGAGTTGATCCGTACTATTAGACGGAGGATTTCCGAGGTGCAGGACCGTCAAAAGAGTTATGCTAATCGGAGACGTAGACCCCTAGAGTTCTCCACTGGCGACCATGTATTCTTGAGAGTCTAACCCACGAAAGGGGTGAAGAGATTTGACCTCCGAGGTAAGCTAGTTCCACGATACATTGGGCCTTTCCAGATCTTGGAGAGGATTGGAGCAGTAGCTTATCGTTTGGCGCTACCACCGGCTTTGCCAGGCATTCACGATGTGTTCCATGTGTCGATGCTGAGGAGATACGTAGCCGACCCAACACATGTTCTGTCAGATATGTTAGAGTGTATACTAAAAGCCTAACTTTTGGTATAAACATTTATCTAGAAATAAGAATCACATTGGTCAAATATCTACATTTATGATAAATGTAGTTATTCAATTAATTTGTATTGTAGATAACATGGTGTGTGGTGTCACACACAGAAGATCATGTTATCAGTTCTTATAAATTATAAACAGTTGCTCACGACTAAGATGGAAAGAAACAAAATATTGGAATAGTCGTAGTGTAATTAGGTATTAGTTTATTTTGACTAATAAATTACACTAGTACACTCTAAGTGTATTGAGTAGGACCATTTTAGGTAAGTTCTTTTTATACTGACTTGATAAAAGAACTAGACCTTAGTTATTATGGAAGTGTGTGCTCTTAATCCTAATATAATAACAAGCACATATATTTGATATTTATTTCTTTAATTTAGCAATGGGTGAGATTTAGTTCGATAAATCAGTAAGCCCGATAAGTTGAGAAATGACATCACTTATAGTATGTGTTGTTGATTATAGAAGGAATCTGTGTCCTAGTAATCTAGGTTGAG
The DNA here is from genome assembly GCF_018446385.1 of Zingiber officinale. Lineage (NCBI taxonomy): Eukaryota > Viridiplantae > Streptophyta > Magnoliopsida > Zingiberales > Zingiberaceae > Zingiber > Zingiber officinale. Next base: position 105,992,408 of record NC_055988.1, read on the forward strand.
AATGACCCCAAGAGGAGCTCATAAGGATTGTCATGTTAAACCCTGCAGGTGGACTTAGTCCGACATGACAATAAGGTTGAGTGGTACTACTCTTGGACTAAGATATTAATTAAGTGAGTTGTCAGTAACTCATTTAATTAGTGGACATTCATTATCTTAAACATAGGGAGACTAACACACTCATAATAAAAAGGAGCCTAAAATGTAATTTGGGATTGGTGCGGTAGTTCAATAATAGTTCTTTAATGGAATGAATTATTATTGATAAAATTAAGTTATGTGTTCGGGGTGAACACGGGATGCTTAATTTCATCGGAAGACCAAAACCAATTCCTCCTCTCGGTCCCTATCGTAGCCTCTTGTATATAGAGATTTATACACACCACATACCCACCTTCTTACCCAACTAATAGGGGCCGACCAAGCCAAGCTTGAAGCTCAAGCTTAGGGCCGGCCAAGCCTAAAGGTTGAGCCTTAAGGTGGCCGACCAATAGCTTGGAGCCCAAGTTTAGGTGGCCGACCACATCATATTAAAAAAGTTTTTTTGTTAAAATTGTTTCTTATGTAGATATCATGGTTTTAAAAGAAAGTTTAAAATTTAAATCTTTCCTTTTATAGCTTTCTATAAAAGATTAAGAAAAGATTTGAAATTTTTCCTTATTTGTAGATTGAAAGATAGATTTTAAGTTTGAGAAAACTTTCCTTTTTAACCATGTTCATGATTTAAAAGAGAGTTTAAAAATTAAATATTCTCTTTTATAAGTTTCTACAAAAGATTAAGAAAAGATTTGATATCTTTCCTTATTTGTAGATTAAAAGAGATTTAAATTTTTAAAGATAACTTTCTTTTTATCCATATGTTTAAAAGAATGATTTTAATTTATAAAATTTCCTTTTTACAAACCACCATGAAGGGAAAAATTATTGGAGAAATTTTTTATAAATTTTCGGAGACAAATTAGGAAGTTTTAATTAAAACTCTCCTTGTTTTAGGGAAATAAGTGGCCGACCATGTATATTGAGAAGAGAAAATTATTTTTAATTAAATAAATTTTCCTTTTCATGGTAAAAGAATTAAGGAAGTTTTTTATTTAAATTTTCTTATTTGTCAAGACCAAGGATTATAAAAGAAGGGGTAGAGGTGCCTTCATTGTGAACGACTCTATTATTTTTCTCCTCTCTTTTCCTCCTTGGTGGCCGGCCCTAGCTTCTCCCTCTTCTCTTCTTCTTGTGGCCGGTGGCAACCCCTCTTGGTGCTCTTGATGGTGGCCGGTTCTAGCTAGGAGAAGAAGGAGAGAAAGGAGGTTTTGTTTCTTGCATCCCTTGGAGCTTGGTGGTGGTGGCCGGACCTCTACTTCTCTTGGAGAATTGTGGTGGCCGAAACCTAGAAGGAAGAAGAAGGTACTTGGTGGTTCTCGTCTCGGAAGATCGTTGCCCACACAACGTCCGAGGTTAGAAGAGGAATACGGTAGAAGATCAAGAGGTTATTTTTTCTTACAAAGAAAGGTATAATTAGTAATTATTTTCCACATCATACTAGTTTCCTTTGTATTGTTATTTTTGGAAATATCAAACACAAGAGGCATATGATTCTAGAGTTTTCGAAATAGTTTTTCGAGTTTGTGTTTTCTTTTTTTTCGAATTTGTGATTCAATTATTTTTTTTTGGTTAACCTAGAGTTATTTAAGGACATAAATATTAGATTTCCTTAAAAGGCATTACCTAGGCGGTGGTGGTTGCTCCCATATCCAAGAAGGTCATATACCTCGCCATGCAGTCCTGGAAGCCAATTTTGGAAATTAATATTTATGGAATTAATAACTTAGGTAGATTTGAATCAATAGTGTTAAGTTCCGCTTGCGATTCAAATCTAAACCATTAAGAACAGATAAGTTAAATTTGGAATCAATGATGTTAAGTTCCGTCTGCGATTCCTAATTTAACTTCTAAAGAACATAATAGGTTATTTAAGGAAAGGTTCGACACTTGTACAAAAAATTTTTGTACAGTGGAACTGATACGATTTTCTTAGGACTAACCAACAAGATATACCAGTTCCCATTCAGCCTGACGTTACCTAAGAGGAGTTTCCGGTACGGATTCTAGACTAGAAAGAGCAACAGCTGCGGAACAAGACTATCCGGCTGGTTAAAGTCGGATGGTAGTATCATTTTGACGAGGAGACTACCTGGGAGCTTGAGGATACGATTCGAGCTCGATACCTCCATCTTTTTACTTGAGGTATGTGGGTTAATTTTCGTCCAACATTTATACTATTTATCTGTTGTCAGTAATTGCTGATGGTAAATAACGAAATTTGGGGATCAAATTTTTATTATTTGGGAGGAATGTAAAATATGTTAACAAATATTAATTAAATAATAAGGTCAAATAGAGGAATAACCTTAACGGAATTTTTTAGAATATTTAGAAATTTTCTGAGAATTTTTCGAAAGTCATATGGTGTAGGTTACGGGGATCAATTACTGGGTCACGGGAAAGTCTGTGTAGGCTGCCCCATTTAAATGAAGAAATGTTTGATTTTTATATTTTCTCTTTTCTTTTTCTTTTTCTTTTTCTTTTGTTTTCTCTCTTTTCCTACGTTTCTGCCCATGCCCTAAGCCCGATGCCAACCCTTTGCCATGTTCCCCTTCTCTACTTCTCCTCTTTGCCTTCCCGAACCGACGTCGCCTCACGTCGTTTCCCCTTCCCCAAGTAGAAAATCCATCGGCCAAGGGAATACACAAAGCCTCGCCTCTTCCTCTTCGCCTCTGCCCGATTTCTCTCCTCTGCCCTAGAGCTTGAGCCACTGTCGCCCGAGACTTCCCTCTGCCCTAGTGTCGGCAGCCGGTCCACTCCCACCTCCGACCCCCACAAGAGCAAGCCAAGCAGTGCCGAGCCTTCTTCTCGTGTCTCTGCTCGACACTGCCGAATTCATCATCGTCGTGCCTTAGTTTTCGATCGCCGGCCGCTACCTCCCCTTTGCCTAGCGTCAGTGCCCTAGCTCTCGACTCCAGCCTCTGTCGACCTCACGCCTCAATGCTGGTTGCTGATCACCAGGTTGTGTCGAGCCGCCTACAAGCCCTAGATTGGGTCCACGGTCGTCGACACCCCCTTTTCGGCGCCTCCTTCCTTCCGAGCATTGGAGATTTAGCCTAGGGCTCGTGTTCACTTGCACATCTCTTTCCTTTGCCTGTTTCAGTCAAGTAAGCTCTCTGCGATAGCGCTGACTTAGGGTTTCCGATGGTCGGGTTTGAGGGTTGTCATCTTCCTCCTCCTGGTCTCTGCCATCGCCGTCGCCGCCCCTCTGCTCCGATTCACCATCACAGCAAACACTGTTGAGTGAAAGTCTTCGACTTACTGCTGGAGCAGCGAACAATCACTGCTGCTAGGATTTTGGGCATTGTTGACACTTCTATACTGCTACCGAGGAGCAATTGGGTAACAAAATCTTATGTCTTATTAGACTTACAGCAGAAATTTATGTTAGAATGTGTTAATATGCAGTAGTTTGGTTTATTAGAGAGGTGGTTGGAAGAACAGATATGATGGGTGTGTTGAGTAGTAAAATATAAATATGAATTAGTGATTTTGCTGATTCATGTATGTTGGATAATTATAGTATGCCAATATAGAAGGGATAATCAATTGGATTAGATTAGTGAAGGAATTTATATTTGTTGTAGTTACACCAAAAAATTAAAACTAGGATGATTAGAAATGGTAGACCCAAGTGGTTGCCTTGATAATTATGGTTAATTGATGGATCTAATCTAAGTTTTGGATTAGACTCGAGTTATGTAGCTAACCGAGATTACTAAATGAATTAGGGTTCCTGGTAAATAAGAATTTGATTTAGCTATTTGATATTTATGATAGTAGCTAAATTAAAGGTGTTGTTACATGACTCTGATTTTGCGATGAGCTGCCTTATGTGAGATTACCTTTGGCACGTGATATATTGGAGACGGGTACTTTGACTTATCTTCTAAGTGTTGGGTTTTTCGGGCCGCAAAAACCGCTTTTTGCGTTGCGGAAACCCCGAAATTCCCATGCCACCGGATCCGTGCGAAGATTAAAATTTCGTAAAAACTTTCACGTACAAGTTTTCTAATCCTAGATCTAAACTAGATCTACAAAGGAGAAGACCTTTACCCTTAATGCGATGCCCTTCGCTAATCCCGCTCGTCCAAGGTTCGCCGAATCTCGAGAGTATCAAAGTATATGCTCCTTTATGTGTATCCACACAAACAAGAGATGGAAAAACCTAACAAAAAGGTGTGCTAGCACATTTGAAAGGTTCGGCCAAAGAGGAGGAGAGGGAGGTAGGTTGAGAGCTTGGGGAAGAAGAAGGAGGTTTCAACACAAAATGAAACTTACACTTGAATTGATGTGGCCGACCACATTAAGAGGGATTACAACCTCCATGGAATGCCAAGAGTCACAACTCTTGGTAACTCCCATGAGGTGGCATCCCACTTAAGCAACCATGATGATGTGCAGCATCATCATTGGCCCACTCTTTGCCAACTCACCAATGAGGTGGCAAATGGTCAAGTCAAACTTAACCCTTCATCTTCCTCTCAAGTCAAGTCAAATTTGACCACTTCTCTCCCTTGGTTGATTTAATCTAACCATTGGTTCAAGTCAATTTTAATTTAATGAATATCTATTCATTGAATTAAATTAATTAAATGAGTGTAAGTCCAAATTAGACTCACTTAACACATGAACCAAATTGAGTCCAACTCAATTAGCTCAATTTGGATTACTCTTAATCCAATTTGGTTCATCACATGAAAGGTTCATCAAATGAACCTAATCCTTTAGGTTCATCAAATGAACCTAATCTCCATCTAATTGCCCTTTGTGTGTGGCCCTATGAGTTCCTGTAACGTTGGCAATGCTCCTAAACTCATTTAGAAGTATAAGTAATGAGCGGTATCTAGCAACACATCATTACTACTCAAGTTACAAGAATGTTGAGATCCAATATCACCTTGTGACTTCTAATTGTGACTCCTCACAATATATGACATTGTCCTTGTTGGTTGCTACTCGGAAAGCCTAATGCTTCCACTGTACAAAAATTTTGTACAAAGGTCTGAACCTTTTCCTAGTTACCATGTGTTCTTTTAAATTAAACTTAAATCGCCTGCGGAACTTAACATGTTTGATTCAAAGTTTAATTTATTTGTTCTTTTAGGTTTAGACTTGGATCTCCTGCGGAACTTAACACTTTCGATCCAAATCACCTAGGTTATTAATTCCATTAAATATTAATTTCTAAAATTAGCTTCCAGGACTGCATGGCGAGACACATGGCCTTCTTGGATATGGGAACAACCACCACCGCCTAGACAAAGCCTTTTAAGGAAAGCTAATATTTATTTTTCTTAAATAACTTTAGGTCAACCGAAAAGAACAATCAAATCACAAGGAGAAGAAAAACAAAAGAACACAACATCGAAAACAAATTCGAAATACTAGAATCGCATGCCTCTTGTATTTGGTATTTTTACATGGAGATAAAACTAACATGATGCGGAAAACTATATTAGTTATACCTTCCTTTGTGAACTTTTAATGACCTCTTGATCTTCTACCGTATTACTCTTCTAATCCCGGACGTTGTGTGGGCAACGATCTTCCGAGACGAGAACCACCAAGCACCTTCTTCTTCCTTGCAAGTTTCGGCCATCAAAACTTCTCCTAGGATGAAGAGGTTTGGCCACCACCACCATGCTCCAAGGGATGCTAGAAACAAAGCTTTCTTTCTCTTCTTCTTCTTCTTCTTCTTCTCTAAACTTGATCCGGCCACCATATGAATCTTCACAAGAAGGATGAGGTTCGGCCATCAAAGAGAAGAGAGGAGGAGAGGATGGCCGGCCACACCAAGGAAGAAAAAGAGGGAGAAAAATAGAATAGAGTTCTTATCATTAAGGCACCTCTACCCCCTCTTTTATAATCATTGGTCTTGGCAAATAAGGAAATTTTAATAAAAAAAACTTCCTTAATTCCTTTGCCATGAAAAATAAATTTAATTGATATAAAATCAATTTCTCTTTTATTAATCAACATGGCCGGCCACAATAATCTAAGCAAAGGAAATTTAATTCAATCAAGAATTAAAACCTTCCTAATTTGTTTCCGGAAATAAAATTTCTCTAATAATTTTTATCCCTTCATGATTGGTTTATAAAAAGAAAATTTAATAAATTAAAATCTTTCTTTTAAACATGTGGATAAAAAGAATGTTATCTCTAAAAATTAAAATATCTTTTAATCTACAAATAAGGAAAGATATCAAATCTTTTCTTAATCTCTTGTAGAAACTTATAAAAGAGAATATTTAATTTTTAAACTCTCTTTTAAATCATGAACATGGTTAAAAAGGAAAGTTTTCTTAAAATTTAAAATCCACCTTTTAATCAACAAATAAGGAAAGATTTCAAATTTTAAACTCTCTTTTAAACATGTAGATGATTTACAAATAAGGAAAGTTTTTTACCAAAAATTAAAACCATCCTTTTTAATCTACAAATAAGGAAAGAGATTAATCTCTTCTCTTAATCTTTTGTAGAAAGCTATAAAAGGAAATTTTTAATTTTTAAACTCTCTTTTAAAAATATAATATCCACATAAGAAATAATTTTAATAAAAATCCTTTTTAATATTCTAGTGGCCGGCCACCTAAGCTTGGGACCCAAGCTTTGGCCGGCCACCAACTTGGCTCATCCACTTGGTCTTGGTCGGCCCTAGCTTGGGTTCCAAGCTAGCTTGGTCGGCCCTATTGGATGGGTAAGAAGGTGGGTATGTGGTGGGTATAAATCTCTATATACAAGAGGCTACGATAGGGACCGAGAGGAGGAATTGGTTTTGGTCTCCCGATGAAATTAAGCATCCCGTGTTCACTCCGAACACACAACTTAATTTCATCAATAATAATTCATTCCACTAGAGAACTATTATTGAACTACCGCACCAATCCCAAATTACATTTTGGGCTCATTCTTATTATGAGTGTGTTAGTCTCCCTGTGTTTAAGATAACAAATGTCCACTAATTAAGTAAGTTACTGACAGCTCACTTAATTAATATCTAGCTCCAAAAATAGTACCACTCAACTTCATCGTCATGTCGGACTAAGTCCACCTGCAGGGTTTAACATGACAATCCTTATGAGCTCCTCTTGGGGACATTCTCAACCTAGATTACTAGGACACAGTTTCCTTCTATAATCAACAACACACACTATAAGTGATATCATTTCCCAACTTATCGGGCTTATTGATTTATCGAACTAAATCTCACCCATTAATAAATTAAAGAAATAAATATCAAATATATGTGCTTATTATTATATTAGGATTAAGAGCACACACTCCATAATAACTGAGGTCTTTGTTCCTTTATAAAGTCAGTATAAAAGAAACGACCTCTAATGGTCCTACTCAATACACTCTAAGTGTACTAGTGTAATTATATAGTTAAGATAAACTAATACCTAATTACACTATGACCTTTCAATGGTTTGTTCCTTTCCATTTTGGTCGTGAGCTACTGTTTATAATTTATAAGGTACTGATAACATGATCCTCTGTGTGTGACACCACACACCATGTTATCTACAATATAAATTAATTGAACAATTACATTTATCATAAATGTAGACATTTGACCAATGTGATTTTTATTTCTAGATAAATGTTTATACCAAAAGCTAGACTTTTAGTATACATCCTAACAGTCCTTCTATCATAGACATCTAGATTGATCAATATGAGGCATAGACCGTGTTATCCTCTAATCAATCTAAATCTTGAACTCCAAGTAGACTCACTCAATCAAATGAGCTCAATATCTCATATTGACTCATTTGGGCATGACCATGCACTTAGTGGTCTCACTCTATCAAGAATATCGATGTCACTCCCGTCATATAGGAGGGATAGATCCCATCTACATCACTTACATCCTTCCGCATAATTTGTTACATACCCAGTAATCGCCTTTATAGTCCACCCAGTTACGGGTGATGTTTGACGAAGTCAAAGTATGTAACTCCTTATGTAGGGAACCATGGTGACTTCAGGTCCAAGAACTAATAGTCATACTAATAGCCACATGAGAAAGTATATGACACTCATATAACGATCCATGATACTTTCTCATGGCGGGTCATTCAGTATACATTCTCCAATGCATACCCATGTGTCAACTTGATATCTCCATATACATGACTTGTAAGATCAAGTCATCGAGTTGACCTACATGCTAGTCTCATCGCATTAACATTGTCCTTGAATGTTAATACTCGACTATAAATGATTAAGAGTAGTGTTCCCTATATCATCTCACTATCGATTCAACCAATCTATTGATATAGGTAAGAACCTTCTACTCAAGGATGCTATTATACTTAGTTATTTGACACCAATACAAGTAAGTATAATAACCAAAACAAATTCCTTTATATATACATAAGAATATGATACAACGAGTCCATAAAACAATCATCAAATGATTGGCTCTAGAACTCTAACTAACACTAAGATATTGTCATTTGATATGCATAGCAATATTTAACGAGTAGTAATATTTATGTTCATTTCTGCATTGGTATGTCATTAGCTATTACCTGAGCATGCTGTATTTATTACCTGCTTTTGCATTCATATTCCTTTGATTATTTATGTCCTTAAGATAATGACATATCATGTCTCATTATGTTCAAGACTTAGATTTATTCTACTATACCTGACCTGCATATCTAGGATATTCTATTTGATCTATATACCTTTTAGTACACATTATATAGAGATGGATAGGATCAGGATATTTCTATGCTTAGTGTCATGCACCATTTCGCATGATTGCATACTCGGCTCCATTATTGTTGAGCACATCATTAATTACATGGATCTGCACACACAACCACTCATGGGTTAGTGATTTTTATTAGGTAAGGTGTGTTGCAGCAGGTTGCTCTCTCAAGGGTTCCGTTGGTCCACTCATGGGTAGTATGACGCAGCGTGGTAGCAGGACAGGAATCCCTCCTCTGGATTGTCTCAGGGAGATGAGAGCATTGAGCTCCCCCACTTATGATTTAGGGTAGGAGGATAGGTGTACTCCGACAGCATCCCTTCCACTCGGTCACTTATCAGGAGCAATGATGACAGAGTGCACGGTTGTCATAGCCCTACCCACTCGGTCTTACCATCGTGTGTGAGATGACTAACTGGTGTCAGGGGTGCCCATGTCATTGGCATCATATGCATGATTGCATTTATTGCTTGTGTTTGCTGCTCTTTATTTGCTGCATATTTGGTGGATGCATATGATTGACATGCATACAAGATCATGATACTCCTCGGTTTGACGACCTTGTTTACCTTATACCAAGGTCCTGATTAGTACAGTTTCTCCCCTTTATTTCAATTTTGCATTGTTCCTTTATATATATATTTAGGAGGTTGTACTCGTATTTATTACTAGTTGTTATGCCTTACTATGCATGTCATCTGGTACCCGCTGAGGAGTTGACTCACCCCGTTGATTTATACTATTTCAGGTTGTGCTGTCGGGAGGTTCCAGTCGCTAGTCCTCTACCACTTTGCTTCGCGACGATTTTTCTGCTCTTTGGACTTTTGATTCCTTGTTATGTATTTATATACACTTGTGATGTAGGATTGTACTCGAGGATCTTTAATCGAGTTTTGATCTACTACTTATTTTTCCGCTGCGAAGGTTTCTCTGTTGTGTTCGGCGTTTTCCGTCATAGTAGTGGAGTAGGTTGTTTTCAAATAAACTGCGTGGTTGTGTCAGCCAGAGGCTGAGATTATATAAACTGCATGGGTGTTTGTTTATTTCATTGTATATGTTCCGCTCGTGTTGGCCGAGGTATGTGTGGCCCTGAGGGCTTGTAGTAAAGTTTCATATTGTCACCCATACAGGGGAGATGCTGTCGAAATTTCTTCTAACAGGGACTACCTGGGGTGTGAAATGCCCAGAATACCCCTCCTCCCCTTCCTTATTCCTTCTCTGCCCTTAAACCCTACCTACATCAGCAACTAAATTTTTTGTCTATTGATGTAAATCTACCATTTGAGTACCGACTCAGTTACATTTTGGGGGTAATATCTACATGGTGTAAAAAAAATGATAATCCTAGTTAGCCTCATTGACTATCCCTCGAATGACCGGTATGACCCTACGAAATTTTTCCACCTGCCATCAGGATAAATCGAAAAGTGTTCGGGGCAAGCATCCTAGAAACCCAACATCCTTTAGTTACATGTCCCATTTGAAGAAAAAATTTCTATAAATACGCTATAACTAAGAATCGAACTATGAATACTTGGAAAATAATATAAGGGGGTGTTTGGTTTATGGGAATAGGAGTGGGGAATGGGAATGAGAATCATTGATTGTCATTGTTAATGTTTGGATTATAGGAATAGGAATGCAAATAAGGGAATGAATCCTTGAAATTGGGTAATAGCTCATTCTCATGCACCTCCCCTTCAATGAGTCATTACCCTATTTTCATCAATCGAAATATTCCCTTATTCCAAAAATACCCTTGACCTAAAACTAAAATTTTCTCCCTTAATATCAAATATCAAAATATATTTATTTATTTATTCTTTCATATCACTTCTCTCTCCTTGTTCTCTCTCATCATATTTTCTCTCTCATCATTTTATCACACACTTTCTCTCTCTTTAATATCTCCTATCACACTCTCTTTCCTCTTTTTTCTCATCACACTTTTTCTCTCATCATACTTTCTCTCTCCTCAATCTCTTCCATCTCACTCTCTTCCTTCTTTTTCTCTTATCATACTTTCTCTCTCCTCAATCTCTCTTGTCACACCCTCCTTTTTTTTCACAACACACTTTCTCTCTCATCATACTTTCTCTCTCTTCAATCTCTCCCATCACACTCACTGTTCTCTTTTTTTCTCATCACACTTTCTCTCTCATCATATTTTCTCTCTCACCATACTTTCTCTCTCCTCAATCTCTCTCATCACACACTCTCTCCTCATTTTTCTCATTACATTTTCTCTCTCTTCATCCTCTCCCATCATACTTTCTCTCACATCATATTTTCTCTCTCATCATGCTCTCTCCTATCACACTCTCTTTTCTCATTTTCTCTCAACACACTTTCTCTCTCTTCATTCTTTCTCATCACACTTTCTCTTTTATGAGACTTTTTCTCTCATCATTCTCTTTCATCATATTTTTCTCTCATATTCATCTTTCTCTCACATCTAATTTTTTCTCTTATTTTCTTTTAAGGGTAAAAAAGGAAATTTTTATTTATTCCGATAGAAAAATATGCAACTAACCAAACATTGCTTTTAAGAGTGATATCCATGCTCATATCCATATCCATTCTCATTCCACAATACAATGATTCCCATTCCGATTCCTATTCCTAGGAAAGAACCAAACACCCCCTAAATATTCTACTATGACATCATAGCCCCCGGCCTAATGTCTATATGATGTAGTAATTAGCCGTAGTTGCTACTTCAATAAGGATTACTTTTAAAATAAAGCACCAAATGAAACTTATTTACATAATTTAAGGTGTCTATTTAATTTTTCCCTATATATTTCGTTATAACAAACATAAATCTTGCTCTTGATTTCGATTATGTTTACTTGGACAGAGAAAAAATATATATCTAAATCGACCACGGTAATCACGGCCTTAATTACACGGTATACAAATCAGTTCCCTTAACAACGGGCAAAAAATCAAACAAAAATAAAAAGAATCCTGCCAACATAATCTAAAGAAGTTTACCATTCCACAGATGACGACAAAAGTAGAACTTCTTGCCCGACCTCACTCAGTACCATCCATGGCACTGGAAAACTGTCGACTAGAGCCGAGAAAGACGACGAAGAATCCACTGTTCGGCAGGGAAAAACGAACCCAAATCTGGAAATAAACAACCATGCCAAGCAGTACTGCCTTCGTTATCTAAACAATCTGCGGCAATCTGCGGGAGCTGAACAATCTGACCATTCCATCGCAGCCTCCGGTAGCAACGGCCAGACAGTGTTCAGTGACTGCAGCGAGTTTCTCCTCCGGCCATGTCGCCGAAGCACTCGCAGCGCCGGAAGCACTGGAACGTAAACAGGATCCGAGAGAAAACAAACTTCGGTTCCGGCATTTAGCGAGTGGAATGGAATTAGAAGGCGTGTTGCTCTCGTGCGAAGCAGTAACCCATGGAACAGCCACTGTCACACCTTCAGAAAAGAAATGCTCGGCCTTGGTGGCCTTTTTGAACCGAATGCCCATGCTACTGCAGTATTCCCTGATGCAGATGTTCGATTTCTCGCCGACTGAAACGATGTGCCGGCCATCAGCCGTGAAGGATGCGGTTGCATGGTTCTTTCTAGATTTCCAGGTTCCTGCATGACCAAGCAGACTAATAAGAAGATCATAAGTAAGAAAAGAAGAAGAAAAAAAACAAATTAAAGCAGTGCTTCTTCACCTCCAAATTTCTGTACAATTTTAGATCCATCAAAAATACGAACTTTAGAGTCGAGTGATGTGATCATGATCCTGTCAGAGTCTCCAGGGCAGAACTGTTGGAAGAACAAGTTCGACAAATTAAGATATCTACAGAATCGACCATTGATAAAAATTAACACCACAATTGTGCTGATTTTATGATTTATACAACACTAATGTGGTATTGATTTTCAAAATACAACGCTAAAAATTAGATGTATATTGTACCTGCAAACCAGTTATTTGTTTGCCAGGCGACTTGCTTTTACCCCACACATAGAGTTGTCTGTCCAACTCCAGATCGGCCATGGCTGGTGATGAAAGATTAGTGCTGGTGGCTGAAGTACCTGAACAGACATAGAAGAGGCAGTTTCCAGAAAGCGTTCCAACAGCAAAACCCTGCTCGAGTAAAAAGAAATAGTGGATAAGATGAGAAAAAAACTTGTTGAGAATAAACAGTCGTAGTCTATCGAGCATATATATATATACCTTTCCATCAGCTTGGTAAGATATGGCTGTTATAATGTTCCTTGTGTCAACCCAATCAACCACTATATTCTCGTCGACGCTCCATATGCGCACTTTTCTATCCACCGAGCCAGTGATGAAGTACGCATCGTCCAGAGGATGGAACTGAATGCAGGTCACTGTTCCATGCAATTCCTCTTCAGATTAAATCAGTTCATACTGTAATAATAATAGCTCTTTTCTCAGGAACGTACCATAATCGTTGTGGTAGAACACTTTAACGCAGCTCTTGCAGCCAATTTTCCACATTCGAACAGTTTTGTCCTTGGATGTTGAAAGAAGATACTGCATGCATTAAAAAGTTGCGCATGTTTATCTTCAACCTAGGAACAAAGTAATATGTGATTTTTAAGGACACCAAGCTTACTTTAGACCTAGACCATGACAGGTCCAAGATGTCGCTGGTATGCCCAAAATATTCATGCAGTGGAACTCCCTCAACGTTAAGATCATCGAGTTCTCTGACCTTCCATACCCGAACAACAGAGTCTTCACCACCAGTGGCCAGATACATCCCACAGGGGCTCAACTTCATGGTCCTGATCAGACCTTTGTGTGCAGCAATTTCCTGTACCATGCGAAATCCTGTGATCTCTGTGCTATCATGGGAGCTTACTTTCTTCTTTGTCGACAAGCTTGCCCACCATCTTTTTCTTCGGTTTGTGTTTCCTTTCACAGCTTTATCAGTGTGCACGCCACCAGGCTTGCATGTCCTATTTGAGCCAAGTTCAGCCAGCATCGTCGTTTCTGTGCCTTCAGTCTTCATAGAAATGGAATGATCCTCTCCACTGTGGACAGGGATCTCCATTTGCTGCAGTGAAACATTCGTTCCTACTTTTGGTTCTTCGGGGCATCCTGTTTCCGTCGAGAATAGTTTGTCGAAGCCTGTTTCGCGTAAGAATTTCTGACATCTTTCATGAACAGCCGACAATTCTGTTGCCCAAAATTCATTAGAAATCTTCTCGTCCAGGTAAGATGTGGATGGTTCAGAGTCCAAAGAAGTCTCGAGGAAGTCGAATGAGTCGAAGAAGATGTCTTCTCTTCCATCATGAAGCTCGAAATCTCTAATGGAAATTTGATCACGAGGCGACATTTTCAATGTTCGACCTCTCTGTCTTCTCGAGTTTCTGTTTAATTTTCCTAGTCTAAAATCTGCGGCGCATTGTCAAAGGACAAACAAAGTTAGGAAATTTCTTGGATAAAATATTGTGTTCCAAGCAATCTGATATATATGGTTGAATAAGAAAGAAAGTGTCCAATAAACTGCAAAAGATATAAATTCAACGAAGGATTTGCAGAGAGAATAATGCATTAAAAGCTCTGGATTTTCTCTCTCCCCTGCAAACTCCTCAAAATGAAAGGTAGAAGAAAGACTCTCGAAACCTCCACAAAATGGACGCCAAATATGAAAATTCTCACGCTAAATCTCCGCGACACTCCCCAGAAGAACAGAAAGATTTCCACAATCTAATCACCAAGGAAATCGCGAACCTGGAGGCGGATGAAATCAGTCGACGCAGACTATCCGTTTTAAAACAGAGCAGAGGACCTCAGCTGAAGAAGAAGGAGAAGAAGAAGGAGAGGTGGCAAATTTGACTTGCCTTGCCAAAGCAACTGCTACTTATAAATGGGAGGGAGGTTTGCCTCCATTATTATCAAGGCTAACCTGGCCACCTTCTCCCGAGGCCACGCCTGCACTCTCTCCCTCCATTGCTTTGATTCCCAAAAGCTAAGTTGCAGTATTCTATTGCCCTCCGCTTCGCTTGCACGTACGCCTACCACGCTATCGAGCATAAACAATGGACAACCTTTTTGGCTGGAATCCAAGTCAATCGATCCTCTTTGCTCGCTCCCCAACGCCCTTAGGATTCGCATTGTGTGCTTGACTCGGAGAACTTTTTCCATTCATCCGCTGGCTTATCTCACTGCTTCTGTCACAGGCCTGACCAACTCCGGTATACTGGGGACAGACGCAGTTAGGTGAGCTAGCTGCCTGAATTGTAGGCAGCCACCAAACGCTCGCATCATTGAGCTTCATCGGCCATCAGAATCAGTGCCCGCGTAGGCAAGCAAGCTAGCAAGGTGTCTATATGAGCGACGTGGGCTGTCCCAGTCCAGTCCCTGGTCCTTAAATTTAGGAAAGCTACAATTATATTGCAGTTGGTGGTGCTTGAATAGTTGATCTCTTTCTCTCTCTCCCCCCTTCCTTGCCTGTTCTATAGAGCTTTTTGTGCAAGCTGTTGATCGTTGACTGCGTGATGTAAAATGGAATTCTAAATTTTGAAGGCTTTGTTCGTCAGACTTCTCGCCGGAGTTGAGAATTTGAGACAAATGTGAGATAAGTACGGTCCCAATAAGAGCAATGACTCCACCGCGGCGCCGTCCAGTTTGCAGGGAGCAACAAGAGCGATCTGACTTGTTTCTGCAATAATATGAAAAATATTCTTAAGCCCAATTTCTTTTGATGTTTCTATGTTTTAAAAGCTCAAAATTAACAATTTTTTTTTTATTTTAATTTTATAATTTTGGTAAGAGTTCTAAGTATTTGATACAGGAGGATCTGAAAATTGTAAATCCCTTTAGGTTTTTTTTTTGTTTAAATTTTGAGTTGGTTAAGAATTTTTTGTTTATGTTCTTTGGATCTTAGGGTTTTGGATTATTTAAATAATTATTTAATTAATGTTAGAGAAAAAAAATTAAATTAATAATATATTTTTGATAATGTCATTTACTTTTTTATTTCTTAGTATTTTTTTTTGAATCAATATATTTTAGAATATTACTCCCCGTATTTATATATGAATGAATAGAGTTAATATAGCAAGTAAGATAATCGTTATTCGGTCCAAGTATTTTAGAAAGATAGAAAGATTAATAAAAAAATGATTATATTATATGGAATTGAATATTTGATTATGACAAAAGTAAATATAAAAATAATAATAAATAAAGAATTTAGCCAGTATCATAGAGAAAGTAAGTGATGCAGCGATAAATGGGAGCCCACATGTCACGTGTCAATTGACATAATGTCGGTCAAAATCAAGACGATAAATATCAGAGCTTACAGAAAAAGTCTTGGTCAAAGGTGGTTGTTTGGTTAGCTTGGTCGGAAAAGAAGTGGTCGAGTGGATTACCTGATCGGTCGAACGAATGGATAAATCTGTAGTCAGTTATTTCGGTCGGAAGAAAAATGAGCCGTTCGAACCACCCGTCGATAGAAAGTGAGCCGCTCGGACCTTCCGGCTAGTCGAGAATGACATTACACAGGAGAAGACGATAAAACAAAAAAGAATACTCCATCTACTATCATTAAATATGAAGAAGCCAAGACCAAGAAGAACGTTCAATTTATCATTAATGCACAGAAGTCAAGACAGAAACCTTCCTCTGGCAATTAATACCATTAAATAAGGGCAGATGAACGATCATAAAGAAAGGTATAAAATGGTACTCCAGGTATAAAGAAAAGTAAGATTCATCTATTTATCAAATACTTATTATCTTTCTGATTCTAACTTGAGCATCGGAGGGTCAACGTCAGGAACTCCTTCCCTAGTTTAGTTTTATTTTGCAAGATTGAGGTCTTCATCCCGTCAGTAGTCACCCCATCCCCGACTTTTCAGAATTCCTTCGTTCAGACAGGATCAATAAAAATTGTACTTAATAATAAAAACTCTAAGAGATGAATTAAGATATATTTAGATGATCCATAAATATTAATAAATACTTTGATAATTTAAATATTTAATTATTGATTAATCCTTGAGATGACTAATTTAGCCCTATGAAAATTTTCCATCGACTATCATGGTAAATTTAGAAGTACTCGTGGATGCTCATCCAAATGATAAACGTTCTTAAGTTTATCATCCTATTAGAAAAAATCCTTACAATACATCGTAGAATTTAAATTTTAGATGACTGATTAACTGTATAGTAATTCGGGGCTAATATTTAATTAATAATGATAAATAGGATAAGGATATAATGGAGGATGAAGTCAAATGTCATAAGATCTTATAGTCTGCTCTTCGAAAAGAAATCCAAAGTTGACAAGGACACCTATTCTTTATAAATAAAGAACAATTTCATAGGGTTTTAGCATTCAAAATTTGAACAAGTTGGAGGAGTTGGGACATCTCTAATGTCTTCCTCCTCGCATTATTTTCCTTTCTTACTTTCCATATTATATTATTGTATATGGTGTTTAGCATTGAAAAACCTTATGATAGATTTCCATATTAATGTCTCAACAATAGATACAATAATTGATTGTAAAACTAAGTTTACCTTTTAGCTCTATTTATTTAATATGACACAAACTTCAACAAAAAATCCTAATATATGAAGAAGTTAATTTTATATATATAGCTTGCTGAAAACTGCAACGCAATTATTTGAATGTAAGACTCTTCAGTTTACTAGTATTATAGAAACCCAGAGGTACTTGTTTAATGCATGCATGAATCATATTAGCCTTATTAAATCTGACCTCGTATCTCTTCACAGATCATGGTAAGAAAACACTTTCCCCTTCAGTTTTCATCCGATCTTAATTAACTAGCATTAACCGTTTGCCTCAATAAAGTCAACTGAGTTAAGCATGTAAAATTATGAAATTCAAATACAATTTTGCTGGAAGAAATAAAATCAGAAATAAGTGTGCCAAATATTTAAAAATTAAATAAGTCTGTGGAGAATTTCATACCTTTAAATGCACCCTTGATTAATTGTCCTTATATCTTTAAACATCAAATGAACAGATGGGTTTAGAACTTTGTTAGTCAGAAAGAATTGTCAGATACAAACTTTCAACTTGCATCCCAAGTTGCACATCTCTTTTACAACTAAACATATCTTTTAGCTCTGACAAGATGTATTAGAATATGTTCTTAATACAAGTGGTGGAACTTTTCATGCTTAATTATATTATCCCTATGTATGATCTATAATAATGGAACGCAGCAAAGTTTTTCACTAAAGTCTTTGATTCAAGCATATCATCTGTGGTGTAAAAGGTGAGTCCTTCATCGTCGACTCCACAACTAAATGAAAAGAGATAAATTAGAGTAGCCGTCTTAGGTGGGAGGATCATTTAAATCTATGAGAATGAATTCCACCGGAATAACTCTTACTCTTGTGGTGCAAATCTACCATCCGAATACCAACTCGGCTATTTCCGTGGAGGCTCCAAGCATATTATCTATGGTTGTTGAGGCGGTTTAGATATTAGCTAGCTGCTAAGGTTGCATTTGGGCGGACTGACTAGGTTTGACAAAGCAGCCATGTTGAGCAAATAATTAAGTTAGGCTAGTTGGACTAAAACAGTCATTTGGGCTTGATGGATCAATCGAGCTGAGGGGATTGATCAAGTTGAATCAAATAGCTAGGTTGAGGCAACTGGCTGAGCCAAATAAACCATTAAGGTTAAGTGAGTTAAGCAAACAAGATGTGATGAGTAGTGCATGTTGAGATCCGTGACATCGTTAGGGCCGGGGATGAATACTAATTTTTTGCAACAAGGCAGATCGAGCAAATGAATCGAGCCAAACGGGTTGGTTGGGTTAGCCAGGATGCACAAGATGGGTCAATTCAAACCAAGTGAATTGTTTGTGGATTAGCTTGGATGTATTAGTCAAGTTGATCGAATCAAGTAAATCAACCAAATAAGCAATGCAAGTTGGTCAAGTCGAGCAAGTTGGTTGAGCTATAACGGGCTAGTTGGGTTAGTTGACTTATAAGTTGGCAAATAGGTTGAGCTAGACAAGTCGGTGGAGCTAATCGAGGTAGGTTAAGTAGTTGGGTGAATCGAACTGCTCGGGCATGCTATTGATCTGACTGGGAATGCTATTATAAGTTATAACTTAAAATGGTCAAAAGAACTAGAGAAACAACAAAACAACAACAGATTGAAGAAGAAGTTAAATTGACAGGAAATGTGTGGGAAATAAATTAGATATCATGGCAGGAAATCCATGGCTGTACACGTTGTTTAATGGATTCCGTGCGAAACAGATCGAGAGTGGGTGGGATTCATTCATCCGAAGCGCAGGGAGGGGATATATAATGGGATATAGAGGATCATGTGCGCACATGCTAATTATAATTATATCTAGTAGATTAATTTATATGCTAGCTATTTGGATTAATTTGAGTTAATTAGGAGCAGAGCACAAATATAATGCTTTAGTTGATGGCAATCATGCACGTCGTACCATAAACAATGTATTGTTTTGATGATTATCGGTATGATTTAATTGCTCTACGTTCCAAATCTCTAAACCCTTTTTTTTTTTTTTGATATTTTCTCATGACTGTAGTAATTTTTATATATCTATATATATTTTAGATTTGTTGATTATTTATCATTACTATCCAACTTTTATTATTTACTATTTTATAAATAATTGTATCTTTTAATAACTAATTTTGATGAAGCCTAAAATTAAATTATATTAATATCTTTTTTTATTAATATCGAAAATAATTTTAAGATTTATTAGTAATTCTACAAACGTATCAAAGTGATCTAGAGTTTAAGATTTAGCTGCGATGTATTATTAGGAATTTTTCTCATTAATCAATCAGAGATATAAAGTTCAAGACTCAGCTACTGCGTATTATTAAAAAAATTTCTTATTAATCAATTAGAAATCTAGAGTTCTTTTTAGTTCCATGATACTGCGAGTAGAGAAGCTTCTATAAATACCTTGGATCGGTAATATTAAAAAGCATACTTTTCTTGTCTTTTTAGCTAAGATCAAGTATGATATTGAATTAATTTTTAAGATTCTCTTATCTTAGCATTATACTATTGCATGGGTTTGGTGCATCCTTACTAAATTTATGAGCGACCTTTTGGCTATGATTAAGTGTAGTATTTATTCTTATCAATTAATTTTTTTTTGAAGGAGAGTCTGTTACATGCATGAGTTTATGTATTATATTACACATGAGGGGCGGAGCCAAGTATAGCATTGGTGGGGTAGTTACCCCCACATCAAATTTTTGTAAGTACCCCTAGGTGTATAAAATTATAAAAATATTAGAGTCTTGCCCAAAATTAAATTACGTTAATGTTTTTTTTTCTATTCACACCGAAAATAATTTTAAGGTTTATTAGTAATTTTCACAAACGCACCAATCAATAATCTAGAGTTTGAAACTCAACTGCCTATTATTAGGAATTTTCTCATTAATCAATCAAGGATCTAAAGTTTGAGACTCACTGTTGCATATTATTGAGAATTTTTCTTATTAATCAATTAGAAATCTAGAGTTCTCTTTAGTCCAACATGTTAAAATTAGTAACATTACGAACAGAGAAACTTCTATAAATATCTTGGGTCGACGATATTAGAAACATACTTTTCTTGGCTTTTTAGCTAAGATGAAGTATGATATTAAATTAATTTTTAATAAGCAGGAGTCTGTTACATTAGCTTCCTGCTGAGACTCTTGAGTGTCACCCTATCATTGCACTATTGTATGGGTCTGGCGCACCTAGAGCTGTCAATTTGGGTTGGGCCCATCGGATTGGCTCGCCCCGCCAAATAATTTAAGCAGATTGAGTTGAAATTTTATCAACCCAAGTCTGTCGTGAGCCAACCCGTATAGCCCCGCGACCCGTACGGGTTAGCCCGCGACGAGCTTGGGTTGGCCTGCGGGTTAAGAAACACATGTAAGCTAAGTTTTATGCCAATTTATTATCTTTCTTTTTTATAATTTTGAAATAAAAAGAGTACTTTTCATCCCACATAAGTAGTCATATATGTTCATTTATATTTAAAATACATGTTTATGGATATATTTGACTAATAAAATCTTTCCGAAGTAAAATGTTGAAGATATGAAATATTTTTTAATTTTTTTAAAAAAAAATTGATGGGTCCGCGAGTTGACCCGCCAAACCCGCAATTCACCTTGGATTGGGTTGGGTTGAAAATTTCCTAACCCGCCAAGTTGACGGGTCTGCCCGCCCCACCCCGCCAAATGGTTGGCCTACCACGGGCCGACCTACCCCACCACGGGTTAGCCCACTACCGGCTGACCCGCACACCCTTACCGAATTTATAGACGACCTTTTGGCTAAGATTAAGTGTAGTATTTGTTCTTATTAGTTTAATATCTGATATAAAGAATAAAATTAATTTTTTATGAAGGAGATCGAGTTCGTTACCCACACATGTTCATGTATTATATTACACATGCAACCAGGAGTGGAGTCACTCATAGCTTTGGTGGGGCAGTTGCCCCACCTCGATTTTTTGTAAGTACCCTTAAAGGTGTATAAAATTATAAAAAAATTAGAGTCTTGCCCAAAATAAAATTATATTAATGTATTTTTTTTCTATTCACATTGAAAATAATTCTAAGATTTATTAATAATTTTTACAAACGCATCAATCAGTGATCTAGAGTTCAAGATTCAGCTGCGACGTATTATTGAAATTTTTTTTTCTTATTAATCAATCAGGAATCTAAAGTTTGAGACTCAGCTACTACGTATTATTGAGAATTTTTTTCATTAATCAATTAGAAATCTAGAATTCTCTTTAGTTATATATCTTAGAATTGGTAACACTGCGAGCAACTTCTATAAATACTTTGGGTCGACTAGGTTAGAAAACATACTTTTCTTGGCTTTTTAGCTAATATCAAGTATGATATTAAATTATTTTTTAATAAGCTGGAGTCTCTTACACTAACTTGCTGCTTACATTCTCGAGTGCCACCCTAACATTACACTATTGCATAGGTCTGGCGCACCTTTATCAAATTTATGGACGACTTTTTGGCTAAGATTAATTGTAGTATTTATCCTTATCAATTTAATATCTGATATAAAAAATTAAATTAATTTTTTTATAAAGGAGAGTCTATATTATACATGCAACCAGGGGCGAAGCTGCGTATAGCTTTGGTGGGGCAGATGTCTCATCTCAATTTTTTGCAAGTACCTCTAGAAGTATATAAAATTATAAAAATACTAGAGTCTTGCCCTCACTAAAATAAATAAAAGTAGGGACAATACTTAAAAATTGAAATTATTTTTTATAAGACAATTCTTCTTTTTTCGGAGATGCGTGTATACAATCACTAGTATGAATAATACACCTATCAATATTAATCTAATACATTTACATTTTTATTATAATTTTAATAAATTATAATGTTTTTTTATTTATTAGAGTCCAACTCGATTTACCATTCAGACCCAATTAAATTGAATTTTGATAGATTAAATTTAACAATTTATTTTATTATTAATTAAAATAAATGCATCCTTTTGAACAGAAGCGAATGGGCTGATGGCAAAGGCAAACAAATTGGACCATTTTTCCTGCGGGCCGACGGGCATGCGATATGAGATGTGGTTCAGGGAAGTAGCAGGCAGGATGGAAGGGACTACTGATCAGGGGATTTGTCTAGCTCCTTAACATCAGTTCCACATAAACCATCAGTTCAATAATAAAATAATTATATATTATAATTATCTATCTATTTTGATATTTCATCTAGGCTTTTATAAACTTATTGTTTGTGTTGATTTGTGACATCCATAGTTGGTAGAATTATGATCCGTAGAGTCAATTGTAGATTAGAATGTCGAAATTAGATCGTGTAGAATTGTATGATGTTACCAAATCCTTTAAAATTTTATGATATATAATTAATAATTAAAAAATATCTAAAAAAACTCAATTACATATACATATTATATGTACAAATTTAAATTAATTGGTAATTTTCATATCATAAAATAAGTATAAAATACCTATTAACATAATAATAATAATAATAATAATAATCACATTAAACATTAAGAATACCCCTTGGTTTATAATATAAAACAATTTAAATGCCAACAAAGTGCTGAAAATAATCTTATAAAGACCCGACATAATATTATTGATAAAAATTAATTCAAAATAACTAAATAAATAGTTAAATAGTCTCAAAATCATGACCTAAGTCTGCAAGCGAAGAAAAGATAATAAAACAAGATTAATCGAAAATACTTTAAATGATATTTTTTATTCTAAATTGGACAGTTAAGGGTAAATATTGAAATTAATTATAAATATCTGAATGAGTTTTGATTTGATAAAGTATAGGTCTTGTAGTTCAACATAAGTCAAAAGTTATAGACTCTCAAAACTTCTATAGATCATGCTCTGATCATATTACGATTCTACCGATCCTATTCTGATCTACCAATTTTACTCCAATTCTACTGCAAAAATCAATTATGCATGATCTAGAATCAATATGTACTTTCTACTATAGGATCATATGATTTAAAATCATGATTTTACAAACTATTACTACATCCTAGTGATGACTCTCTCTCTCTCTCTCTATATATATATACACTCAATTTCTTTGGAAAAAAATGTTCCTTTTACTCTCTCTCCGCTTCCACCTTTGATTCAAAATAATAGCGTACGAATTTTCCCAAATTCTAAATTTCCCTTGCCGCTCTTTCTCTTGCTCTCGCCTCTTCCTTCACTGCTATCTTCCGTCGCTGCTGACTGAAGTTCCCCAAACCGCATGTTGAACACAAAGACGACGCTGGTGTAAAAGCCCCCCTTTCTCCATTCTCGATCGAAAGTCTTTCCCCTTCACTGTCTGTTTTACACACACACACACATACACACTACCAAGCACAAGCCATACCTGCTATGCTACCATTTTTTGCTTATATAATTTGCAGGTAACTTGCCAATTATCATTTCCATATGCATTTCATAACCAATGGTAAATCATTTCATTGTAAGTTGTAATTCCCGATCGTAATCCTAAAGGAATATTAGAAGGAAGGAAGGATTTATGCTACAACGTGCAAGGTGTTGGGATATGCCTGATGCAGTTTGTGCTAAAACACATTTCGTAAATATGCGCAGCGAAAAATACAACAATAATAATTCCTAAATTATTACATCACACACACCACACACTTACAAGGATACAATATGTCAAACATGATCGCATAATTAATTTTTTACGAAAAGTAAATTTACGCTAGGTGTACCTTACGTATGACCTGTAACGAGAAGGGCATCAACCATAGCGACGTTGTCGAATCTCACCTCTATTTGTATCTATGCCGAGCTCCTCAAGACAATTCCTTGAGTACAAGCCTCTCCTTCAGAACTTACTAGCCATGAGCAAAGAAGACGGATCAAGAGAAAGAGGAAGAGAAGCACACAAGGAAGAGATTTCTTCCTTGTGGTGGTCACGACAACAAGGGGAAGGGCTTCCCCTTGTTAGCAGTGGCAAAGAGAGAGGGGAGAGGGAGAGGAGAAGAGATATTGGGTTAAGGTTTTCCAAAAAAACTTACAAGTTAATTAATGATCTCATGTGTCTAATTTTCTCTCAACCATATTAATATATAGCCCTCATTAATGAGTTGGATTAGAAAGCTCAAATCTAACCTATTATCCCTTATCAAAAAATTAGCCTATTAACCCCTTGGTTTGGTTGACAACTAAACCAAGTTAGTTTATGACTAATTCATGATTAAACCAAATATGGTCCAACTCTTCCATAATAGATGTGACCCATCCACGCTTCCATTGTGACAAATATTTCTATATTTGTTTTATGTATGGTCAAACCAAATATTTATCTATTGATCTAAGAATCCTATTCTTTAACTTGTTTAATGTCTTTTAGAGACTCGTTAGTGCATGTGATCTAATAGGTTCCCGGTTTATCTTGGTCATCTATAATTAACTAATTAATTATAGAACGACTATGAGTGGCACCTAATAGTACATCATGATCCCCAATTAGCCGAAAAATCATAGTTGATCTTAGAATTAATTCTAAACACTTCAGCAGCTACAGTCAGTCGTACCTCGTTATTTTCACTCGTCTTATACCCACTTGGTTCAGGACATTGTCTATGTATCTTATTCCCACTAGCTAACTACTTCACACCTAGCCCAAGTAATACTTTTTCGTTCTGCGAATTCAAATTACTTATACATATGTACAAGAGTCTTGCACTCTTAACATGTGATGCCTTGACCAAAGACTTTGAGTAATAATCCAATAAGTGCATATAGGGTATACATCTCCTCGCAAGGAGCGATGAATCCTCTATGGACTATCCAAACACCTTCGGGTACTTCAACTTATACCCAATTATCCCGGGTCCACATCTCAATGAGATGCTTGCTTAAAATGTCAAAGCATAAGTCTCCATGACCAAGATGACTTGTAAATCTTAAGTCGAAGGAAACTTGTACTCGTGCTGTAGTAAGAACTTCACAGATATATCTATATATATGTAGAGAACCATATAAAGTCTTACAGCGAGTCACTCCAATGAACTAGTTACCATAACCAACATCCACGTTTAACTCTTGACATCCCAATGTCTCCAGCTAGTGAGAAATAGTTGCTTAGCCGAACCAAGGAGTATAATCCATGCTAGTCTTACAGAATTGATGGTGTCCGAATACATCAATTCGACAACTAGGAAAATTTTAATATATTCATAATTGCACATGTAGAGATAATCACTAGTTGCGATCCAATTACAAATTCTCTTATGCTATGAATTATATTACGGACATTCAATAAACGAGTTTAAGACAATCAAACATATAATATGCAATCAAATAGTGAATCTATACTTATCAAATAAATAGAAAAAACCTTAAGGGGATTGGCTTATGACATTCCTCAAGTTCTAACATAAGCTTCCATATTCGTAAAGGAATATCTTTAAAGTAGACTCATGAGTAGCATCTACTCTCGAAGAACTAGTGTGTAGCGTCCTTAAAATGATTAACTTATGTAGATGCTTCTATCCAGGTATCATAAACACCTAGCTACTGACCAATAA
The DNA here is from genome assembly GCF_018446385.1 of Zingiber officinale. Lineage (NCBI taxonomy): Eukaryota > Viridiplantae > Streptophyta > Magnoliopsida > Zingiberales > Zingiberaceae > Zingiber > Zingiber officinale. The sequence continues at coordinate 106,018,338 of NC_055988.1, forward strand.
AGCTAAATATGTTTTGCCCTGTATTATATATATCACTTAGAATCATGTATAAACAATACATATTATGAATAGAGGGAATTACAACTACGAAGCAGCTACAATGATGTTACAATGATATAGTAGGCTAACCATCGAAGTAGCTACTACATCATTGTAGCTGCTACACCTTCGAAGTTGTTGTTACAATGTTGTAGCAGCTAGCCGTCGATGTAGCTGCAACACCGTTGTAGTAGTTACCTATTGAAGTAGTTGCCATAACGTTGTAGCAGCTACCTGTCGAAGTAACTACTACACCGTTCTAGCAGTTAACTTTTCAATTAGCTGCTACAACGTTGTAGTAGCTAGCCGTCCAAGTTACTGCTACACCATTATAGCAGTTACCTGTCGAAGTAGCTGCAACAACATTGTAGCAGCTAGCCGTCGAAGTAACTGCTACAAGGTGTAGCAGTTATCTGTCGAAGTAGCTTCTGCACCATTATAGCATCTAGTCGTCGACTTTTGTCCAACCGATCGTATATTAGGATCTTTATATGATGCTAAGTATTCCTAAGTTCGCCCAAGCTTTAATCGAAGCGCATTTAGGAGGCCTTATGTTCGATTGGCCTCTGTCCGACTGATTGTATATTAGGAGTCTGCTAAGGTTTAAGTACCTCAAGCCTGGACGACCTCCTAACCGATCAAGCCTCCTTGAACCGATCGAGCGCATTCAAGAAGCGTTATATTCGATCAGCCTCTATCTGGCCGATTGTAGATTAGGAGTCTGCCAAGGTTTAACTATCTCAAGCTTGGACGACATCCTAACTAGTCGAGCCTCCCTTAACTGATCGAGCGCATTCATGAAGCCTTATGTTTGATCAACCTCTATTTGGCCAATCGTATATTAGGAGTCTGCTAAGGTTTAAGTATCTTGAGCCCAAACGACCTCCTAACCGGTCGAGCCTCCCTGAATTTTTCCTTAGTCTTAAAGTACTGTTGCTTTCTTAGATCTGTTCGCGCTTGTGGTCGGCCGACCTTATTCGAGCATCCTACTTTGGGACCATGTGGGCTAGACTCAGGAACTTTGTTGCTGGGGAATCCCCGTCTTATGTAAGGAATATTCCTTTAATTTAACTTTGACCTAGACTTTTGACCGTCACATTACTTTGACTTTGACTACCGTGTCATCCTCCCCATCCAGTTGATAAACATTGATCGTTCCCGAAACTTCATATCGACTACAGTCATCATGTGACCCCCATCCTGTGTCCCATGACCTAATTAAAAAGGGGGATTTGACCTTGGTTCATTCTCGCTACACTGATCTTACCTTTTCTTTCTCCATCTTCTCCTGGGTATATTATCGAGAGCTATGAATTTAGATTTTCCTCCTTGGGCTCATCTATTATTTGAGAAAGAGCGATCCCTAGCAGAGGTGATGCAAGCTATGGATCTTCGTCACTCACAACAGCTAGAACTTGAAGTGCGTCTATCTGCTGCTCATTCCCAAATTTGAGCCGAGGTCGCCTTAAGGGAAAAAACTATTTGAACTTAGAGCAAAGGACCGCCAAATTGGATGACTTGGGATTGAAGCATGCTTCCGCGATCACCATCCTGACAAAGAAGACCCAAGCAAATGGACGACTTATATCACAACAGCAGCAAGCAAATAAATTGAGGTCCTTACAAGCTGAATTAAATCGAGCCAACTCGAAGATAGTCTCCCTTTCACAGACCTGTAAAGTAAGTCTCATAAACATAGGAGGATGGAGCAAGCGTCTCATCTTTGTCCAGGCTGTTATTCAGCCACACGCTCCTATTTGGGGAGGAGGAACAATCCAACACCTCCACGAAGCACCAAAACAACTATTAAAGTGACCATCGATCTATTAGAAAACATGAAATTCTAGGGTTTATACGTATTATAAATCATATTAATATATAACAGGATTAGAGGAAATTACAACATATTTTAAAATGACTTACCATCGAATGGTTTGTGGAAAATAATATTTGGCAAATTTCCTGCAAATTTATAACAAAAAATAGTAATAAAAGGTTTATTGAAGTCTGTAACTAGCTGCTATAACGTGCAACAGTTAACTTTATAAGTAGCTGCTACAACGTGTAACAGCTAGTTATCAAAGTAGCTGCTAAACCTTTTTAGCATAAATCATATAATTGAAATGACTTACCATCGAATGAAATATGAAATATTGAAGCTCCATAAATTGGCAAGTTTGCTACAAATTATATAACCAATAAAATTAAATATTATCAAAAAAATAATTAAGATTATAAGATAGTATGTTGTCCCCTTTAGCAGCTACTGTCAATAAGCTGCTACACGTTGTAGCAGCTAGTGTCGATTAGCTACTACAACGTGTAGCAGTTACTCTATAGTAGCAACTTTATGTTGTAGCTGCTATACATTGTAGTAGCAGCTACTGTCGATTAGCTGCTACAACGTTGTAATAGCTACTCAAATTAAAAACAATTTAAATAATTTTTTCCAAGTTGATATACATAACAAAAATATTTTTAGGGGTAATATTAGCTAGAAAATGTAGCTACTACAAAAACGAGTTACCAAGTGGCAGCTACACGTTGTAGCAGCTACATGGATAGTTAGCTGCTACAAGGTGTAGCAGCTAACTGTCGAAGTAGTTTCTACAACTTGTAGCAGCTAACTGTCCAAGTGGTTGTAGGTGTTTGTAGCAGCAACAATCGACTCGTTACTACAATGTGCACTAGCCAGCTTGAAAATACATTGACAGGTGATTTATAATAGATTAATCCAGCTTTTATTTGTCCCTTATAGCAGCTACTACTGATTAGCTATTACAACGTGTAGTAGCTACTCGATATTAGCTGCTACACCTTGTAGTAGCTTGACAAGATATTTACAATAGTTTTACAAAATATTTACACCACCTAGGCAAAATTGATGGGGTAACTTAAATTGCAATCAGTTTTATAATAATTTTACACCACCAACTTGTCATTAATTCAGTGAAGGAATAACAATGTAAGATTTAGAGTAGAAGAAAAAACCATATGTAATAAGTAATAACCACTCACCAAGAGTTTGGTCAACCTAGCCTTATAACTCAAAGGGCAAGTTGTTAGAACCTATAATAACATAAATAATTTTAAGACAAAATTTATTAGGATACAGTAATATAGTTAAATAAAACTTTGAAAGTCCCAGCTATTGATGTCAAATCTTCTTCATATGATTCATCATCGTTGATATTATCTTTATCTGTAGCAGTTGATTTGGCAATCGACTCATCATCAAAATTTACTATTAATGAATAAAAATCATTGATTCGGGAATAACATTATACTACAAATGCATAATTAATGGGTGCATACCCTTGCTGCAATAATGGACAGTTGAGCTTGTCGTGTGAGACACCTTGATGACCGTAACCACGACATAGCCTGGACTTTAAGGTAAACATCTCTTTTGAAGATTTCAATCTTTTCCCACATCCCTTTTCCCTTACTAAAGAAGGATCTGTTGGTTAGTCCTAGGAAGATCGTACCGGTTCCACTATACAAAATTTTATACAAGTGTTGAACATATCCTAATAATCTATTGTGTTCTTTAGAAATTAAATTCGGAATCACAAACGGAACTTAACATTATTGATTCCAAATTTAACTTATCTATTCTTAATGGTTTAGACTTGGATCGCAAACGATGCTTAACATTATTGATCCAAATCCACATATGTTATAAATTCAATTAAATATTAATTTCAGAAATCGACTTCCAGGTTAAACATGGTGAGGCACTAGGCCTTCTTGGATATGGGAGCAACCACCACTTCCTAGACAAAGCCTTTTAATGAAATCTAATATTTAATTTCCTTATATAACCCTAGGTTTAACCAAAAGAAACAATAGAATCACAAATTCGAAAAACAAAAAAACACAAACTCGAATCACAAATTCGACACCGAGAATTATATGCCTATTGTGTTTGGAATTCATATAAAGAAAAACTAGTATGATGTGGAAAACAATTACTAGTTATACCTTTCTTTGTATGCAATGACCTCTTGATCTTCTACCGTATTCCTCTTCTTATCTCAGACGTTGTGTGGGCAACGATCTACCGAGATGAGAACCACCCAAACCCTTCTCTTTCCTCCTTGCAAGTTTCGGCCAAGCACACCTCCTTGAGATGAAGAGTTTCGGCCACCACCACCAAGCTCTAAGGGATGCTAGAAACAAAGCCTCCTTTCTCTCCTTCTTCTCCAAGCTAGAACCGACCACCAACAAGAGCTCCAAGAGAGGGATGAAACCGGCCACTAAAGAAGAAGAGAAGAGGAGAGGAGCAAGGTCTAGGGCCGACCACCACCAAGGAAGAGAGGGATGAAAAATAGAATAGAGATGTTACCCATGAAGACACCTCTACCCCCTCTTTTATAATCCTTGGTCTTGGCAAATAAGAAAATTTTAAATAAAAACTTCCTTATTTTCTTTGCCATAAAAAGGAAAATTTAATTGATTAAAAAATAATTTCTTTTTCTTAAACACCATGGCCGGCCACCTCCTAGCTCCAAACAAGGAAAGTTTTAATAATACAAGAATTAAAACTTCCTAATTTATTTCCGGAAAATTTTAATAAAAATTTCTCAAATAATTTTTCCCTTCATGGTTGATTATAAAAGGAAATTTTATAAATTAAAATCTCTCTATTAAAACATGTGGATGATTTCCAAAAAGAAAAGTTTTCTCTAAAATTAAAATCATCCTTTCAATCTACAAATAAGGAAAGATATCAAATCTTTTCTTAATCTTTTGTAGAAACTCATAAAAGGAAATATTTAATTTAAAAACTCTCTTTTTAAATTATGAACATGGTTACAAAAAAGGAAAGTTTTATTAAAAATTAAAAATCTTCCTTTTAACTACAAATAAGGAAAGATATCAAATCTTTCACTTAATCTTTTGTAGAAAGCTATAAAAGAAAAGATTTAAATTTTAAACTCTTTTTTAAAACCATGCTTCCACATAAGAAAAGATTTTAAAATAAAAATCCTTTTAATTTGATTAGGGTCGGCCACACCATGCTGGCTCCAAGCATTGGCCGACCACCTACTTGACTCAACCTTTTGGTCTTGGCCGGCCCTAGCTTAGGCTCCAAGCTAACTTGGTCGGCCACCTAAGGGTGGATAGGAAAGTGAGTATAGGTGGGTATAATTCTCTATATACAAGAGGCTACGATAGGGACCGAGAGGAGGAATTGGTTTTGGTCTCCCGATGAAATTAAGCTTCCAGTGTTCGTTCCGAATACCCAACTTAATTTCATCAATAATAATTCATATCACTAAAGAATTATTATTGAACTACCGCACCAATCCCAAATTACATTTTTGGGCTCCTTCTTATTATGAGTGTGTTAGTCTCCCTGTGTTTAAGATGTCGAATGCCCACTAATTAATTGAGTTACTGACAACTCACTTTAATTAATATCTCAATCCAAGAGTAGTACCACTCAACCTTATCGTCATGTCCGACTAAGTCCACCTGCAGGGTTTAACATGACAATCCTTATGAGCTCCTCTTGGGGACATTATCAACCTAGATTACTAGGACACAATCTCCTTCTATAATCAACAACACACACTATAAGTAATATCATTTCCCAACTTATCGTGTCTTTTGATTTATCGAGCTAAATCTCACCCTTTGATAAATTAAAGAAATAAATACTAAATATATGTGCTTGTTATTATATTAGGATTAAGAGCACACACTTCCATAATAACTAAGGTTTTGTTCTTTTATTAAGTCAGTATAAAAAGAACTTACCTTAAATGGTCCTGCTCAATACAATTAGAGTGTACTAGTGTAATTTATTAGTCAAGATAAACCAATACCTAATTACACTACGACTATTTCAATGGTTTGTTCCTTTCTATCTTAGTCGTGAACTACCGTTTATAATTTATAAAGAACTGAAAACATTATCTTCTGTGTGTGACACTACACACCATGTTATCTACAATATAAATTAATTGAGCAACTACACTTAGCATATAAATGTAGACATTTGACCAATGTGATTCTTATTTCTAAAATAAATGTTTACAAAAGCTAGGCTTTTAGTATACACTCTAACAGGATCAACAATAGAGGGGGCCCCATCGATAACTTTCTTCCTTTGACTTTGATTGTGACATTTTTTGCTAATGTTCATCTCTTGAATTTTATTGTATATACAATCAAATTGTTCATCCAAGAAGTTTACCCCCTCAGCAGTCAAAAATGCATCATCAATCATTATTGAAGCTTTATAGGATAACCTCCAGTGTCTTGACATCAAATTTGCATCTGGACTGCCGATGAAAGTTTGCTCACCAAAAGCATAAATTGCCCCAACCTTCTCATTTTTTGTCCATCTGTTGAGTATGTACTTATTAGGCAGTAGAAACACTTGGTTGATACAGAAAAAAGCTAACATATGCCTATATGGAATGACCTCGAACTCAAATTTTCTATAACTACAGGATATATACTCTGTATGTTTGTCATGTGTGAGGGCCCTTGGTTTTGAGGATGAACCACTTTGAAAATTCATGACATGATGACCAACTAATTCATCACCTGTAGATGCTTGTACACATACTAACCATTAAACTCATTTTACTTTGAAAATCCAACTATTTTTTTTTTGTGTACACCTTAACCATTTGAGTTTCCATAGGCCAGTTTATCTTAATCTTTGGATGCTCGATCATATCAATATGGTCAACAACTAACTCATTGTGTCTTTGTTGTTGCAATGCCTATTGAAACACGTGATAAAATCCATCAGTGAGTTTTTATTTGAGACATACTTCTTAAAAAATAAATGTGAGCTTTTAGATCGCTGACTACTTGACATTCCAGCAGAAAAAACATGGCTAAAATATAATGAGATCCACCTTTGTTGTAATTCATACATCAATGATAAGTAATCATTTTGCTTCAAGCTAGAAAACTTGATAATTTCTTCCCATGACTTCTCAAATTCATCAGCGGTTGAGGAGTTCACAATGGCATCCTTTATGGTTTGATAGTAGTTGTGAAAAGTCAAATGGGATAATTTATCTGAAATTTATTGAGTATGTACCACAAACAACATCGATGCACTGTTTTAGGGAAAACTTGGCTAATGGCCTTCGTCAATGCTGGATCCTGATCAGTAATGATCACGGTTGGTGGACCTTTAGGCATTGCTTCTATGAACTTCTTAAGCAACCAACAAAAGATTCAATTTTCTCATCACTTAAAAAGCTACAACCAAACACAATGCTCTGATGATGATGATTAACTCCTACTAAGGGTGCAAAAATCAACCCATATTTATTGGTGTTATATGTAGTATCAAATACAACTACATCACCAAAGATGCTATATGCCCTCCTTGATACATGATCCATCCAAAAACACCTAGTGAATCTTTCAGTTGAATCAGTCTCATAATCATAGAAAAACGTTGAATTCTTCTCTTTCTCAGTTACAAATAACTCGATCGGTGTTTCGACATCAATACCCTTTTGTTTATCCCTTAGCTCTTTCTCAAAGTTTCTAATATCTCTTTCTGTGCAACCTAGATGCTCAGACCCTCTATAATCTATCTCTAATATTCAAATTTGTTGACAAGTTGACACATTAGCCTCTAAAAACTATTGAGTTAATACTTTCTTGGTTGCAGAAATATGCCGATGTGAGCGTAGCAAATGCACCTTTGAAGGAGTGGAGAGTAGATGATTATGACTTTCCATAAATTTTGTGATAATCCAAATTGGCCCGGTCTGTTCTTTAACAAGTGAAAGTTTTGACCTACATCCAGTGCTTACTTCGCCACGTGCTCTTTCCTTTATATTGTCAACTTGTGCTTCTTTTTTTCGTTTATCATCTATATGTCTTTCTTTAAAGCATACAAATTATTTCCATCCAACTTCATTTGTCCTCTTATTTTTCTTGTTGTTGCCTAATCTTGTACTAAATCTAGCTTCATGCGCATATTAGTTATAGAACGAATATGCCTCCTCCAATGATGCAAATTCCATCCCAATTCATGGTTTTCGATCTTCAGCCACTTGGGGAATGTATAGTTGATTAGCATCACAGGTTTCTTCCATTGCTAGAGAATGACATAGTTAGCTTAAAATAAATTTAAAAATTTCAATCATATATGAAGATTAATTAGGAGAAAATATATTATAGAGGAAATATTTAAATACTCGTAGAGGTAACTACGCTATCCTAGAAGGCTATTTAAAACCATATAAACCCTAAAATTCTAAACCCTACTTCTTAGGTGAAGAGTCAAATTAAAATAACTTATGATAGGGATGAAGATTTAAAGGCGAAAACCAAGCCTCGCAATGAGGTTGATAGACGAAGCAACGGTGGCTACTCCCAAACTTAGTATGGGTTAGTAGTGGTCATGGTCGTGAAACAAAAGGGTAATTAGTTTATCACTTTCACGTTTTAGCAATTAAGGGGGGAGTAATATATACACGGTGTAGAAGCAACTACTGACTAGCAGCTACACGTGCAACAGTAGCTGCTACAAGTTGTACAACAACAATCGACTAGCTGCTACAACGTGTAGCAGTTACTGCTAATAAGCTGCTACACATTGTAATCCAGCTTTTCTTTATCCCCTATAGCAGCTACTGTCGATTAGCTGCTACAACATGTAGCAGTTACTCTATAGTAGCTACTTTATGTTGTAGCTACTACAAAACGTAGCAGCTACTGTTGATTAGCTGCTACAACGTTATAGTAGCAACTGCCGATAATTAAAAGATAATTTTTTACCAAGTTGATATACATAACAAAAATATTTTTAGGGGTAATATCAGCTAAAAAGTGTAGCTGCTATAAAAATGTAAGATTCAAGTGGCAGCTACACGTTGTAGCAGCTACATGGACAGTTAGCTACCACAAGGTGTAGCAGTTAACTATCAAAATAGCTGCTACAATTTGTAGCAACTAACTATCTAAGTCGTTGTAGGCGTTTGTAGCAACAACAATCGACTCACTGCTACACCATACACTAGCCAACTTGACAATACATTTACAGGTGATTTATAATAGATAGATTTTACTTATCCCTTATAGCAGCTACTGCTGATTGGCTGCTGCACGTTGTAGCAGCTGTTGAAGTGTATACTAAAAGCCTAGCTTTTGTAAACATTTATTTTTGGAATAAAAGAATCACATTGGTCAATATCTGTATTTATTTGTTAAATATAATTGTTCAATTAATTTATATAGAAGATAACATGGAGTGTGGTGTCACACTCAGAAGATCATGTTGTTGGTTCTCTATAAATTACAAACAGTAGCTCACGACTAAGATGGAAAGGAACAAACCACCAGAATAGTCGTAGTGTAATTAAGTATTAGTTTATCTTGACTAATAAATTACACTAATACACTTTAAGTGTATTGAGTAGGATCATTTAGGTAAGTTCTTTTTGTACTGACTTAGTAAAAGAACTAGACCTTAGTTATTATGGAAGTGTGTGCTCTTAATCCTAATATAATAACAAGCACATATATTTAATATTTATTTCTTTAACTTATCAAAGGGTGAGGTTTAGCTCGATAAATCAATATGCCCGATAAGTTGGGAAATAATATTACTTATAGTGTGTGTTATTGATTATAGAAGGAATCTGTGTCCTAGTTATCTAGGTTGAGGATGTCCCCAAGAGGAGTTCATAAGGATTGCCATGTTAAACCCTGCAGGTGGACTTAGTCCGACATGACAATGAAGTTGAGTGGTACTACTCTTAAAGCTAAATATTAATTAAGTGAGTTGTTAGTAACTTACTTAATTAGTGGGCATTCATAATCTTAAACACAGGGAGACTAATACACTCATGATAAGAAGGAGCCCATAATGTAATTTGGAATTGGTGCGGTAGTGCGGTAATAACTCTCTAGTGGAATGAGTTATTATCGATGAACTTGAGTTGTGTGTTCGGGGTGAGCACGGGATACTCAAGCTCATCGGAAGGCCAAAACCAATTTCTCCTCTAGGTCCCTGTCGTAGTCTCATTATAGCCTCAACTCCATCCAAATGTAAGGCTCTTCTTGGTGTCCAAGAAGTGGGCCGGTCCAATGCTTGGTGACCAAGCAAGGGTCGGCCACATCCTCTTTATAAGGGCCGACCCTATTGCTTGGTGACCAAGCATGTAGGGGCCGGCCAAGATTAATTCAAATAGGAGGGGTGTTTTAAATTTTTAAAATCTTCTCTTTGTAGAAAACTATAAGTTTTAAAAGAGAGTTTTTAATTTTTAAAACTTTCCTTATTTGAATTAGACCACATGTTTTAATAGAGAGTTTTAAAAGTTTTAAAACTTTTCTTTTTTAACCATCCTCATGGTTTAAGAAAAAAAGGAAGATAAGTTTTAAAATTAAAATTTTCTATCATCATGTTAAAAAATAAATTTTGTAAGAGAAGTTTTAAATTTTAAAACATGGTTTTAATTTTTAGAACTTTCCTTTTTTAACTCCTACTTTAGGAAAGAGAGCTTATAAAATTTTATAAGAGTTTTCTTGTAAAATTTTATAAAAAATATATTTCCTTTTTCCCCTTGATGAGGTGGCCGGCCATATTAAAAGTAATAAAATCATCACAAATTCAAAATTGGTGATTGATTCAATCAAGAGGAAAGAAAAGGAAAAATTAAAAGGGAAAAGGAAAAACTCTTGGATGATTTTATTTCTTGTAAAAAAGTTTTTCTTTATTTGCCTTGGGCAAGTAATATAAAAGAAGGGGTGAGGGGGCTTCATGTGATACAACTCTTATTCTTTGGCTTGAAGACTCTCTTGGTGGCCGACCCCTCTCTCCCTCTCTTCTCCCTTTGCTCTCTTTTCTATTGTGGTGGTGGTGGCCGAATATTACAAGGAGGAGAAGCTCTTTTGGGTGGTGTTCATCTTGGAGGATCGTCGCCCACACAACGTCCAAGGCGAGACGAGAAATACGTCAGAAGATCTCGAGGTCATTAGCTTACAAAGAGAAGGTATAACTAGTAATTTTCTTCCACATCATACTAGTTATTTTCTTTGTAAGAATTCTAAATACAAGAGGCAATTAGATCTAGTTTATTGAATTTATTTTTTGAGTTTGTGTTTTCTTCTTTTTCGAATTTGTGATTCGATTGTTCTTTTTGGTTAACCTAGAGTTATTTAAGAAAATAAATATTAACTTTCCTTAAAAGGCTTTGCCTAGGTGGTGGTGATTGCTCCCATATCCAAGAAGGCCATGTGCCTTGCCATGCAGTCCTGGAAGCCAATTTTGGAAATTAATATTTATGGAATTAATAACTTAGGTAGATTTGAATTAATAGTGTTAAGTTCTGCTTGCGATTCAAATCTAAACCATTAAGAACAGATAAGTTAAATTTGGAATCAATGATGTTAAGTTTCATATGCGATTCCTAATTTAACTTCTAAAGAACACAATAGGTTATTTAAGGAAAGGTTCGACACTTGTACAAAAATTTTTGTACAGTAGAACCGATACGCTTTCCTAGGACTAACCAACAACAGCTACTACCGATTAGCTATTACAATATGTAGCAACTACTCGATATTAGCTGCTACATCCTGTAGTAGCTTGACAAGATAATTACAATAGTTTTACAAAATATTTACACCACCTAGGCAAAATTGGTGGGGTAACTTAAAGTGCAATCAGTTTTACAATAATTTTACACCACCACCTTGTTAGTAATTAGTGTTTGCTAGTAAAAATTTTATGATCAACATTAAAACTATATTCTCTCATTCTAGCTCATCCAAAATTTGTTGGTCTTGGGTACATTAAACTCTCGGCGTATCGCATAATAAAAAATACACAATCTAACCTGAAAGATAGAGTTGATTTCACATTGTTGATAATAATATAATTGTGACCAAGAATATGGAGATGTATAAAAAATATGGATAAACATATACTTACGATTTTACTTGTATTGGACCCGGGATTATAGATACATCAAAGTCTCTTGACATTAAGAAATTGTAGGTCCCTTTGGAGGCCGGCAAGAGGGGAGGGGTGAATTGCCCTGCAAAAAAAAAACTAACAACCCTTCCTCGAACGATTAAGCTAACACTTGTAAAATGAATTAAGCAGATGAATAAAAGCATAAAAGAAAAGACGAGGCACCAGATGTTTACTTGGTTACAACCGATGTGGTTGTTAATCCAAGGAAGATTAAGCTCAAAAACTCCTTCAGGCGGAGAAGCCTCTTACAGCGTTTAGGCACAGAAAACAGAAGCTTTTAACTACAACTAAAGCATACAAGTGTTTGAAAATAGAATGATCGTGATTGTTGAAAAGTTTCTGGACCAAGGCTATATTTATAGCCTTGGTCGGGGCGCCTGGAAGAGTTCCGGGCGCCCTGGGGGGATAAAATTTATCCCCCAATGGTTGGATCGAGTCAAAGCTCGATCCTGTGAAAAAGTCACTTCCGGGCGCCCGGAAGGGTTCCGGGCGCCCCGGAGCCAAAAGTCAACCCAGTTGACTTTTGGTCAGTGCTCTCTTCTCCGGTTCAGCTCGCCTCGGTCCGAGTCTTGTTCGCTCCGGCTCCGCTAGCTTGGGTGATCTCGGCCATCCGGAATAGGGCTCACCCAAACCCAAGTCCCGGCCTTCTCCTCGAGCAGCCTTCCTTCCCGGTTTCTCGTCCCTCGAACGCCGCGCACGTTCTTCTCGTCCACTGGTGTACTCTTCCGCTGTCACCTCGTCCCTCGGACGCACCGAGCCCGTCGGCTCTCTCCCCGTGCCGTCCTTCTCGCTAGCCGCGTCTTCCGCTCGACTTCCTGTGTTCCTAAGCTCTTGCACACTTAGACACAAGGGTTAAACAAACGCAAGACCTAACTTAGCTTGTTTGATCACATCAAAACACCTTGGGGTTCCTACAATCTCCCCCTTTTTGATGTGAGCAACCCAAGTTAAGTTAGGGTAAACATATGCAATAAAAACAATTTATATTCAAATAAGTCCAAGTATTTTTCAAATGAAAAATTATATTACCTCCCCCTAGACTTAACATACTTCTCCCCCTTTGATCACATAAAAATTGGGGTTTTAAACAAGTCTAAGGTAAATTCAAACAAAACTTTGAGTGTAAAAAATATCTAATTAAAGACAATCTTCAGAATTTTTCTTTTGAGAAAAATTTAAGTAAAACATTTTTCAGATAAAAACAGTCATAAGTGTTAAAAAAAATTTTAAGTTTGAAACTTAACATTCCCAAAAAAAATTCTAAGTTAATAAGAAACAATTCTAAGTCAATTTTAAGAAAAAATTATAAGGCGATATTATCATAAAAAATTCTAAGATAACTTTCAAAAAAAATTTCTAAGTCAAGTTAAAAATTTTAAATATTTTCTAACACAAATTGAATAACTCTTTTAAAGCATTAAGTAATTTAAATTAATACTTTTTCAGTTAATCAATTAAACTTTTCATTTCGATACTTGGCTTCTAGGTCGTGGCGAGGCACTAGGCCTTCTTGGTTATTGGAGCAACAACCACTTCCTTAGACAAAGCCTCATAAAGAAATTAGTTGTTTAATTTCCTTGCTGAAAATGCTAAGCCTAATTTTAATTTTAAATTAAATAGGTTTTTGGAACCCAATAGAGGTTCCTACCTACAGGATTAACCAAGTATTTCCTAGGTATATAGATTTTTGATATATTTCTAATTTGACTTTGATGAAATCTATAATACCAATTTAAACATTTATAATTTCTAAAAGTAGAAATATTTGAACAAGTAGATTTTTTCAATCTTTCTATTTCTTCTTTTAGTTTTTCATTTTCAATTTTCAATTTTTCAAAATCCTCTGTAAGACATGATTTTGCTCAAATTCTCTTTGTTTCTAAAATTTCATTTTCTAATTTGGCATTTTTATTTTCTAATTTATACATGGATTTAGTCATAGCTTTGATACCAAAGTAAAGTTCATCAGGGGGTAAGAGGCATACCTCACTTACCATATCAGACTTAAAGCCTGAATCTCCCCTGCTTCGCTACTTCCATCTGAGGTTGCTCCCCCTTTATCGATGCTGGGTTTTGATGTACTTTGTGTTGGTTGCTACTCGGAAAACCTATAGGTTCCACTGCACAAAAATTTTGTACAAAGGTCTGAACCTTTTCCTAACTACCATGTGTTCTTTTAAATTAAATTTTGGATCGCCTGCGGAACTTAACACGTTTGATCCAAAACTTAATCTATTTGTTCTTTTAGGTTTTGACTTGGATCTCCTGCGGAACTTAACACGTTCGACCCAAGTCTCCTTAAGTTATTAATTCCATTAAATATTAATTTCCATAATTGGTTCCCAGTACTGACGTGGCGAGGCACATGGCCTTCTTGGATATGGGAGCAACCACCACCGACTAGACAAAACCTTTTATAGAAAGCTAATATTTAATTTCCTAAAATAACTTTAGGTTAACCAAAGAGAACAATCAAATCACAAGGGAAAAGAAAATATAAAAGAACACAACATCGAAAAACATATTCGAAATTCTAGAACGTAAGCCTCTTGTATTTGGTATTATTTCCATAAATAACTAGCATGATGCGGAAAGAAAAATTACTAGTTATACCTTGTAGAAAAACCTCTTGATCTTCTACCGTATTCCTCTTCTAACCTCGAACGTTGTGTGGGCAACGATCTTCCGAGATGAGAAACCACCAACCACCTTCTTCTCCTCCAAGCAAGGTTCGGCCACAAAGGAAAAACTTCACCAAGGAGGAAAACCAAAATACTAACCAAGCTCCAAGAGATGCTAGCTTTCTCTCCTTCTTCTTCTTCTTCTCCGAGTAGTATCCGGCCACCACAAGAGCTCCAATGGAAGAGAAGGGTTCGGCCACCACAAGAGGAAGAGAGGGAGAGGATGGCCGGCCACACCAAGGAACAAAAGAGGGAGAGGAATAATAGATGTTGTATCTCATGAAGGCACCCTCACCCCTTCTTTTATATTCCTTGGCCTAGGCAAATTAGGAAATTTAATTACAATAAAATTTCCTCAATTTTCCTTGACATGAATTAATTGAGAAAAATAAAATAAAATTTCCCAATCAACTTGTGATGGCCGGCCACAATCAAAAGAGCAAGTTAGGAGAGTTTTAATCAACAAATTAAAACTTCCTAATTTATTTTCGGAAATTTTAAAAAATAAAATTTCTCTTTAAAAATCTCTTCATGGTTAATAAAAGGAAATTTCTATAATTTTAATTTTATTAACATGTGAATAATTTTAAAGAGAAAATAAAACATCTCTCCAATCTACAAATAAGGAAAGAGATCTAATCTCTTTCTTTAATCTTTTGTAGATCTTTTACAAGAGAAATATTTTTATTTAAATTCTCTTTAAATTATATCTTCCACATAATAATAAAAAATAAAATTAAATTTTTTTTTTAAAATTTAATTTGGCCGGCCCCACTAGCTTGGGTTCAAGCTAGGGCCGGCCACCCAATTTTATACCTAGGCCGGCCCTAGCTTGTTCCCAAGCTAGCTTGGCCGGCCCCTATTGGGTGGGTATAGAAGATGGGTATAGGTGGGTATAGAACTCTACAAATAAGAGGCTACGATAGGGACCGAGAGGAGGAATTGGTTTTGGCCTCCCGATAAAATTAAGCATCCCGTGTTCGCCCCGAACACACAACTTAATTTTATCAATGATAATTCATTCCACTAGAGAACTATCATTGAACTACCGCACCAATCCCAAATTACATTTTTGGGCTCCTTCTTATTATGAGCGTGTTAGTCTCCCTGTGTTTAAGATATCGAATGTCCACTAATTAAGTGAGTTACTGACAACTCATTTAATTAATATCTAAGTCCAAGAGTAGTACCACTCAACCTTATCGTCATGTCGGACTAAGTCCACCTGTAGGGTTTAACATGACAATCCTTATGAGCTCCTCTTGGGGACATTATCAACCTAGTATCTCTAGGACACAGTTTCCTTCTATAATCAACAACACACACTATAAGTGATATCATTTCCCAATTTATCGGGCTTATTGATTTATCAAACTAAATCTCACCCATTGATAAATTAAAGAAATAAATATCAAATATATGTGCTTGTTATTATATTAGGATTAAGAGCACACACTTCCATAATAACTGAGGTCTTTGTTCCTTTATAAAGTCAGTATAAAAGAAACGACCTCTAATGGTCCTACTCAATACACTCTGAGTGTACTAGTGTAATTATATAGTCAAGATAAACTAATACCTAATTACACTACGACCTTCTAATGGTTTGTTCCTTTCCATTTTAGTCGTGAGCTACTGTTTATAATTTATAAGGTACTGATAACATCATCTTCTGTATGTGACACCACATACTATGTTATCTACAATATAAATTAAATGAACAACTACAAACAAATGTAGACCATTTGACCAAATATGATTCTTTATTCATAATGAATGTTTACAAAGCTTAGACTTTCAGTATACACTCCAACACTTTGTCCTTCGTGGCTTGCCATCAGTGCAATCCCCGCATATTCTTGAGCTTCTGATTCAGATGAAGAAGTGGCATCCCAAGTTGCTTTTAGGTTGTGTTTCTTGGGTGTCTTCATTTTGACCTTCTTGAGTTCTGGGCAGTCTTCCCTTAGGTGTCCCTCCTTCTGACACTGGTAGCACCGTACCTTTCTTCTACCTTTTTGGTTCTTTTTATTCTACATTTTAAATTTATTAGATCTAAAAAACTTTTTAAAGTTTCTTACCATGTACGCTTCTTGATCGTCTTCGGAGTCTGACTCAGGTTCATCCTTGTTGGTTGCGTTCAGCGCCATAGTCTGGGTTGTGTCCTTTGATATCTCTGCATATCTAGTTTCATGTAATTCAAGGGTAGAAAACAACTCTTCTAAAGTACTTACCTCCAGGTCTTTTGAGATGTAGTAAGCATCGACGATTGATGTCCACTCCGGAGTCCTTGGAAACGCGTTGAGCGCGTAGCGTATAGTGTCCCGGTTTGTTACCGTTTCACCAAGGTTTTCGAGACCAGTAACTAGTTCTTTTACCTTTGCATGAAGACCGGCTACTTTCTCACCTTTCTCTAGACGGATGTTCATCAGTTTGTTGCGGAGGATGTCCCTTCTAGCGAGCTTTGCTTCGGACGTGCCTTCGTGGAGTTCCAAGAACTTCTCCCAAAGTTCTTTAGCATATAAATAGTTTCCGATGCGGTTGACCTCTTGAGGCGGTAATACGCTCAGCAGGTGATGTTCCGCACGGCTGTTTGCTACCGACTCATTCTGCTCCTTCTTTGTCCAATCGCTCTCTTCTTTTTCTTTTCCATCTTTATCTTTTGGAGCTAAAAAACCATATTTCATAATAAACCGAATTTCAAAATCTGTTTTTAGGAATACCTCCATACGACGCTTCCAGTCTGCGAAGTTCCCCTCGAATTTTGGTGGGACGATGCTTGGTCCGGCCATCTTGTTGCTTCGATCGGCGATTAGTCCTCCTGAAGCGCGCCTTGCTCTGATACCACTTGTAGGTCCCTTTGGAGGCCGGCAAGAGGGGAGGGGTGAATTGCCCTGCAAAAAAAAACAAACAACCCTTCCTCGAACGATTAAGCTAACACTTGTAAAATGAATTAAGCAGATGAATAAAAGCATAAAAGAAAAGACGAGGCACCAGATGTTTACTTGGTTACAACCGATGTGGTTGTTAATCCAAGGAAGATTAAGCTCAAAAACTCCATCAGGCGGAGAAGCCTCTTACAGCGTTTAGGCATAGAAAACAGAAGCTTAACTACAACTAAAGCATACAAGTGTTTGGAAATAGAATGATCGTGATTGTTGAAAAGCTTCTGGACCAAGGCTATATTTATAGCCTTGGTCGGGGCGCCTGGAAGAGTTCCGGGCGCCTGGAAGAGTTCCGGGCGCCTGGAAGAGTTCCGGGCGCCTGGAAGAGTTCCGGGCACCTGGAAGAGTTCCGGGCGCCCTGGGGGGGGATAAAATTTATCCCCCAACGGTTGGATCGAGTCAAAGCTCGATCCTGTGAAAAAGTCACTTCCGGGCTCCTGGAAGGGTTCCGGGCGCCCCAGACAGCTCCGGGCGCCCTGGACAGTTCCGGGCGCCCCGGAGCCAAAAGTCAACCCAGTTGACTTTTGGTCCGTGCTCTCTTCTCCGGTTCAGCTCGCCTCGGTCCGGGTCTTGTTCGCTCCGGCTCCGCTAGCTTGGGTGATCTCGGCCATCCGGAATAGGGCTCACTCGAACCCAAGTCTCGGCCTTCTCCTCGAGCAGCCTTCCTTCCCGGTTTCTCGTCCCTCGAACGCCGCGCACGTTCTTCTCGTCCACCGGTGTACTCTTCCGCGGTCACCTCGTCCCTCGGACGCACCGAGCCCGTCGGCTCTCTCCCCGTGCCGTCCTTCTCGATAGCCTCGTCTTCCGCTCGACTTCCTGTGTTCCTAAGCTCCTGCACACTTAGACACAAGGGTTAAACAAACGCAGGACCTAACTTAGCTTGTTTGATCACATCAAAACACCTTGGGGTTTCTACAGAAATGTAGTCCTGGATAGCACATATCGTAGTAAGATGGGTCTATATTTTAAAAAAAAATCCACCTGCATTAGGATGAAGTTTGTAACCAAAATAAATCTTGTGCATTCCAATACATAATGATTTCTTCAACATGACAGGTCCTTACAGAACTTTGAAACTTAGATGTGTAGAGTTCTGAGGCTCCCATGGAGTTATAATGCATATAGTGAGCTTCTTGGAGGTCTATGATCAGTAGGTGCTAGTGATCTCTGCATTATTTAATGGACAGAATATATATCTGATTGGCTTGTCATCGTTAGTGCTTGCTGATAGACTGAATACCTCGTAAGACACCATTTCAAACAAATCATGTGTATGCACACAAACATTGTTAGAGGAATATATAGAGAATAAAAAACTTGGTGGCAAGAGTTGGTGCTATATTCACAACAAAACCAACAGGATAAAATATAGATGACCAATATGGTATGCTAGAGGTTTTGGCTTCTTCTACAATGATTACAAAATATGCATTTATGTAATCACCATCTGTGACTATAGTCCAATTAAGAACACACAGGAAAGATAGAGTTGTCAGACGGGTCAACCCGTGGCGGGGCGGGTTGGCCCGTGGCGGGCCAACCATTTGGCAGGGCGGGACGGGGTGGGGCGGGATGACTCATCAACTTGGCGGGTTGAAAATTTTTTAACCCAATCCAATTTAAGGCGGGTTGCAGATTTGGCGAGCCAACCCGCGGACCCATCAATTTTAAAAAAAAAATAAAAAAAATTATATCTTCAACATTTTACTTCAAAAAGGTTCATTAATCAAATGTATCCATAAACATATATTTTAAATATAAATGGACACAAACTAGTACTTATGTTGAATGAAAAATACTATTTTTATTTTAAAATTATAATAAAGAAAGATAGTAAATTGGCATAAAACTTAGCTTACATGTGTTTCTCAACTCGTGAGCCGACCCGTGCGGGTCATGGGCCTAGGCGGGTTGACCTACAGTGAGCTTGGGTTGATAAAATTTCAACCCAACCTGCTTAAATTATTTGGCGGGGTGAGCCAACCAGACGGGCCTAACCCAAATTGACGGCTCTACGGAAAGATGATATATCCAATGAAATCGTTCTGTTGGGCCATATTGCCTTTGTCATAGCCTACATAAACAAAAAATAAAACATGCCCATAAATTATGTTTTA
This sequence comes from Zingiber officinale, assembly GCF_018446385.1. Classification (NCBI taxonomy): domain Eukaryota; kingdom Viridiplantae; phylum Streptophyta; class Magnoliopsida; order Zingiberales; family Zingiberaceae; genus Zingiber; species Zingiber officinale. The sequence goes on from NC_055988.1 coordinate 106,038,088, forward strand.
CAACAATAGCCCTATTGCTACTACAATTGGAGTAGTTATGGAAATTAAATGTGTTATATCAACTTCTAAATAAGCCATTGTTGATTTTATTCAACAATATGAAATGTTTGTTTGACTATACAATAAGAAGATAATTCCAATGTAATTTATCCTTGTGTTCACAATAGAAATATTAACATAATTCATCATATATTTGTATTACAGTAAGTGTATAACTCAATAAACATTTGACTCACTTTAGCTGACTCAGTTTCAACAATGCCTCTGCCACCATATTATCTTTATTTTTCTTAAAATATGACTTCACTTGTTGAACAAATATATAGAGACAAGTTTTCTGCATGAGTAATTATACGTGATATAGGAATAAAAGACAAAACATTTAACCAACATAAACCATACCTTCTTGATTTTGGATTTTTGTTTGACAAGCGTATACAAGAGTTTAGATGATGAAGATGTGGTAGTTACATCAGTAGATGAGACAGGGGCTTCTTAAACTTTAACAGGAAATTCAATATTTTCCTCTCCTTTGCCGTTGGCCATTTCTGTCTCATGCTCATCTTGGAAAGTGACTTTTTTTAATTCTTTTGGCCAAGGGCACTCCCTTAATCTCTTGTATGGGTGGGGGTGTGATTCTCTTTGTAGCACTTCTCTTTGACCTTGTTATTGGTCGATTGGCAGGTAATGCCACTATATCCTTGGCAAATAATTGACTTTGAAGATCTTTGATTTTTTCTCTCTTGCTCTGCTATAATTTTATATTTTACATCTATAATTCTGTCCTTTTGATCCATTATTTTGTCCTTGGCAGCTATTGAAGTTTCTGAATCACTGGTACAGATTTTATCCTGAACAATTAACTCACTAATTCTAGCCTCCATCTGGGCAATGATTCGGTCCTTGCCCTTAACCACAGACTCCAAATGATCAATTTCACCCTCCCTTGCTTGATAATTTATAGAACCCTCTTTCTCCTAAATACATTCAACAGTAAATTGCTCAGGAACTTGTTCATGATTTTCTTGAGCTTCGCCTGCCTATTCAGGAAATTTCTCAGGAACTTGTTGGGGATTTACCTGAGCTTCACTACCTATTCAGAAAATTGCTCAAGAACTTGTTCAGGATTTTCCACAGAAACTACTTGTATAAACCCCTCAACAATTTATTGATCTATATGCTCCACAACATCTTCTAGGGATTCATTTGAGAACAAATGTGTCTCTAGATCCGATGGACTTAAATCAATAATTATTTTGGTAGTAGGTAATTTTGTGATCCTAGACTTTATTGTCTCCACACGGGAGCCTGACCACTTCCATCTACATATTCTTAGAAGGGAATGTTGTCTATATGGATCCATTATTCTAACATGTTCAGACATCCACACCTGCAATACAATAAAAATGGTTAAATATGAAAATTTCTACATAAATTATATGAGTTACTCATTAAATTGAAGAACTTACAGCAGGAGATGTGTGAATCCTTTAAGCATGGGAGCTTGATTTCCCTAATGGCCCTCTGGCTTCGGCCTTTGTGAAAGCATCACACCAATGACTTCCAGCTGTGGGTTGATATAGTCATATACAACCTTACACCAATTATACCTACCTAAATTAGCAAAATCATCTACGCAATCTGTTAGTGATTGTACTGGTAATCTAAATATACTGCTAGTAGTAGTAAATAAAACACAAACAAAGAAATATAATATTAAAAATTGGCAAAAGAGAGTATCAGTTTCAGCAGATGGAGGTTGTTTGCTGAAGTTGATCATCTTGTTATCTAGTTCCTTCTATATACAATCCACATTACTGAAGTGTTGAAGAAATAGTGGGTTGCTGCATGCTGTTGTAAATTTACTTCATCGCCTTGGTCTGGGAGTCTAAGAATCAATGAAACATATTTCCTAGTGAAACTAATCTCCTTATTATGAAAGATAAAACATCTGACTTTAACGCCCCAATTGTCAAACATATTTTGTATAAGACTTCAGATATTTATAATTTCAAGCTACGACCCAAGCAAATGGGCTTCCATTGATCAACTCCATTTGTTAGTCATTTTTGTGTAGTGATGATAAAAAAAAACCCTTGAAGTGAGGGTAATTACTTTCCAATTCACTTTCTTATGATATGCACGGGAAGCAGAGGTTTTTAGCTCGTCATTTCCTTCTGTCAAACAAATACATAAGATTTTAGTGATATTCAGTTGCCTTTATTACAATGCAGTTAGATAGCACCCATAATATGATACATTACACTGTTATTTTTTAACCATAATATGATACATTACAATGTCTATAATTTCTCCTAGGTACTACAATGTGATTAGTAGCTGCTACAACATGACTACTGACTACGTTGTAGCAGTTAGGGTCAAGTATCTGATACAATAATGAGAAGCCAATATGGACTATAGGGGTTAATCACGTTGTATCAATCATTAGGGTTTAACTACGTTGTAGCAGCTGCTGTCGTATAGATGCTATAACAAAGATAAACTTTTTTAAACCCCTCTATTCCCTTAAAATAAAATCTTCAATCTAAAGCCCTAAAATCATTAAACACCATTGTAGCAGCTAGGAGACGAATCAAAATCCTAAAAATTCAAACCTCTAAACAAAATGAGAAGAATCAAAACTTTAAACCCCAACACAATACTTACGACGGAGGTGAAGCTTGTTGGCGCTGGGAATTCCGTTTTGTGTAAATCCCCTGTACAAAAATTTGTACAGGCACAGAACTTTTCCTAGCAACCCACATGCTTGATCAGACATGTGTTTGATCAATCAAGCAAGTTCTTGATTGATCAAAGCACACCTTGATCGAAGCACAAGATCGCTGGCCTCTTGTGTTAGTATTCAAAATCAATACGAAGAAAATAAAACTAAATACGCAACGGAATTAAAGAACTAGTTGTACCTTTCTTTGTAGCTAAAGACCTCTTGATCTTCTATCGTATTTCTCTCCTCTTCTTGGACATCGTGTGGGCGACGATCTACCAAGACAACACTGCCCTTCTTTTCTTCTCTTCCAAACCGTCGGCTACAAAAAGGAGTCGCTAGGATGGGGCACCTTCTAATCTTCTTCCTTCTCTTCTTCTTCCTCTTCTTTCTCTTCTTCCTCTTCTTCCTCTTCTTCCCTTTCTTCAAGCCGTCGGCCACCAAGATGAAGAAGTGGTGTCGACCACCAAGGAGGAGGAGGAGATAAGGGTGCTGACCCTAGGCAAGGAGGAGGAGGGGGATTGTTAGAGTGTATACTAAAAGCCTAGCTTTTGTATAAATATTTATTTAAAAATAAAGAATCACAGTGGTCAATATCTATATTTATTTGTTAAATGTAATTTTTTCAATTAATTTATATAGTAGACAACATGGTGTGTGATGTCACACACAGAAGATCATGTTGTCAGTTCTTTATAAATTATAAGCAGTTGCTCGCGACTAAGATGAAAATGAACAAACCGTTGAAGTAGTCGTAGTGTAATTAAGTATTAGTTTATCTTAACTAATAAATTACACTGATACACTCCAAGTGTATTGAGTAGGACCATTTTATGTAAGTTCTTTTTATACTAACTTTATAAAAGAACTAGACCTTAGTTATTATGGAAGTGTGTGCTCTTAATCCTAATATAATAACAAACACATATATTTAGTATTTATTTCTTTGATTTATCAATGGGTGAGATTTAACTCGATAAGTCAATAAGCCCGATAAGTTGGGAAATGATATTACTTATAGTGTGTGTTGTTGATTATAGAAGGAATCTGTGTCCTAGTTATCTAGGTTGAGAATGTCCCCAAGAGGAGCTCATAAGGTTTATCATGTTAAATCCTGCAGGTGGACTTAGTCCGACATGACAATGAAGTTGAGTGGTGTTGGTGCAACATCCCTCAGGTCAAGGTTGACCTGGTTGACCAAGCTTGAGTCTTGGTTTGGGTTTCGATGTTTGACAATGCAAGGTTGATTGAAGAAGAGTCAAGTAGGTCAAGGATGACCGGATACTTGACTGGGAAGTCCTAACTGGGATGTTAGGCAGGAGGAAAATCCTGGTGAGTGAAGCCAGGTGAAAGACCTAGTGAGTGAAGCTAGGCAATTGGGAAGTCCTAGTGAGTGAAGCTAGGCAGGAGGAAAATCCTGGTGAGTGAAGCCAGGTGAAAGACCTAGTGAGTGAAGCTAGGCAATTGGGAAGTCCTGGTGAGTGAAGCTAGGCAGGAGAAAAATCCTGGTGAGTGAAGCCAAGTGAAAGACCTAGTGAGTGAAGCTAGGCAATTGGGAAAGTCCTGGTGAGTGAAGCCAGGCATGAGAAATCTAGATGGGTCAAGGTTGACGGACATCTGGAGTCTAAGTAGGTCAAAGGATTGACCGGATACTTGGCACGTGGAAGAAAAGTCCAAGTAGGTCGAGGGATTGACCGGATACTTGGCAAGAAGAAAAGTCCAAGTGGGTCAAAGGGATTGACGGACACTTGATGAGAGAGTCCTAGCTGGTCAAGGGTGACGGATGCTAGGTCTTATGTACCAACGAGTCATGGTTGACTAGATGTTGGTTTAGGGGCCTGGGCGTGGTTTGAACCAGCGGGTTTGGATTGATCCGTGGATTGATCCGGCAGGTTTGGATTGATCCGTGGATTGATCCGATAGGTTTGGATCGATCCGTGGATCGATCCGAGATCTGGATCGATCCACCGATCGATCCGGTGAGTCCTCGCGAGCAGAACCCTTTGGATCGATCCGTGGATCCAGAGGTCCCAATCGATCGATGGATCGATTGGGGCCGCCTGCGCGATAAGCGCTGGATCGATCCGTGGATCGATCCGGAAGTTTTCGACAGGCGCTGGATCGATCCGTGGATCGATCAGCCTCCCGATCGATTGGGAGCATTCCAATCGATCGGGATTCAACCGTTAGCGTCGATTTAAGCCGCAGGCGTTCCTTCGGCAGAACTTCACCGATTCAACTCAGATCTTCGCCAGCTCCTCCACAACTCTTCTCTAGCTCGAGATCGCCAGTTCTTGAAGGTTCTTGGAGGCTCTTCCAAGTTAAGAGGCGGATCAAAGCAAGAAGAAGAAACTAGGGTTAGGGTTTGTGCTTTCATTGTAAGCTTGTAAGCTTGTATTTCTTTACTACCCTTTCTTCTTCTTGTATTAAGTCTTGTAGGGCTTCTCCGCCCTTGGTAGTTACCATAAAGGAGAGTTTCTTTAGTGGAGGGTGTGTGCGTAGGTGTGGATCCTTGGACTAGTCACCTCTTGTGAGGTGGATACCAAGTAAACCAACCGTGTTAGCGTTGTGTGATTGTTTCTGTATTTTCCGCTGCGCATTCTTGAAGAAACAAGCAACGCCGAGCAACGAGCACGCGACGAGCTATTCACCCCCCCCTCTAGCTACTTTTGGTCCTTACAAGTGGTATCAGAGCAAGGTTGCTCTTCACCGGAATCATCGCCGGAAGGGTCAAGCTCAACAAGAAAAGCTAGAGGGTGAAGAAGTTGGAGCAAATTCTTCAAGTTCAAGATTTTATCGAGCTCAACTTCAAGATGCAATTCCAAGATGGACTTGGATTTGACACAAGGGTGGCTCCACCATACACATCGGCAAGCTTCGATTCTTGGAGATCAAGAATCGAAAACTTTCTTATGATGGAGATAGAGCAATGGTTTGCTCTAATGGAAGGCTTCGAAGCTCCAACAAACTCCAAGGGCAAGCTTCTAAAGAAAAGCAGATGGAGCTCGGAGCAAGTCCAGAGGTGCGAGGCAAATGACAAAGTGACCAAGCTTTTGGTCAATTTATTGCCAAGCACCATCCTTTGCAAAATTGGAGAATTTGAAGATGCAAAGGATTTATGGAGCAAATTAGCCAAGCTTCATGATGAGATCCCCTCCACTGTACCAAATCATGAAGAATCCAAAGAGGAAAACTCATTGGAGCGAGATCAAGAGGAGGACTCCGAGGTTGAGAGATGCTCAACCTCCGAAGAAGAGAAAATCCAAGAAGCTTCATCCTCAAGGGAATGCAACGGAGGGAACAAGGAGGGAGCATACTCCTTGTTTCATATTCAAGATGATGAAGCCTCCACCTCTAGGATTGAGGGGGAGCAATCCTTGGTGACACCGGATCAAGAAGAAGGAGAATTCTCCACATCCGGGTCAAGAGAAGAAGAGGATGAAGAAGCTTCTACCTCCACAAGTCAAGAAAAATCAAATGGAGGAGAATCAAGATCGGATCAAGAGGAAGCTTCTACCTCTGGATCCAAAGGAGCAAGTGCCATCCCTACACAAGAAGGTATAAATGTTTCAATTAAAAATAAAAATCATATAATATGTTTTGAGTGTAGGGAAAGTGGGCACTACAAGAGCAAGTGTCCCAACTTGGTCAAGAAGAAGGGTCAAGTGACACAAAAGGGCAAGGAAAAGCCCAAGGAGACCATCCCCGGGACAAAGAAGAGCAAGGAGCACATTGTGTGCTTCTTGTGTCAACAAAAAGGGCATTACCGGAGTCAATGCCCTAAGGGGAAGAAGATGGTCAAGGCTCAAGGAGGAGGCTCAAGTCAAGGGGGAGCCTCCAAGGTAAAGAAGAAGGTATCTTTTATTGAGCCTACCTCTTTACAGTATGGTAAAAAGCATGATAGTTCTAATTTTTATCATTTTAATGCAATTTACCATAAGAATAGAAAGCATGAGGGATTTAAGGAAAAGCATGTGGCCCTACATGCCAAAACTACACCTAAGGTTAGGAATGTAGGTAAAACTCTAGGCAATAACTCTAAGGATTTTAGATACAAGCCTAGAAACAAAAATGCTCATGAACCAAACACTAAGGATTTAATGATAGAAAATCAAGTCTTGAGGTCAAGACTTGATAAAATGGAAAAGACCCTAAAAAGGATGGAAAATATCCTAAAAGGGCAAAATGAGCAATACCTAGGGCTAGGAAAATCAAAGCCATCCAATGGCCATAGAGGTTTGGGATACAAACCAAAGGCTAAGAAGGATGTGCCCTCTTACCATAGAGTTCCATATAGTTATGGAAAAAACCCTAGGTCTAGTGGTCAAGCCAAGAATACTAGGGAAGTCATCCCTAAGAGTATTTTTGCAATTAATGTGACTAAGACTTCTAAGAAGTCTAAGAAAGTCACAAACAAGGTCACAAGGGAGACTGTCCCTAGAGTTGACCTAGAAAATGTGACCAAGGCTTCCAAGAAGCCAAGCAAGGTCACTGGGAAGGTATCTAGGGAAGTTATCCCTAGTGAATACCTAGAGCATCCAAGGAGCACCAATAGGTGTTGGGTTCCAAGGAGCATCTTCTCTACCCCATAGATGGGTTAGAGAGTGTCAACTCCGATTAGAAGGGTAGTTAACCCAACTTTGAGGAAATTGACACTCAAGGAGTATTTTCAAGGTTTTTGTTAACCTTTGAAAATGAAACGGACCTATTGTTTACTCCTTGAAAGAGTAAAATGTGCCTATTTGTGGAAAAATTGATTTAATCTTAAATGGCACATATTGGGAAATCCATAAGAACTACCAAGTTGGGATTTTGGTATGTTCTTAGGAAATTTAAGGCGATCCGGGCCTTAATTTAAAGGTGCTACTCTTGTGGAAAAATGAAATATGCCAACATTTGAGGATATGCTTATTTTCAATTGGCATACATTAATCAAGGGAATTAAAAATGCCAGTTTAGGCTTTGGCATTTTCTTGAAGCACTTTAGGACAATCTAGGTTTAAGTTGTAAGTTTAGCTAAGATTTTAAGGATACTTAGATAGTTAATCTAGGTATATTTTATTTATGCTAAATCTTGCCATGATTGTTTACCCATCATATGCCATGACATCATGTCTATTTTTGCATTCATGTTTTGTTATGAAAAATCCAAAAATACCATGTCATGACATTCATACATCATGTAGTTATAGGAATCTTTCTTTTGAAAGTTATTTTATTTTGATGTATGCCATAACATTATCATGCATTAGTTTAATTCCTTGTAATTAAGGACGAATGGCATTTAACAACACTTATTAACAAGTGACATTCTAGGTGGATGTCTAATATCTCTAAAATGCCTAGATAGATATGCATGATCCCTAGATTAGGGCAAAACCAAAATCTACATCTCACAAAGACTATAAGGTGACTTGTATGTGTTTTAGTGCACATTAGATACAAGTGAGATGTTAGGATGATGAACAAAGCTCAAGATGTTGATTTAGTGCATTCTTTTGAGTTTTTAGGTTCATCAAAACACATAGTTATGTGTTTTCCCATCATTGGGAAAGCTAATGTACAAGTCATGTGCATTAAGCCCAAGGAACATGGTGGGATATTGGTTTTGAAAATATTTTTAAAATGTTTTTGGAAAACCTTGGTGAAGGCTATCTTTTGATAGTAATCATCATTGAATAGTTAGACACAAACTTGAAGAAAACACTAAAATTTTTGCAAGTTTTCAAGTTTGTGTCAATCTTTGAAAATATGAAGTATTTTCTTAGAAAACTATTTTTCCATGATAAAGTATACCCTAAATAATGTCTACACAAATTTTTACGATTTTTGGAATTTTGTAGAATTTTCTAGGGGTTTCTGAAATTGGCTGAAATTGAATTTCAGCAATTTCAGGCCTCCAATCGATCAGTGGATCGATTGGAGTGCCTCAATCGATCAGCCGATCGATTAAGAAGGCAATTCTCGCGAGCAGAAGCTTGCTGGATCGATCAGCCGATCGATCCAAGAAGACTGAATCGATCAGTGGATCGATTCAGCAGGGTTCAATCGATTGGAACCCAACTCCAATCGATTGAAGATGCTGATTTTGGCTGGGAAAGCTTATTTTCAGCATTTTGAACCTATTTTAGTCTAGGAAACCACTCCAAACCCCTGAAAATACATTTATATACATAAAAAGGGTGTTTTCGTGTGGAAAACAAGGATGGATTGGTTAAGGAAGGCTAAGTTGAAGTTTAGGTTGAGGTTTGTTTCAAATTTTGAATATTTGAACCTCAAAACTTCTAAAATTTGGTTTCCTAAAGTTTTAGGGATTCCAAGTCATTGTTGGTGCAATGACAGAAGTTACCACCATGTCTTTAGGGGGAGGGACTCTTTAAAGACATGAAAATTATTTTTCATGAACCTTGGAAGGTGGTTAACCTTCTGTAGAGAAAATGCTCACGAATGAGCATTTGAACTTGAAATGGGGAGTGGATATCCTCATATTTTCAAGTGGTTTTTCGAGTAATTGAAAAATGCTCAAGGTTGGGTATTTGTCTACATTGAGGGAGAAGTTAAGGATAAATGAAGGGTATGGGACCTTCATTATCGTGTTGATCACAACGAGTGATGTTGTGAACAACGATGAGCAACTCTTCAGGGGGAGAGTCGTCAACAAATGGATTTGTTGATATGTAACCAAAATTGGGGCATGGGTTGATGTGTGCCCAAAGATGGGTTGATGTGTGCCAATAGGGGGAGAATGAAAGGACCTGTGAATGGGTGTAAGTTAGGCTTTCGTTACCTAGAGGGAGTGTGCCCTCTTAAGGGGAGAATGAAGGGCTTAACTTATGTATTCATTACCTAGTGGCATGAAAAAGGTTTAGGCTATGGGATTAGCCTAACTTACATGTGGTATTGTAAGTGATAGTGTTGGTATTGTCAAACATCAAAAAGGGGGAGATTGTTGGTGCAACATCCCTCAGGTCAAGGTTGACCTGGTTGACCAAGCTTGAGTCTTGGTTTGGGTTTCGATGTTTGACAATGCAAGGTTGATTGAAGAAGAGTCAAGTAGGTCAAGGATGACCGGATACTTGACTGGGAAGTCCTAACTGGGATGTTAGGCAGGAGGAAAATCCTGGTGAGTGAAGCCAGGTGAAAGACCTAGTGAGTGAAGCTAGGCAATTGGGAAGTCCTAGTGAGTGAAGCTAGGCAGGAGGAAAATTCTGGTGAGTGAAGCCAGGTGAAAGACCTAGTGAGTGAAGCTAGGCAATTGGGAAGTCCTGGTGAGTGAAGCTAGGCAGGAGAAAAATCCTGGTGAGTGAAGCCAGGTGAAAGACCTAGTGAGTGAAGCTAGGCAATTGGGAAAGTCCTGGTGAGTGAAGCCAGGCATGAGAAATCTAGATGGGTCAAGGTTGACCAGACATCTGGTGAGAGTCTAAGTAGGTCAAAGGGATTGACCGGATACTTGGCACGTGGAAGAAAAGTCCAAGTAGGTCAGAGGGATTGACCGGATACTTGGCAAGAAGAGAAAAGTCCAAGTGGGTCAAAGGGATTGACCAGACACTTGATGAGAGAGTCCTAGCTGGTCAAGGGTGACCGGATGCTAGGTCTTATGTACCAACGAGTCATGGTTGACTAGATGTTGGTTTAGGGGGCACTGGGCGTGGTTTTGGGCAAAAACCAGGTTTGGATTGATCCGTGGATTGATCCAGCAGGTTTGGATTGATCCGTGGATTGATCCAGTAGGTTTGGATCGATCCGTGGATCGATCCAGCAGATCTGGATCGATCCACCGATCGATCCGGTGAGTCCCCGCGAACAGAACCCCTTTGGATCGATCCGTGGATCGATCCAGAGGTCCCAATCGATCAGTGGATAGATTGGGACGCTGCTGCTTCGCGCGATAAGCGCTGGATCGATCCGTGGATCGATCCAGAAGTTTTTCCAGAGCACAGAGGCTCTCTGGATCGATCCGTGGATCGATCCAAAGCCTCCCCGATCGATTGGGAGCATTCCAATCGATCGGGATTCGACCGTTAGCGTCGATTTAAGCCGCAGGCGTTCATTTCCTTCGGCAGAACTTCACCGATTCAACTCAGATCTTCGCCAGCTCCTCCACAACTCTTCTCAAGCTCGAGATCGCTAGTTCTTGAAGGTTCTTGGAGGCTCTTCCAAGTCAAGAGGCGGATCAAAGCAAGAAGAAGAAACTAGGGTTAGGGTTTGTGCTTTCATTGTAAGCTTGTAAGCTTGTATTTCTTTACTACCCTTTCTTCTTCTTGTATTAAGTCTTGTAGGGCTTCTCCGCCCTTGGTAGTTACCATAAAGGAGAGTTTCTTTAGTGGAGGGTGTGTGCGTAGGTGTGGATCCTTGGACTAGTCACCTCTTGTGAGGTGGATACCAAGTAAACCAACCGTGTTAGCGTTGTGTGATTGTTTCTGTATTTTCCGCTGCGCATTCTTGAAGAAACAAGCAACGCCGAGCAACGAGCACGCGACGAGCTATTCACCCCCCCCCCCCTCTAGCTACTTTTGGTCCTTACAAGTGGTACTACTCTTGGAGCTAGATATTAATTAAGTGAGTTGTCAGTAACTTACTTAATTAGTGGACATTCGTAATCTTAAACACAGGGAGACTAACACACTCATGATAAGAAGGAGCCCATAATGTAATTTGGGATTAGTGCGGTAGTGCGATAATAACTCTCTAGTGGAATGAGTTATTATCGATGAACTTGAGTTGTGTGTTCGGGGCGAACATGGGATACTTGAGCTCATCGGAAGACAAAAACCAATTTCTCCTCTAGGTCCCTGTCGTAGCCTCATTAAAGCCTCAATTCCATCCAAAGAAAGACTCATCTTGGTGTCCAAGAAGGGGGCCGGTTCATTGCTTGGTGACCAAGCAATGGTCGGCCACATCTCCTCTTAAAGGGTCGGCCCTATGCTTGGTGCCCAAGCATGTAGGGGCTGGCCACAATAATTCAAACAAGGAGGGGTGTTTTGAATTTTTAAAATCTTTTCTTTGTAGAAAACTACAAGTTTTAAAAGAGAGATTTTAAATTTGAAAATTTTCCTTATTTGAATTAGGTCACATGTTTTAAAAGAAAGTTTAAAGTTTTAAAAATTTCATTTTTTAACCGTTCTCATGGTTTAGAAAAAAAAAAGGAAGAGAAGTTTTAAAATTAAAATTTTCTATCACCATGTTAAAAAAGGAAATTTTATAAGAGAAATTTTAAATTTTAAAACATGGTTTTAATTTTTAGAACTTTCCTTTTTTAACTCCTACTTTAGGAAATTGAAAGAGAGCTTGTAAAATTTTATAAGAAAATTTCTTCTTGTAAAATTTTATAAAAAAAATATATATTTCCTTCCTTATAGGGGTCGGCCACCCTTGCTTGGTGCCCAAGCAAGGGGCCGGCCAATAGGATTAAATTATCATTGATCCTGTCCGAGCGCTGAGTCGATGGACTCTGGGGACGTGGTGCTCTTCGCTGTCTTCGACTGGCTGAACGAATCTCCGGCGAACCTGCAAGGAAGTCGAGCCGGGAAGGGGTTCCCGACGACGACCCTCCGACGCTCAAGTCAGGCAAGAGGAAAACGATGAAGTGGCTCCAAAGATGAGGGATTGCGTACCTCCAGCGAAGTCTGAGGGCTCTTATATAGAGCTGTGGGGAGGCTTATGCACACCTACCGAGGCGTACACGTGTCCTTCACCATACCTTAGTATGGGCTTACCAGAGGAGCATGCCTAACACCATACTGCTACAGTCCGAACACCTCTCTGATGGGACGGCAGAACCTTCCGTCGTAGGATTCTGCGTATGGCTTGGTCGTCGAATATGCCTGTTGTCAGAAGATGTTCCCCCATGTCCCCTTGTCCTTGTCTCCTTTTTCCCCGCGCTGAGCGTCCAGCCGCTCGACAGGCACATCACTTCCGGCCTGGCGTAGGTGTTGGCCCGACCGGGGAGATTCCCGATCGGGTGCTCGGCTGATATTGTTCCTGCCCGTGTTGCTCTATGCCTCGGCCGAGCAGACTACCCGCTCGGCCCGGCGACCCTTTTCACCACGAGCGTCGGAAACCCAACTCCCCATCGGGTTGTCTTTGATTCCGCTCGGACCCGTTCGGCCGGTCGACCCAACCCTTCTCCGATCGGCCGGATCTCATTCTGACCCTTTTGACTTTTGACCTCTACGTGTCATTGGCTCCCCTCAAAGGGGATCCCCCGTCCTTACCGCCGGATCAATCATCCAATCAAATATATGATTGGTGATTGATTCAATCAAAAGGAAAGAAAAGGAAAAATTAAAAAGGAAAAGGAAAAACATGAGGAAGATTTTAATTTTCTGTAAAAAGTTTTTCCTTATTTGCCTTGGGCAAGTATTATAAAAGAAGGGGAGGAGAGGCTACATGAATTAATGAATTCTTTTTCTCTCTTCTCTCTAGTCTCCTCTTTAGGGACAGCCCCTAGTTTTTTATTATGCTAGGGCCGACCACATATTGCTTGTGGTTCCTTTAAGTGGTCGGATACAAGAAGGAGGAGAAGGAGAAGAAGAAGAAGGAGGAGGAGGAGGAGGCATCTAATTCTAGTCTCTTGCTTGTGTTGGTGCAAGATGCACCAGAATTAAACCTGAGTTTTGATGTTGTCAAAGGTTCAAGTTAAGTCTTGTTATGATCTAACAAGTTTACTGAGTGTGCAAAATGTTTACTCAACCGGGAAAGACCTAGTTGGAGGCTAGGCAAGAGAAATCTTAGCAAATTGTGGAACCCAGGTGAAAGTCCAAGTAGGTCGAGGGGAGACGAAGCTTGGCAGTGTGATCGAGAGGTCTGAAGGACCGAAGATCAAAGGAAAAGTCCTGGGGAGCCGATCAAGGCTGAGTGAGAAGTCCAAACTAGATCTGGAGGATCAAAGTTTGGCAGGTAGGTTGAGGTAAGCAAACTGGAGGAGCGACAGTGAGGTCGGGTTCCCAGAGGGAACAACCTTAGGTCGCTGATCCAACTGAAGAAACCGGGAAGGATTCCAAGTTGAGATCAAGACAGTTCTATTGCTGTCTTTTATATTACTCATTATGTTGTTTTTTATTCATTATTATGCTGTGTGCTAACATCTGTGTTGCAGGAAGTTTTTGTTCTAACACTGTGTTGCAGGTCAGACTGGATCGGTCGACCGAACATGAGCATAACAGAAAGCAAACAGTTCAGAACAGATCAAAGTCAAAGTTTGATCAAAGCTTGATCGGTCGACCGAATAGTAAGATCGGTTGACCGAACTTGATGACTCAGCAAAGCCAGCTCGTCAGCACCGATCAGCAAGCAAAGGAAATAAGCTGATCGGTCGACCAAACCTGGGGATCGGTCGACCGATCCAATCAACATTAATCGCGCATTAATTCAAGATTCTGGCAGACTTCGACGAACAAGGTAAAAGCTTGTTCGGTCGACCGATAAAAGGGTTCGGTCGACCGAACCATTGAAGGCCAGTTAATGTAGAATTTACGAGCCAGCGTCAGATTCCAGCTGTGGGTGATCGGAGCTGGTTCGGTCGACTGAACAGAGGGATCAGTGGACCGAACTCAGTCCACCTATAAAATTCAGACTCGAAGACAGAGACTTATATACAACTTTCTGATCATAAGTTACTACTCTGCAAGCAACTCATCTTCAGTGCAAAGCTACGTCATTTGGAAGAACCGACCTATGCTACATCTTCGATTCATTTGTCGGTATACTTGTTTTTTGGTTTATACTTAATTGCTAATAAGATAGTAGGTTTGTTGTTATCTTATTCTATTGTACTTGTACGATCTGCTTCTCTCCGAGGAGTTCGGAGAGAAGGGTTTTAGTGCTTTGCCCATCGGTGCGGTCAAGGACCGCGGGCCTTCGAGTAGGAGTCGAGCTAGGCTCCGAACGAAGTAAAACAGTTGTGTCTCTATTTACTTTCCGCTATGCACGACTTTGATTTAAATACGAAAAGAATAGTTTTTAAAAAGAAGCGATATTCACCCCCCCCCCCTCTATCGCGCTACTCGATCCTATCAGTTGGTATCAGAGCAAGGTTAACTCTGAAATTTCTTAACCAATTTTCTAAGCATCTTTAAAATCTTTTCTTTTCTTCAAATTTCTTTAATATTTTTCATTATCTTTATTTTTTTCAAGCACTACTAATCCCAAGACAAAAGTCTTGGAAATATTTTTTTAATCTGTGCTTTGCAAGGATGTCGAATTCATATCAAGAAGGCTATAGCACAGTCCGACCTCCACTATTCAAAGGAGAAAACTTTAGCTACTGGAAGAATAGGATGGAGTGTTTCCTGAAGTCCGACATCGAGCTCTGGTTCACAATCTTGAAAGGTTACACTCCTCCAATGAAGGACGGAACAACTCTAGAACTGGAAGAATGGACTCCACAAATGGTGAAAAAGGCACAACTAAATTACAAGGTGATCAACACCATTCAGTGTGGACCCACAATGGAGGAATTGAACCGAGTTGGTCCCTACGACAACACCAAAGACTTGTGGGACTCACTAATCAAATTACACGAAGGAACCGACGACTCAAAGGTAAACAAACGAGATCTTCTTTTAAATAATTTACTTAATATAAAAATGTTTCCTGGAGAGACGGCCTCGCAACTACACGTCCGACTGAAAGACATCCTCAACGGTCTTCACTTGATCGGACACGAACTCGAAAATCGTGACACGATAAGGTACGCTCTGAACGCCTTTCCGAGGAATGCTTTGTGGGCATCAATTGTAGATGCATACAAAGTTTCCAAAGATCTTTCAATTCTTAAGTCAGATGAATTGTTTTGCGAGTTAGAATTACACGAGTAATCTAACATGAGCCATGTCGAGAAAGGAGTTGCTTTGTATGCAGGTTCAAACAAAGAGACAAAATCAAAAACGAAGATCGAGTCTGAAAGCGAGTCAGACTCAGATTCAACAAACGAAGAAGAACTAGTCAACATGGTCCGAAGATTGTTGACTAAGAAAAAGTTCAGAAGAAATACCAAAAAGATCCCACCGAACCAGATCCAAAACAAATCAGAAATGATTTGTTATGGATGCAACAAAAAGGGGCATTTCAAAAACGAATGCCCAAATCGGAAAAAAGAACGACCCAAATCGACAAGGCGGAAGAAGGCACTTCAAGCGACTTGGGACGAAACCTCTTCCGACGAATCTGACACGGAACAAACGAAGCACTCGAGTCACCTTGCATTTATGGCAAGGAACGAAGATTCCGAGTCCGAGTTTGATGAAGAATACGAGTCCGAGATCGACCTCGATTCCGAAAGAAGCCTCGGATCGAAAGATCCGAATATGGTAACGATTTATTCAAAGTCAAATTTACTTAAAGTAGTTAAATGTTTGTTTAAAAAATTAGCAAATTCGGAAAAACAAAATAACTTGTTACTTAAGGAAATAGACCACCTTAAGCAACAAGTTAGCTTGAGTGACTCGACTAACCAAGTTCAAGTCGGAACTTCGACTCAAGTTGAAAAACTTGAGGAAGAAAATTCCGATTTGAAAGGTCAAGTCGAGCGACTCAAGAAAACTTTTGAAAGGTTCGAAATGGGATCCAAGTATCTAAATATGGTACTTGGATCGCAACGAGCTGTGTACAACAAATCGGGGCTTGGCTATAAACCGAACAAAACAAACAAATCATACATGTCTCTAATCAGTCAAAATGTTAGAAGTCAAGTCCAAGCATGAGTTCAAACAAAACACTTAATCAAACCAATCAAACCAACCCACTACTTGATCCCTAAGAGTCAAATCAATTACTTAGATAGACCTTATCTAAGCTATGAGTCAGGGGGAGCAACTAGAAAAACAATCCAACCAACTTAATTAAACCAAACTCATTACTTAGGATTAGGATTATTAGAACGGTTAGATGAAAAAGGTTTACCAAACCCTATAACATAGCACCGGAATGGATTGGGATGATAGTACGTCAAGGAAACTCTGTCGAAGGCATGTCTAGGTTGAATATGGAATTCTACCTGGTGCACTAGACTTAGTGGATCTGACCGAAGCTACCTCAGTTAAACATGGGCTAGTTAGACCAAAATTTAGTATTAAGTTTTTTTGGGCAAGAACAGTTTGGAAAGTCTTCAGCAAGTGGTCTAATGATATTCAAGTAGGTCATATGCCTCGTCACTGAACTGAAACTTATCCTTAGGACGCCTGCTTAATTAACCCAAAGCTAAGATTGAATCTAACATGGGTTAAATAACCTCTTTCAATAAAATTAATTCTAATTTGAACTAAATTAATTTAATTCAAACTAATTCAATTTAAAAATTAATTAAAATTATTTTAAATTATTTTAAAACTTAATTAAAATTATTTTAAAACTTAATTAAATTATTTTAAACTTAATTAAAATTATTTTAAAACTTAATTAAAATTATTTTAAACTTAATTAAATTATTTTAAACTTAATTAAATTATTTTAAAACTTAATTAAAATTATTTTAAACTTAATTAAATTATTTTAAACTTAATTATTTTAAAAACTTAATTAAAATTATTTTAAACTTAATTAAATTATTTTAAACTCAATTAAATTATTTTAAACCTTAATTAAATTATTTTTAAACTTAATTAAAATTATTTTAAACTTAATTAAAATTATTTTAAACTTAATTAAATTATTTTTAAACTTAATTAAAATTATTTTAAACTTAATTAAATTATTTTAAAACTTAATTAAATTATTTTAAAACTCAATTAAATTTTTTTAAAACTCAATTAAAATTATTTTAAACTTAATTAAAATTATTTTAAACTTAATTAAATTATTTTAAACTTAATTATTTTAAAAACTTAATTTAAATTATTTTAAACTTAATTTAAATTATTTTAAAACTTAATTAAATTATTTTAAACTTAATTAAAATTATTTTAAACTTAATTAAAATTATTTTAAACTTAATTAAATTATTTTAAACTTAATTAAAATTATTTTAAAACTTAATTATTTTAAACTTAATTAAAATTATTTTTAAACTTAATTAAAATTATTTTTAAACTTAATTAAATTATTATCCGTCGACCAAACAATTGGTTCGGTCGACCAAACCGAACTCTTTTTAATATATGCCACGTTTATTATGCCATACGACGACTGCTCAATTATTCGGTCGGCCGGACCATTTTATCGGTCGACCGAAAACATAACTTCAACTACCCCTCACTCTCCCTGTATCCGTGCCAAAATTAAAGTTCCGGTCGACCGAACCGTTTTATCCGTCGACCGAATGTCTGCTCACCGGTCAAAAGGACGAGAGAGTTAAGGGATCGGTCGACCGAACCCTTGATCGGTCGACCGATCATCTTCTATATAAGCAGCCGCGAGCAACCCTCACAACTCATCCAAATCCATTCTTCTACTCTTCTATCTCCTATACTATTCGCCGATTCCAGCCTCTTCTCCTCCGAAAATGCCTCGGTAACTTTCTTTTATTCTATTCCTTTTAATATTTTTTGCACAAGTTACTTATTGCATTTTATTTATTTTTTTTAGTGAAAAAAGTAGAGCTATTGCACAAAGAGAGGCTAACTCTCTTAATCCTAGCCAAGATCCTAGGTTCTCTACCGAAGAATTGCGTCTATCTTTTCCTAATAAAAAATTTAAGATTATCGGTACTCGTTGTTTGGATCTCCAATTCTATCAAACCTTTTGTCCTGAGGTCATAGAGATCAATCAACACTATCAACTTGATAGCATCATCTTTTGTAGACATGCATACAATCCTATTCTCTGTTCGGAATTTTACCACAACTTGTGCGAACTTGATCCCCATCATTTTAGGACTAGAGTTGCTACTCGAGACATGTTGTTTGATCTTGACATGTTTCTTCGATTTCTACGGATCCGACCATCAGTTCATCGTATCTTTTTTAGTAAGTCTCTTCCTGATCCGCTACCTGCTCCTTTCTCTCATCTGACTCTAGATCTCATGTATGCTGACTTCTTTGAAGGACCTCGTCCTAAAAAGATGTCAACTGTACCCCTTAGTCCAAGAGACAATGCTTTTTATAAGATGATCGTGTCTTGCATTTATCCTTTATCATCTGGAGATCAGGGCGTTTTGCGACCAGTTCATCTTTTTCTGATGTACGCTCTTCGACATAGACTAGACTTTGACTTAGGTTATTGGGTATTCAGATCTATCATTTACTATTCAGGGTACATCACTTCATTTAAGGTTCATATGATTCAGTGTCATGTTCTCACTGCTTATATTGCCAATCTCGGAGTAGGGGTTCATTGAGGCGAGTTGATTGAGTTGTCTGACTTTGATCTTGTTGGGGTTAGGCAATTATCTTTGGCTGGGATTAAGACAAGCGCTGACGGGCTTGTGTACAAACGAACTCATCCACACTATATCCCACCAGTTGTCGACGATCCTATTGATGAGGATGATCAGATTCCGGTTACTGCACCTCCTCCTGTGTTTATTGATCCTGGATTTGCCATGACACCCTTCTTCGATTTTCCTCAAAGCAGTTCATATGCTCCTCCTCCTCCTCCAACTAGTGACTTCTTTACCCGTCTGCGAGATGATATTTTCAGTCGCTTTGACTCATTGGAAACAAAAATGGATGATCAGTACAGCTCTCTTCAGGGACAAGTTGCTGATATTCGTCATGAGATGATAGAACGTACTGATGCATTACAGAAGGAGCAGCAGAGGATTTTTGATTATCTGAGAGATGATGAGGACGAGGATGAGTGATTTCAGGAGTTACTTTTTATGACTTATTGTATCTATTACTTAACTTGGGTTATGACTATGCTTAATCTTCAGTGTTTTTCAGTTTTTAGTAGCCCTTGTTAATTTTTGTAGAATAGGTTCTTTGTTTTTGAAAATTACTATGTAGTTTATTTTTTAAAAAAATTATTTTTGTAAAAAATCCCATTTCAAATTTTTGTTTCAAAAATACTTAGAAATTATTTTTCATTTTATGGAATAGCCTAGGTTTTATCGTAGAATTGCATGATCCTATAGTTCTAGGTGTTGGTTGCTACTCGGAAAACCTATAGGTTCCACTGTACAAAAATTTTGTACAAAGGTCTGAACCTTTTCCTAGCTACCATGTGTTCTTTTAAATTAAATTTTGGATCGCCTGCGGAACTTAACACGTTTGATCCAAAACTTAATCTATTTGTTCTTTTAGGTTTTGACTTGGATCTCCTGCGGAACTTTACACGTTCGACCCAAGTCTCCTTAAGTTATTAATTTCATTAAATATTAATTTCCATAATTGGTTCCCAGTACTGACGTGGCGAGGCACATGGCCTTCTTGGATATGGGAGCAACCACCACCGACTAGACAAAACCTTTTATAGAAAGCTAATATTTAATTTCCTAAAATAACTTTAGGTTAACCAAAGAGAACAATCAAATCACAAGGAAAAGAAAAAATAAAAGAACACAGCATCGAAAAAACATATTCGAAATTCTAGAACGTAAGCCTCTTGTATTTGATATTATTTCCATAAATAACTAGCATGATGCGGAAATAAAAATTACTAGTTATACCTTGTAGAAAAACCTCTTGATCTTCTACCGTATTCCTCTTCTAACCTCGGACGTTGTGTGGGCAACGATCTACCGAGATGAGAAACCACCAACCACCTTCTTCTCCTCCAAGCAAGGTTCGGCCACAAAGGAAAACTTCACCAAGGAGAAAAACCAAAATACTAACCAAGCTCCAAGAGATGCTAGCTTTCTCTCCTTCTTCTTCTTCTTCTCCAAGTAGTATCCGGCCACCACAAGAGCTCCAAGGAAGGGAGAGAGGTTCGGCCACCACAAGAGGAAGAGAGGGAGAGGATGGCCGGCCACACCAAGGAACAAAAGAGGGAGAGGAATAATAGATGTTGTGTCTCTTGAAGGCACCCTCACCCCTTCTTTTATATTCCTTGGCCTAGGCAAATTAGGAAATTTAATTACAATAAAATTTCCTCAATTTCCTTGACATGATTTTATTGAGAAAAATAAAATAAAATTTCCCCAATTACAATCACATGGCCGGCCACATCATTGGAGAACAAATTGGACAAGTTTTAATCAACAATTAAAACTTCCTAATTTGTTTCCGGAAATTTTAAAAAATAAAATTTCTCTTTAAAATCTCTTCATGGTTGATAAAAGGAAATTTTTATAATTTTAATTTTATCAACATGTGAATAATTTTTAAAGAGAAAATAAAACATCTCTCCAATCTACAAATAAGGAAAGAGATCTAATTTCTTTCTTTAATCTTTTGTAGATCTTTTACAAGAGAAATATTTTAATTTTAATTCTCTTTAAATTATATCTTCCACATAATAATAAAAATTAAAATTAAATTTATTTTTTAATTTTATTTGGCCGGCCCTACTAGCTTGGGTTCAAGCTAGGGCCGACCCTAGGTAGGCCCTAGCTTGTTCCCAAGCTAGCTTGGCCGGCCCCTATTGGGTATAGAAGGTGGGTATAGGTGGGTATAGAACTCTATAAATAAGAGGCTACGATAGGGACCGAGAGGAGGAATTGGTTTTGTCTCCCGATAAAATTAAGCATCCCGTCGAACACACAACTTAATTTTATCAATGATAATTCATTCCACTAGAGAACTATCATTGAACTACCGCACCAATCCCAAATTACATTTTTGGGCTCCTTCTTATTATGAGTGTGTTAGTCTCCCTGTGTTTAAGATATCGAATGTCCACTAATTAAGTGAGTTACTGACAACTTATTTAATTAATATCTAAATCCAAGAGTAGTACCACTCAACCTTATTGTCATGTCGGACTAAGTCCACCTGCAGGGTTTAACATGACAATCCTTATGAGCTCCTCTTGGGGACATTATCAACCTAGTATCTCTAGGACACAGTTTCCTTCTATAATCAACAACACACACTATAAGTGATACCATTTCCCAACTTATCGGGTTTATTGATTCATCGAACTAAATCTCACCCATTGATAAATTAAAGAAATAAATATCAAATATATGTGCTTGTTACTATATTAGGATTAAGAGCACACACTTCCATAATAACTGAGGTCTTTGTTTCTTTATAAAGTCAGTATAAAAGGAACGACCTCAAATGGTCCTACTCAATATACTCTGAGTGTACTAGTGTAATTATATAGTCAAGATAAAATAATACCTAATTACACTACGACCTTCTAATGGTTTGTTCCTTTCCATTCTGGTCGTGAGCTACTGTTTATAAGGTACTGATAACATCATCTTCTGTATGTGACACCACATACTATGTTATCTACAATATAAATTAAATGAACAACTACAAACAAATGTAGACCATTTAACCAAATGTGATTCTCTATTGATAATGAATGTTTACAAAGCTTAGACTTTCAGTATACACTCCAACAATCTCCCACTTATACTAATGACTAAGCTGTCATATCTTCTACCATACATCTGATTCCCATTCCCTCCACATGCCGATCAAAAGCTTTCGCCGGAGTGAAAGGATCTGCCAGGTTATCTGTGATGCAATCTTGGCGATGACAACTTCTCCTCGCTTCACGATATCTCGTATCGGTGGTACTTGCGCTCTATATGTTTACTTGCCTTATGAGCTCGTGGTTCCTTCGAGTTTGAATCGCTATTATCACAATAAATTGTGATGATTTTGGAGCAAACCAGAATCACATCTAAGTCCATTAGAAAGTTCTGAGCCATACTGCTTCTTTAGCTGCCTCGAGGCTGCTACATACTTCGCTTCCATGGTTGAGTCCGATACGCTTTCTGCTAACACTCCTCCATGAAATGGCTCCACCTCCTAAAGTAAATACATAGCCGATGTAGACTTACTATTATCCCTATCGATTGGAAATCCGAATCCGTGTAACCCAGATCGTGTGCTTGGTAAACTAGCATATAATCTCTAGTCCTTCTCGGTACTTTAATATATGCTTTACCGCAGTCCAATGTCCTTGTCCAGGTTACTCGATATCTGATGACCATGCCCACGGCAAAACAGATTATCGGTCTCGTATATAGCATTGCATACATTAGGCTTCCTACACCGAAGCATAAGGAACTGCTTTCATGTCTTCTATCTCTTTCAACGTCTTTGGAGACATCTCTTTAGACAGAGCTACTCCATGTCTAAAGGTAAGAAACCTTTCTTGGAATCTGCATGCTAAAGCGAGCAAGGATTGTATCTATATATGAAGCTTGGGATGACACAACATTCTTTTCTTGCGATCCTTATCACTTTGATCCCAAGAATGTGCACACTCTCTAAGTCCTTCATATCAAATTGTTTGGACAACCATACCCTTACGTTCGATAATACCTTGACATTGTTGCCAATTAACAAAATATCATCTACGATAGTACAAGAAATACCACCACGTTTCCGTTACACTTCTTGTATACACAAGACTCATCCGGACACTGAATAAATCCATATGACTGGATTACTTCATTAAACCGGATGTTCCAAGACCTTGAAGCTTGCTTCCATAAATGGACCGATTGAGCTTGCACACTAGATGCTCTTTGCCTTTTCAATGAACCCTTACGGTTGCTTCATATGAATGTTCTCTTCAAGACTTCCATTAAGGAAAGCTCTTGACATCCATTTGCCAAATCTCATAATCCATATGAGCGAATGGATAAGAGTATCCGGATAGACTTGAGCATGGCTATCGGTGAAAAGGTCTCCTCATTATCGATTCCCTCTTTCCGAGTATACCCTTTGCAACAAGCCTAGCTTTGAAGGTTTCTACCTTCGCTGTCCCTCTTTCCTTTTGTAGATCCACTTGCATCCAACGACTTTTACACCATCGGTGGTTCTACAAGCTCAGACTTTATTAGAGTACATAGACTCTATTTGAATTCATTGCCTTTTGCCAAGATTGCATCTATATCTTGGAGTGTTTCATCATATGTTCGTGGATCAGTTCATGTTTACCGGGATCAAGTCCAAGACTCTCCCAAAACATGAATCTTTCAGTCGCCTTACAACCCTCCCACTACGACGAGTCTCGTGGTTGTGTATCATGTGTGACACGTGTTGCGGTCTCTTGTGGTACTTCATCTTGTCCTTACTGAAGTAGACATGCCCTCTCTAAGTTCTTCTAAAACAACTTTGCTCTTGGGCTTGTGATCCATTATATAGTCTTCTTCTAAAAAGCGGGCATTGGTGCTAACAATGACCTTCTCGGTCTTTAGGACTATAAAATAAACCACCTTCGTTCCTTTGGGATATCCTACAAACACGCGAACTTCTGACGGATTCTAACTTATCGGATCTGGTTTCAGCACATCTGGACTACCCCAAATCCGAATATGTCTTAGACGGGCTTTCGCCCATTCCACAATTCTATGGGAGTAGAAGAAGCCGATTTAGAAGGTACTAAGTTCGGAGCATATCTATTTCCAGAGCATATCCCCAAAATGAATTTGGTAATTTCAATAACTCATCATTGATCTAACCATCTCCATAAGAGTCCTATTCCTTCGCTCGCTACACCATTCTTGGGGTGTTCCAGTGCGAACAATTGGGATTGAATCCGGCCTTCGATAAGTAATTCCTAAACTCTCCTAAGAGGTATTCGCCACCACGATCTGACCGTAGTGTCTTGATACTTTTACCTAGTCGTTTCTCCACATCAGCCTTGTATTCTTTGAACTTATCAAAGCACTCGGACTTGCGGCGCATTAGGTAAATGTATCCATATCTTGAATAATCGTCTATGAAAGAGATAAAATATTCAAAACCTCCTCTTGTCTGGACAGACATAGGACCACACAAATCAGAGTGAACCAACTCTAACACTTCTTTGGCTCTATACCCCTTAGCCTTGAATGGCCTCTTGGTCATTTTACCTTCCAAGCAAGATTCACAAGTTGGAAAATTTTCCAACTCAAATGAACTCAAAAGTCCATCGGCTATAAGCCTCTGAATCCTACTTAAGTTAATATGACCAAGCCTTAGATGCCAAAGATATACTTGGTTCATTTTCGAAGGTTCTTTTCTCTTATTAGAGTTAGAAGATGAGTTATAAATTTCCATGTTTTGCTTTGTGGAAGAAATTAGATTTAAAGTATACAAATTGCCAACTAATGCACCAGAACAGATAATCACTTTATTTCTTTTAATAACTACATCGTTACTGAAAGAAACTGAATATCCATCTAAAAACAGTTTAGAAACTGAAATTAAATTCTTTCTAAAACTGGGTACATAAAGACAATTTCTTAAAATCAAATTTCTATTTCTACTAAAAGATAAGTAGACGTCTCCCACAACAACTGCCACCTTAGTAGCATTGCCCATGTAGACGGTAATTTCCCTTCAGATAGTCGTCGGGTTTCTGGAACCCCTGCAAGGAATTGCAGACATGATCGGTGGCTCCCGTATCCACACCAGGTCTTGGTAGATAACACCGCTAAACATGTTTCAACAACTGAGTATGAGATATACCTTTGTTTTGGTTCCTACGAGGACACGCCTTCCAATGTCACGCACCTACGGATGAAGCACTTGCCCTTGACTTCTTCATTCCACTTTAAATCCGTGACTCGAGATTTATTCACTTTTTCTTTGAACGACTTGTTTCTTCTTCTTCTTTCCTTTCGGTTTAGAAGTAGAACCATTTTCAAGATAGTGAATTTGAGAACTTTGATGAAATAATCCTTCTTGCTTGAAGTTACGTCAGTAGTTCCGCTAATGAATAAACCCTCTTATTCATATTATAGTTCAGGCGAAACTGCTCAAAACTTCTAGGTAGCGTTTGGAGGATCATATCGATCTGGGTTTCCCCATCAATTTCTCCTCCAAGGATCTGTATCTCGTTCAGATAAGCCATCATCTTTAGGATATGATCCCTTACAGGAGTACCCTCTTGCATGGTGGCTGTCATTATCTTTCTCATGGCTTCTTGCCTAGAAGCCCTATCCTGATGATCAAAGAGTTCCTTGAGATTGTTCATAATATCATAGGCTGTTGGTAAATCTTGATGCTGATGTTGCAATACATTTGACATTGAAGCCAAAATGTAACACCGCGCCATCTCATCTACTTTTACCCATTTCCATGGGAGGAATTGGTTTTGGTCTCCCGATAAAATTAAGCATCCCGTGTTCGCCCCGAACACACAACTTAATTTTATCAATGATAATTCATTCCACTAGAGAACTATCATTGAACTACCGCACCAATCCCAAATTACATTTTTGGGCTCCTTCTTATTATGAGTGTGTTAGTCTCCCTGTGTTTAAGATATCGAATGTCCACTAATTAAGTGAGTTACTGACAACTCATTTAATTAATATCTAAATCCAAGAGTAGTACCACTCAACCTTATTGTCATGTCGGACTAAGTCCACCTGCAGGGTTTAACATGACAATCCTTATGAGCTCCTCTTGGGGACATTATCAACCTAGTATCTCTAGGACACAGTTTCCTTCTATAATCAACAACACACACTATAAGTGATACCATTTCCCAACTTATCGGGTTTATTGATTCATCGAACTAAATCTCACCCATTGATAAATTAAAGAAATAAATATCAAATATATGTGCTTGTTATTATATTAGGATTAAGAGCACACACTTCCATAATAACTGAGGTCTTTGTTCCTTTATAAAGTCAGTATAAAAGGAACGACCTCAAATGGTCCTACTCAATACACTCTGAGTGTACTAGTGTAATTATATAGTCAAGATAAACTAATACCTAATTACACTACGACCTTCTAATGGTTTGTTCCTTTCCATTCTGGTCGTGAGCTACTGTTTATAAGGTACTGATAACATCATCTTCTGTATGTGACACCACATACTATGTTATCTACAATATAAATTAAATGAACAACTACAAACAAATGTAGACCATTTGACCAAATGTGATTCTCTATTGATAATGAATGTTTACAAAGCTTAGACTTTCAGTATACACTCCAACACTAGGAGCCAGCATCTCACAAGCACAGTAGGATCCCTTGTTTGATAATTTAGAATGGGTGAGATGCTTAGGTCCTAGCCCTAGATTTCAGATGCTTATGTCAGTGCATCGCTATAAATCTGGGCTTTAAATAACAAACATTGATCAATTTGAGTTAACTAGCAAGTAAAACCTTGCTAGTTATAAAATGCTCAAATTGACCAACTTGAGTCAACTTGCTACTATCTTGTGATAGCTAGTATTGGACAAAGGTTGGACATTTCATCATAAAGACTTTTTCCCTTAGTTTACCATACCATGCTTGGACTTTTAGGATAGATATCAAATTTAGGGAGAGTTATCTTCAAAATAGTTTTATAAACTTTTTTATTGTTTCAAATTATTTTCTTTAAACACGTGTTCAAAATTTTCACTTAGTCTATTTATTTTCAAAATTGTTTTCTCTAACATCTTTTTCAAAATTAAAAAAAAATTAATTTCAAGATTGATTTTCTTTCTTCTTTAACTCTTTTCAAATTATAAATCATTTTATCATTAAACTCTTTTTCAAATTTTGATCACTTAGTAAAATTATAGATTTGAAACTTAGACAAATGTGATATCATTTCAAAACTTAGTATATTTTTGTACAATTCGTTTTCCTTTACTAAAAAGTTTTACTTCTCTTTACTTGTTTAATCTTTCCTCATTTTCAAAAAATGTTAGACTTTCTTATGTTCTATGTTTAGTTTTTTGACTTCCCCTAATTTTGATGTGTGTCAAAGGGGGAGAGATAGTGAATTCAGGGGGAGATGATTATTTCAGGGAGAGAAATAAGAATTGAAATTGCTTGTTTATTTACTAGTTGCATATGTTTAACTTAACTTTGAACCTTGGTTGCCAAACATCAAAAAGGGAGAGATTGTTGGTGCAAGATACACCAGAATCAAACCTGAGTTTTGATGTTGTCAAAGGTTCAAGTTAAGTCTTGTTATGATCTAACAAGTTTACTGAGTGTGCAGAATGTTTACTCAACCGGGAAAGACCTAGTTGGAGGCTAGGCAAGAGAAATCTTAGCAGATTGTGGAACCCAGGTGAAAGTCCAAGTAGGTCGAGGGGAGACGAAGCTTGGCAGTGTGATCGAGAGGTTTGAAGGACCGAAGATCAAAGGAAAAGTCCTGGGGAGCCGATCAAGGCTGAGTGAGAAGTCCAAACTAGATCTGGAGGATCAAAGTTTGGCAGGTAGGTTGAGGTAAGCAAACTGGAGGAGCGACAGTGAGGTCGGGTTCCCAGAGGGAACAACCTTAGGTCGCTGATCCAACTGAAGAAACCGGGAAGGTTTCCAAGTTGAGATCAAGACAGTTTTATTGCTGTCTTTTATATTACTCATTATGCTGTCTTTTATTCATTATTATGCTGTGTGCTAACATCTGTGTTGCAGGAAGTTTTTGTTCTAACACTGTGTTGTAGGTCAGACTAGATCGATCGACCAAACCAGCGGTTCAGTCGACCGAACATGAGCATAACAGAAAGCAAACAGTTCAGAACAGATCAAAGTCAAAGTTCGATCAAAGCTTGATCGGTCGACCGAACTTGATGACTCAGCAAAGCCAGCTTGTCAGCACCGATCAGCAAGCAAAGGAAATAAGCTGATCGGTCGACCGAACCTGGGGATCGGTCGACCGATCCAATCAACATTAATCGCGCATTAATTCAAGATTTTGGCAGACTTGGACGAACAAGGTAAAAGCTTGTTCGGTCGACCGATAAAAGGGTTCGGTCGACCGAACCATTGAAGGCCAGTTAATGCAGAATTTACGAGCCAGCGTCAGATTCCAGCTGTGGGTGATCGGAGCTGGTTCGGTCGACCGAACAGAGGGATCAGTCAACCGAACCTCAGTCCACTTATAAAATTCAGACTCGAAGACAGAGACTTATATACAACTTTCTGATCATAAGTTACTACTCTGCAAGCGACTCATCTTCAGTGCAAAGCTACGTCATTTGGAAGAACCGACCTACGCTACATCTTCGATTCATTTGTCGGTATACTTGTTTTTTGGTTTATACTTAATTGCTAATAAGATAGTAGGTTTGTTCCTATCTTATTCTATTGTACTTGTACGATCTGCTTCTCTCCGAGGAGTTCGGCGAGAAGGGTTTTAGTGCTTTGTCCATCGGTGCGGTCAAGGACCGTGGGCCTTCGAGTAGGAGTCGAGCTAGGCTCCGAACGAAGTAAAACATTTGTGTCTCTATTTACTTTCCGCTGTGCACGACTTTGATTTAAATACGAAAAGAATAGTTTTTAAAAAGAAGCGATATTCATCCTGTTGGTGCAACCTTAGGTCAAGGTTGACCCGACTCGAGTTGACTTGACTCGAGTTGTATTTTGATGTTTGACTTGGGAAGATTGTTGATGCAACCTTAGGTCAAGATTGACCTAGTTGAGTTGCATGTTGATGTTTGACACTCGTGGAAGAGTTGTATTCTTGATGTGAGACAAGAATAGATGGTTGGGAGATTATTGGTGTAACCGTAGGTCAAGGTTGACCTGGTTGACCTGAAAAGTCCAAGTATGGAGACTTGGCACTGGAAAGGTCCAAGCAGGGAGCTTGGCACGCGAAAAGTCCAAGTATGGAGACTTGGCACGGGAAAAGTCCAAGTATGGAGACTTGCATGGAAAAGTCAAGTATGGAGACTTGCGGAGAAGTCAAGCGGGGAGCTTGCACGAGGAAAGTCTGTGAGTGAAGCCGAGGCGGTGGGAAAGTCCTAAGCGGGATGTTAGGCGGTGTGGAAAGTCCGGTGAGTGAAGCCAGGCGGAAAGTCCGGTGAGTGAAGCAGAGATTGGAAATCTGTGAGTGAAGCGGTGAAAATCCTAGTGAGTGAAGCTAGGTGAATGAGAAAGTCCTAGCGGGATGTTAGGCAGTGTGAAATCTGGTGAGTGAAGCCGGTGGAAAGTCCTGGTGAGTGAAGCCGGCGAGGAAAATCCAGATGGATCGGGGATGATCGGACATCCGGTGTGAAGGAAAGTCAAGTAGGTCAAAGGGATTGACGGACACTTGGCGGGGAGTTCTAGCAGTCAAGGGAGTGACCGATGCTAGGGATGAAGTACCAATAGGTCAAGGTTGACCGGATATTGGTTTTGAAGTCTTGGGACTTGGTTTGGGCCAAACTTAGCTCGGATCGGTCACCGCACCGATCGGATGTCTGTTGCTCGATCGGTCGGTGACCGATCGATATCAAGAGCTCTTCTTGTCGATCGGTGACCGTCGCCAGAGGCAAGAGAGGCGGTGATCGATCAGTCCCGTCGGGCCATCTGGGACCGATCGGAGACGATGTCGCTGAAAGCAGTTGGGATCGATGCATGGACCGATCCAGGTGTCTTTGATCGGTCCACGCACCGATCGGAACCCGCACAAGGTGGGCGCTTACGTGAAGAAAGCTCGATCGGTCCGGGACCGATCGAATAGGTCTGATCGGTCCCGGCCGATCGAGCACTAGCCGTTGCGTCGCAACGGCTAGATTTCTTCTGTGTTTTTCTTCGCTTTCTTCGCAGGTATAAAGGGGTCGAGGGCTGCTGCTGCGCAAGGGCTCTTCTCTCCTTCTGCTGAATCTTTTCTGCTTCCTGCTGAGCTTTGGTTGAGCTCTCATTGTGCTGAGTTCTGTTGAACTCGTCGAAGCTCTGCGTGAGTTTCCTGCTGGTGTTCTAGCTGCTGGATCCGAGAAGCTGCTGCTTCATCAAGGTTCCAGTCGACAACAAGAGGCAAGCAAGTGTATTACAATTTCTATTGTTCTTGTTTGTTTTCTCCATTGTTGTACTCCTTTGTTTGCTGTTGCAAAAGATTGTGGCGAGGTTTCTCCACCCATAAGGAGTTTATATTAGCCGGTTCTCCGGGGACTCATCCACCGACGGATTGACCGGACTCGTCCACCTTACGGACACGCCGAGGAGTAGGAGCCCTAATCTCCGAACCTCGTTACATCCATCGAGTTTGAGGTTTGATTTCTTTCTTTGTCGCTTCTATTGTGTTATTTCCGCTGCGCTAACTCGACATTGTAGAAAGAATCGAACGAATTGGGGTCGGCTATTCACACCCCCCTCTCTAGCCGAGTACGAAGGATCCTAACAAGTGGTATCAGAGCGAGGTCGCTCTTCATCGGATCAACACCCGTGGGAGCAAAGCTAGAGATGGATCTATTCGGAGAAGACATCACCATTCCACCCTTCTACAACGACAACTTCGCATATTGGAAGGTAAGGATGATGTATTTTCTTAGGACTAATATGTTGAATTGGTTTTGTGTACAAGAAGGT
Organism: Zingiber officinale; assembly: GCF_018446385.1. NCBI lineage: Eukaryota > Viridiplantae > Streptophyta > Magnoliopsida > Zingiberales > Zingiberaceae > Zingiber > Zingiber officinale. The sequence goes on from NC_055988.1 coordinate 106,069,057, forward strand.
TTTACTCCTCCAATGGATAAAGAAGGAGAGCCTCTAGAGAAGAACAAGTGGACGAAGGAACAAGTCCACCAATCTACAATCAACAATGAGGTAACTAAAACAATTGAATTTTCATTACCTACTAATATTTTGTGTAAGATAGGTAAGTACAACAATGCCAAGGAATTATGGGATAACTTGGCCAAGTACCATGAGGAGAGCTCCACTTCAAGCCATGAAGAGGAGCCTAGTGAGCCAAGTAGCTCACATCATGGAGGGAGCGAATTGGGAGTTGAGGGCTACTCAACATCCAAGGAAGAAGAGGAGGAGAATTCCTCTTGTTCAAGTTCGGAGCAAGAAGAAGAAGTTTCCACCTCCGGAAGGGTTGAAGAAGAAAGCTCATCTCCATTCACAACTCTAGGTAACTCAAACACTGTGATTTCAAGCAAATTACACATAATGTGTTTTGAGTGTAGGAAACATGGACATTACAAGAGTAAGTGTCCAAAGAGGGTAAGAAAGACTCCACCGGCACCAAAGGTCAAGGAAGCCGGAGTCCCAACACGCAAAGGCAAGGAGCACATCGTGTGCTTCCAATGCAAGCAAAGGGGACACTATAGGAGCCATTGTCCGAGGGGGAGGCAACCTCACAAGGGCAAGAGACCGGGCACATCGATAGGGGGAGCTAAGGCAAACCCTAAGGTAATCTCTAAGGTTCATTATTGCAATTCTAATAAAACTCATGCTAGTAGTTTTGTTGCAATTGTTAATAATGATAAGCATGTTAACTTTAGGAACCAATACATGTGCTTAGGAGCTAAACATGTTAGCCTAGGTAAGGATAACACTAGAAATACCAACCCTAGGATTAACGCTTCTAAAGTTAAGGAAAACCTAGGTAGAAATCCCAAGAAGACTAGACACATGCCTAGGAATATCTCAAGAGAAAATGACAAATTAAAACTTGAGGTATTAGAGAGGGAAAATCAAGTCTTGAGGTCAAGACTTGATAATTTAGAAAAGGCTCTTAAAAACATGGAGAAGCCATCTCTAGGGTTTAAGAGTCAAAAACCCAAGTCCAAGGACAAGAAAGGTTTGAGTCACAAACCTAAGCCCCAAATGGTCAAGCCCACATATCATAATGTTCCATTTGATTATGGAACAAAACCTAGGGCTAGGAAGACCATTACCAAGGTTACAAGGGGAGTCACCCCTATAGTTGACCTTGATGAGACCCAAATGACCAAGGCTTCAAAGCCTAAGAGGGTCATTAGGAGGGTTGCTAGGGAAGTTATCCCTAGTGAATATTTAGTGAACCCAATGAGCTCTAATAGGTATTGGGTTCCTAGGAGCATCTTCTCTATCCCATAGATGGGTTAGAGAGTGTCAACTCCAATTAGAAGGGTAGTTAACCCAACTTTGAGGAAATTGACACTCAAGGAGCATTTTCAAGGTTTTTGGGAACCTTTGAAAATGAAATGGAATAATCTTTATCATTCACTCCTTGGAAGAGTAAGTTGTGCCAAAGTAAGAATATATTAATCTTACTTTAAATTGACACAATTTGGAAAAACCTAGAGAAATATCGAATTGGGATTTTGATATTCTCTTAGGCCCGGGCCTTAAATTAGAAGTGCTACTCTTGTAGAATTTTAAATGGTATAAATCAAACAAGAGATCAAGAAATGCCAATTTGGGTTTTGACATTTTCTTGGAGCACTTTGGGCAATCTAGGATTAGGACTTAAGTTAGCTAAGTGATTAAGGATACTTAGATAGGGAATTTAGGTATTTTATTTGTGCTAACTTGCCATGATTGGTTGCCATATGCCATGCCATGACATCATATTTATTTTATTATCATTTGAAATGTCATGATAATGCTTAGGTTATCTATATGTCATGTGTTAGTTTAGTTTCAAACTTTATGCCATGACATCATGACATTGGCACATGTTTTCATTTATGTTATTAATTTATGCCATGTCATCATCTCTTGCATTAATAATCAATGAAATTGATTTAAGGATGAAAAACACATTTTGATATTAAGATCAAATTTGTGTTTAGAAAATGCATGAGACCTTAGTCTAAGATACCTAAACCCATATCTCACATCAAATTGACTTGAATGTGATTTGATACACCTTAGATGTGTGTGAGATATTAGGATCATGAGTTAGGATCAAGGTACATAGTTCTTGTACCTAGATGAGCCTAATTCAAGAAATGGGGGATCATAGGGAAAGCTTGTGTACAAGTCATGTGCATATAGCCCTAAGATTATGGTCCTAAATTCAAATGGTTTTAAAAGCATTTTAAAATTGATTTGAAAAACCTTGATGAAGCTTTCCTAGTGATAGCATTCTTCATTGAGCAAGATGATACAAAGATGACTTAACTTTGAACTATTTCAAAGTTTTCGAATTTTGTATCAAGATTTGAAAATGGAAACTATTTTCATAGAAAACTATTTTTCCATGATAATGTATGTTATGAGGAATGTATCCTCAAAATTTTACGATTTTTCGAATTTTCTGGAATTTATTAGGGGTTTCTGAATTTCGGGAGAAGAAAAATCAGAAATCCCTGTGATCAGTGTCTGGATCGGTCGCTGGACCGATCCAGAGGGCTGATGGCTGGACCGATCCAGAGTGCTGTGGATCGGTCTGGTGACCGATCCAGTGAGGTCTGATAGCGTGCCAATGTGCTGAAATTCGACTGCATGTCTGAAATTTCGGCTGACAGTTGGTTTTTAGATTTATAAAGGTTTGAAACTCTCCAAGACATTGTTGGTGCAATGGTCAAGGGGGAGTTAGCTTTTAGGGGGAGTTTTTACTCCTTGAGGATTAGTGATATGGGATTATCATTAAGTGGATTGTTGAACTTAGTATCAAAGGGAAAATAAGAGTTTCAATGAAAGGTATGGGACTTTCATTAGGAAGAAACTCTTGACCTTGATACCCTCCTTTTTCTTTTTGATGTGTGTCAAAAAGGGGAGAGTGTTCATTGGAGAATTATTAGAGAACCCAAGTTAGGTTATCGGTTTAACCTAAGCTAGGGAAAGAATGTCAAGGAATGTTCGAGGAAGAACATTGGAATACCTTTTGATGTAAAAGGGGGAGAATTATTGGAGAACCCAAGTTAGGTTATCGGGTTAACCTAAGGGGAAAATGTCCAGAGAATGTTCAAGGAAAGAACATTGGACATTGGAAGATGGTTGGAAAACCTAAGTTAGGTTATCGGGTTAACCTAACTTGATTATGATTTTGTCAAACATCAAAAAGGGGGAGATTGTTGGTGCAACCTTAGGTCAAGGTTGACCCGACTCGAGTTGACTTGACTCGAGTTGTATTTTGATGTTTGACTTGGGAAGATTGTTGATGCAACCTTAGGTCAAGATTGACCTAGTTGAGTTGCATGTTGATGTTTGACACTCGTGGAAGAGTTGTATTCTTGATGTGAGACAAGAATAGATGGTTGGGAGATTATTGGTGTAACTGTGGTCAAGGTTGACTGGTTGACTGAAAAGTCCAAGTATGGAGACTTGGCATGGAAAGGTCCAAGCAGGAGCTTGGCACGTGAAAAGTCAAGTATGGAGACTTGGCACGGAAAAGTCCAAGTATGGAGACTTGCCTGGAAAAGTCCAAGTATGGAGACTTGGCAAGTCCAAGCAGGAGCTTGGCACGAGGAAAGTCCCGTGAGTGAAGCCGGGCGGTGGGAAAGTCCTAACTGGGATGTTAGGCGGTGTGGAAAGTCCAGTGAGTGAAGCCGAGGCGGAAAAGTCCCGTGAGTGAAGCCGGCAGATTGGAAATCGTGAGTGAAGCGGTGAAAATCCTAGTGAGTGAAGCTAGGTGAATGAGAAAGTCCTAACTGGGATGTTAGGCGGTGTGAAATCCTGGTGAGGAAGCCGGTGGAAAGTCCCGTGAGTGAAGCCAGGCAGGAAAATCCGGATACTTGATGACATCCGTGTTGAGGAAAGTCAAGTAGGTCAAAGGATTGACCGGACACTGGCGAGGAGTTCTAGCAGTCAAGGGAGTGACCGGATGCTGGGATGAAGTACCAATAGGTCAAGGTTGACCGGATATTGGTTTGAAGTCTTGGGACTTGGTTTGGGCCAAACCAAGCTCGGATCGGTCACCGGACATCGATCGGTGATCTGTTTGCTCGATCGGTCGGTGACCGATCGATATCGGTCAAGCTCATTCTTGTCGATCGGTGACCGATCGGCCAGCAAGAGAGGCGGTGATCGGTCTGACCGATCGAGCCATCTGATCGATGCGGGACCGATCGAGACGATGTCGCCGAAAGCAAGGATTGGGATCGATGCGTGGACCGATCCGGTATGTTTGATCGGTCCACGCCGTCGAACCCGCGAAGGTGGGCGGCTTTACGTGAAGAGCTGATCGATGCGGGACCGATCAGAATAGGTCCTGATCGGTCCCCTGACCGATCCAGGCACTAGCCGTTGCGTCGCAACGGCTAGATTTCTTCTGTGTTTTTCTTCGCTTTCTTCGCAGGTATAAAGGGGTCGAGGGCTGCTGCTGCGCAAGGGCTCTTCTCTCCTTCTGCTGAATCTTTTCTGCTTCCTGCTGAGCTTTGGTTGAGCTCTCATTGTGCTGAGTTCTGTTGAACTCGTCGAAGCTCTGCGTGAGTTTCCTGCTGGTGTTCTAGCTGCTGGATCCGAGAAGCTGCTGCTTCATCAAGGTTCCAGTCGACAACAAGAGGCAAGCAAGTGTATTACAATTTCTATTGTTCTTGTTTGTTTTCTCCATTGTTGTACTCCTTTGTTTGCTGTTGCAAAAGATTGTGGCGAGGTTTCTCCACCCATAAGGAGTTTATATTAGCCGGTTCTCCGGGGACTCATCCACCGACGGATTGACCGGACGACACGCCGAGGAGTAGGAGCCCTAATCTCCGAACCTCGTTACATCCATCGAGTTTGAGGTTTGATTTCTTTCTTTGTCGCTTCTATTGTGTTATTTCCGCTGCGCTAACTCGACATTGTAGAAAGAATCGAACGAATTGGGGTCGGCTATTCACACCCCCCTCTCTAGCCGAGTACGAAGGATCCTAACACATCCCCCCTCTATCGCGCTACTCGATCCTATCAGCTTGTGCTCTCTCATGATGGTCGGATCTCTCCCCTTCCCTTTCCCTTGCTCTCTTTGGTTCCTAAATTGGTGATGGTGGCCGGATTTTAGAAGAGGAAGAAGAAAGCTCTTTGGGTGGTGTTAATCTTAGAGGATCGTCGCCCACACGACGTCCAAGGCTAGGCGAGGAATACGACAGAAGATCTTGAGGTCATTAACATACAAAGAGAATGTATAACTAGTAATTTTCTTTCGCATCATACTAGTTATTTTTCTTTGTATGAATTCCAAACACAAGAGGCATTAGATCTAGTTTTTCGTATTTATTTTTCGAGTTTGTGTTTTCTTTGTTTTTCGAATTTGTGATTTGATTGTTCTTTTTGGTTAACCTAGAGTTATTTAAGGAAATTAAATATTAGCTTTCCTTAAAAGACTTTGTCTAGGCGGTGGTGGTTACTCCCATATCCAAGAAGGCCATGTGCCTCGCCATGCAATCCTGGAAGTCAATTTTAGAAATTAATATTTAATGGAATTAATAACATAGGTGGATTTGAATCAATAGTGTTAAGTTCCGCTTGCGATTCAAATCTAAACCATTAAGAACAGATAAGTTAAATTTGGAATCAATGATGTTAAGTTCCGTCTGCGATTCCTAATTTAACTTCTAAAGAACACAATAGGTTATTTAAGGAAAGGTTCGACACTTGTACAAAATTTTTGTACAGTGAAACCGGTACGTTTTCCTAGGACTAACCAACAGGGATAAGGGCGCCGACCCTAAGCTAGGAGAGGAAAGGGTGCCAACCATAAGGAGGAGGAGAGGGGGTTGTGCCGCCGGCCCTAGGAGGAGGAGAGGGGGCGGCAACCACAAGGAGAGAAGAGAGTTATGGAATAATAGAAAGTTAGGTTTTAGGGGTCACATCCTACTCCTTTTTATAGACTAGCTAGACGTCGGTTACAAGGAAAGAAAAATTAACAAAATTTGTTTAGAAAAAAATCTAAACAAACTATGTTAAACCAAACCAAGTTAAGTTAAAGCAAACCAAGTTAAACTAAACCCAGTTATGGATGGGTGGATGTGAGGCTTTATATAGAGGCTACAACAGGGACCGAGAGGAGGAATTGGTTTTTGCCTCCTGATGGACTTGAGCTTCCTATATTCGATCCGAACACTCAACTCAAGTTTATTAATAATAACTCATACCACTAAAGGGCCATTATTGAACTACTGCACCAATCTCATATTACAATATGGACTCCTACTTATCATGAGTGTGTTAATCGCCCTGTGTTTAAGATATCGCATGCCTGTTAATTAAATAAGTTATTGACAACTCATTTAATTAACATCTGACTCCAAGAGTAGTACCACTCAACTTTATTATCATGTCGGACTAAGTCTACCTGCAGGGTTTACATGATAATCCTTATGAGCTCCTCAAGGGGACATCATCAACCTAAATAAATAGGACGTAGTTTCCCTTTATAATCAACAACACACTATATAAATGGTACTATCTCCCAACTTATCAGGCCTATTGATTTAACGAATAAATCTCACCCATTGATAAGTTAAAGAAATAAATACTAAGTATATGTGTTTGTTTTTATATTGGGAATAAGAATATGCACATCCATAATAATAGAGGTTCTGTTCTTTTATATAGTCAGTATAAATCGAACAACCTCAAATGGTCCTGCTCAATGCACAAATAGTGTACTAGTGTAATTATATAGTCAAGAAAAACTAATACCAAATTACACTACAACCGTTCCAATGGTTTATCCTTATCCATTTAGGTTGTGAGCTACTATTTATAATTTATAAGGAACCAATAACATGATCTTCTGTGTGACACCACACACCATGTTATCTACAATATAAATTAAATGGACAACTGCATCGACATATATATAAATATAAAATTCAGACATTTGACCAAAGTGATTCTCATTTCAAAATATCTCAAAAGACAGATGTTCATATAAAAGCTAGGCTTATAGTATACATTCCAATAAAGCTTTGGATGAGAAACAAGTCGTCGCGATGAGGTTGATTGATGAATAGAACGTGTGGGCACCAATATACTATGAATGAAATTCTTTCGAAACATTTGTCACACAGCAAGTTTAAGGGTTAAAACTTTGGCCAATGAGGGCAAAAAGATAATTGCACAATAGATTTTCACGTTCTCCCCCCCCCCCCAATGCATGATAATAGATATTAAGATTAGAGGGATTTACAACTTATATTCAAACAAGTTACTATCAAATGGTTGGTGGAAATGATGTTTGCCAAGTTTTCTGTAAACTATATTACAAAAAATGGGTCAGAAATGGTTGTTTGGAGATCAACAGTAGCTACTACACGTAGTAGCAACTATTTTGGAGTATCTGCTATAATGTGTAGTATGATAATCCGTAGTAACTACTCTTAAGAAGCAGCTACATGTTGTAGCAGCTTCTGACGACTAGCTGCTACAACATGCTGCAAGAGCTACTACAACGTGTAGCAGCATCTAACTATTTATACATTAACTAATACTACTGGTGTGGTTAGTACTAATGGTCTAACTCAAGTTTTGATGAATGACAAAGCAGGTTAAGTTAGTTTCATTGTAATCAAACACTTTGACCAAGTGTGCAGAAGAAGCCCAGCTAGGTCAACGGGCCGATTGGATAGCTGGCACAAAGTCCAGACAGGTAGACATACTGACCGGATGTCTGGCACGAAGTCCAACTAGGTCAATGGACCAACTGGATAGCTGGCACGAAGTCCAAACGGGTCAAAGGGCTTACCTGACATCTGGCACGAAGTCCAGCCAGGGCGACGGGCTGACCTGATAGTTGGCATGAAGACTAGACAGATCGAAAGGTTAACTGGACGTTTGACACGAAGTCCAGACGGGTCGAAGGGCTGATCGGACGTCTGGCAGATAAGTTGAGGTAACTCACTGGAGGGGAATGACTGTAAGGACGTGTTCCCGGGAAGGGAATATTAGGCGTCGATCCAACTTAGATTCATTTCGAAAATCTAAGTTGAGATTGTGACTAGATTCCAGTCTCGAGGAGACGGAATCTAATTACTGCTTTTTATTACTCCTATAACTTAACTGTGCTAACACTTTGTTTTGCAGGGTAGTTTTGCATTTTGCATCGGACTAATGTTTTTTGCAAGTTGCTAAAAAACAAAGGTTTGGGCGCCCAGGATGCAAAGTTTATCCCCTCGCTACGTCGTCACGTGGAGCTTTATGTTTGGACGAACTACGTCACACTCCTGGCGCCCGGAGCCTCCTATATAAGGAGGATGCACCCTGGAGCAAAGAACAACGAACAACAAGATCTTCCAAAGCTTGCTCTGTCGTGCTGTGCTCCTGCGACACTACGAAGGTCCTCCAACAACGTGCTTCTTTTTCATTCCTTATTGTTTTCGGTATTTTTCCTTTAAAGCAATTGTAATTTCACTTGTAATATTTCAAATTGCTAGTAGACTCCCCAATGAAAGCACTCAACGAGTACGGGTCTTGGAGTAGGAGTCGACCAAGGCTCCGAACCAAGTAAATTGATTTTGTGTTAGCGTTGTTGTGTTCTTGTTTTTCCGCTGCGTACTTACTAAATTTTTTAAATCGCTATTCACCCCCCCTCTATCGACTTTCACGATCCAACAAGTGGTATTAGAGTAGGTACCGCTCTGAATTGGTGCAACCACCAATCGAGCAAGGGGGGTTCTTTTTAGAAAAATAGATATCAGAGAAGGTACGCCTTTCATTTTTTCCCTTCAAAATCATTTTTGAAAAAGTCATTTTCATCTTTCCACCATTCGTCAATATTAGCAAAATAGTGTAAATTCAAAATTTGTAATAATATTTTTTTATTAATATTTTATTTTTTAAAAAATAATTTTTTCCACATATTTCCTTATCTTATCTCCCACATTGCTTACTCCAAGACAAAGTCTTGGAAATTGTCTCTTGTCTATTTTTTGTTGCATATACCAATGTCTATTCAAGAAGGACAGAGCATCCATGAACCACCATCATACGATCAAGATTTCAACTACTGGAGGCGAAGAATGGAATGTTTCTTAGGATGTCTAAATTTTGATTATTGGCTGATATTGAGAAAACCTTCTCGGGACTCAGAACTAAACAAAAATGTAAGTAAATTTATTTGTAATATTTTACCTAACAATGTTTTATGTAGACTAAAAAAGTACAAGAATGCACATGAGCTTTGGACCCAGTTGATCAAGCTTCACGAGGAGCCGATGGAACTAGAAGATCAAGTCAAAATCAAATCTGGACTCGAGCCAAATCCAATCGGAAAACCTACTGAATTAGGGGTTGCGCTCAAGGTTAGTAATATTTACCAAAATACCGCTGCTAGTAGTAGTTTAAAAAATATGCATGTTAATATTTCTGAAAATATACATGAAAATAGTGTATTTGATAATACATGCAAAAATACATCTAAGATATTATCTGATAAAATAAATCTAATTAATTTATAAAATTCATAAAATCTGGAAATAATAAATAACCCTAAAAATTCAAATGATAACCAAATCAATTTGAATGACTCTACTTCTAAGAAAAATTCAACTAATAATATTAAAAATATTATTGTGCACAAAAATTTAAATAAATTAACAAATTCAAAAAAGTTAAATATTAAAAATTCAAATTTAAACTTAAATAAATTTGAAAATTCAAATGATAATAATGACCAGGTCAATATTGATCTAGATAAAATTAATAAATTTCTTAATAACTTATTTAATAATCTAGACAATATCAATTCAGAAAATCCTATCTAAACCCAAGATAATTTAATTAACAAAAAATTAAATTTTAAAGACAAGACTAATCTAATAAATTCAACTAATCATATAAACTTAAAAGTCAAAGAAAATATAAAAATAAAATCAAACACTTTGACAAAATCAAAACTAAATTTAACAAACTTAAATGTTAAAGATAACATGTTAAACAAAGATAGTCTAGAAAATTCAAAATTAACAATTGATAAAAGGTTAAAAGATAAACCTTAAAAGAGATATAATTCAAACAATTCAATTAACTCAAAATTAAAAATTAATAAAAAGTTAAACATTAAATACACTCTTTTAAAGAAGAACAATTTAACCAATTCAATTAATTCAAAATTTAAAACTTAAATTTAAAGTTACATTAAATCTTAACCAAAACTAAAACCTAAATCGAATCAATAATTCAGGGGAGGCTCCAGAATAGCTGACACATCCAAAATAAACCTACCTGACAGGGTAACCAAAACCAACTTACCCGGCAGGGTAACTAGGACTAGTTCAAAGGGATAATAGTTTAACTTGACATACGGTACTGGTGAAGTTTTGGATGATAGTAGGTTAGGGAAACTTAGTCTATCATGTCTAAGAAGATATGACTTCGACCTGGTGCATTTGACTAAGTGGAACTAACTGAAGCTACCCTTTACGGATCCTAACTAGTTAGACCAATGTTTTGTACTAAGTTCAGTGGATAGGACTATTTGGAAAACCTCAAAGACATGGTTACTCTAATGATGTCCAAGTGACTCACCATAACCCAGAAGTTTATCCAAAGAATGCCTAATTGTTGAGCCCAAAGCTAAACTTAAATCTAACACAAAGTTAAACCAAACCTTAAAATTGAACTTAACTTCATCTCACAAAAATTATAGGATTCCATGATTGAAAATTTAGATCGGGTGAGATGACTAAGGATTGAACTTTAAATTAAATTAAATTAAATTACAATAACATTAAATTAAATTAAAATTTAATTTAATTTAATTACAATAAAATTAAATTAAATTAAATTAAAATTAAATCAAATTAAACTAAATTTAAATCAAATCAAATCAAATTAAATTAAATTATTTTATATTTAAATTAAAAAATTAAAAAAAATGTTTTAACTTATAATTTATGTTAAAAATCTTTTTAAATTAAAATTTATTTTAAAAAACTTTTTTTAAAAAAAAATCTTTTAAAAAATTTTAAAAATTCTTTTAAAAATTCTTTTAAAAATTCTTTTAAAATTTCTTTAAAAAATTATTTAAAAATATTTTTAAAAACCTTTTAAAAATATTTTTAAAAACCTTTTAAAAATATTTTTAAAAACCTTTTAAAAATATTTTTAAAAACCTTTTAAAAATTATTTAAAAACCTTTTAAAAATTATTTAAAAATCCTTTTAAAAATTATTTAAAAATTCTTTCAAAATTTATTTAAAAATATTTTAAAAATCCTTTTAAAATTAAATTCTTTAAAAAATCTTTTTAAAAAATTCTTAAAAGAAACTAAAAGCTAAAGTTTAAGTAAAATATTCTATGTTTTCTACTTTAGACCCCCGAGTCAATCTGACTTTAATTCAAATTCTTTATTGCATTTTCGTTCACTTCCTTAATCACTTATGTTTGTATGTTCTGTGTTGTTTTTGATGAATGTCATAGAGGGAGGGTTAGGTGGTTTAAGTTAGTTAACAACAAAATACCACAAATAAAACAAGACTAACTTAAAATAACCTTATAATTGCTTGTTTTACTTGCATATTTTTTCACTAACTTAACACAGATTGTCATTGCATCAAAAAGGGAGAGATTGTTGGTACGGTTAGCATTAATGGTTTAATTCAAGTTTTGATGAATGACAAAGTAGGTTAAGTTAGTTTCATTGTAATCAAACACTTTGACCAAGTGTGCAGAAGAAGTCCAGCTAGGTCGACTGACACGAAGTCCAGACAGGTCGACGGACTGACCAAATGTCTAACACGAAGTCCAGCTAGGTCGATGGGCCGATCGGATAGCTGGCACAAAGTCCAGACAGGTCGAAGGGCTTACCTGGCATCTGGCACAAAATCCAGTTAGGTCGACGGGCTGACCTGATAGTTGGCACGAAGACCAGACGGGTCAAAGGGCTAACCAGACGTTTGACACGAAGTCCAGACGGGTCGAAGGGCTGACCGGACGTCTGGCAGGTAAGTTGAGGTAAGTCACTAGAGGAGAATGACTGTGAGGACGCATTCTCGGGAAGGGAACATTGGGCGTCGATCCAACTTAGATCCATTTTGGAAATCTAAGTTGAGTTCGTGACTAGATTCCGGTCTCGAGGAGATGGAATCTAATTACTGCTTTTTATTACTCCTATAACTTAACTGTGCTAACAGTTAATTTTGTAGGGTAGTCTTGCATTTTGCCTTGGACTAATGTTTTTTGCAGGTTGCTGAAAAAACAAAGGTTCGGGCGCCCGGGATGCAAAGTTTATCCTCTCGCTACGTCGCCACGTGGAGCTTCATGTTTGGACGAGCTATGTCACACTCCAGGCGCCCGGAAGGGATCCGAGCGCCCGGAGCCTCCTATATAAGGAGGATGCATCCTGGAGCAAAGAACAATGAACAATAAGATCTTCTAACGCTTGCTCTATCATGCTGCGCTTCTGCGACGCTACGAAGCTCCTCCGACAACGCGCTTCTTTTTCATTCCTTATTATTGTCGATATTTTTCCTTTAAAGCAATTGTAATTTCACTTGTAATATTTCGAATTGCTAGTGGATTGCCCAACGAAAACACTGAACAAGTGCGGGCCTTGGAGTAGGAGTCGACCAAGGCTCTGAACCAAGTAAATTGGTTTTGTGTTAGTGTTGTTGTGTTCTTGTTTTTCCACTGCGTACTTACTAAATTTTTTAAATCGCTATTCACCCCCTATCGACTTTCACGATCCAACAAATACAATGTGTAGAAGCTTATTAAATTGATCTAAATAAAAAGATGAGATTGATTTGATCTATTATTGCTTGAAAAATGTAGAGTCACATCTTGTTGAGCGTAAACAAAGAAACAACTGCTACAATATTGTAGCAGCTAGCATTCCAAGTTAACTGCTACAACGATATTCTAGTTATCACTGTGGAAGTAGTTGCTACAATGTTGTAGCTACTTTATGTTGTAGCAGCTACAAGGTGTAGCAGCTACTTCCACAGTGATAGCTGCTACAACGTTGTAGCAGCTAACATTCCAAGTTAGCATGTTACAAGGTGTAGCAACTACTTCCACGGTGATAGCTATTACAATATTGTAGCAGTTATCATTCCAACTAGCTGCTACAATGTTGTAGCAGCTAACCGTCGATTTACCTACTTCCACTCTGGAACATAATTGCTATAACGTGGTAGCTGCTATCACTATGGAAGTAGCTGCTATAAGGTGTAGCAGTTAATTGTCGAAGTAGCTACTATAACGTGTAACAGTAAAAATAATTTTAAATAATTTTTTACCAAGTCGATATACATAACAAAAATATTTTTAGGCGTAATATTTTCTAGACAATGTAGTTGCTACAAAAACAACTTATCAAGTGACTGCTACACGTTGTAGTAGCTATATGGACAGTTAGCTGCTACAAGGTGTAGCAGTTACCTATCGAAGTAGTTGCTACAACTTGTAGCAGCTAACTGTACAAGTGGTTGCAGGTGTTTGTAGCAGACGTCGACCTTGCACATTATAGCATAAATCCTTCATTCCTTCTAATATTCCTTTATGATCACGGTCAAAAATTACAACTTATAATGAAATGAAGATGGAAATGATGTTTGGCAAGTTACATGTAAATTATATAAGCAAAAAACTGGTGGCATAGCAACTAGGGCTTATACTTGGTAGGATATATATATATATATATATATATATATATATATATATATATATATATATATATATATATATATATATATATATATGAGAGCTGTTTTCCACCCCCCTCCCCCGCGGTCAACGCACACCCCCTCCACCTCCCCTCTCTCTCCCTGCCAAAAGATGCATGTAGCCTCCTCTTTATTTTTTTTATTTTTTTTATTTCATTTAATTCCCATTTAGTTTTAATTTTTTAATTAATTTTATTTAAAAATAACTCTCATATAATTATATTTTTAATTTTATTTAGTTTTATTTTTTTAATTAATTTAATTTATTATTTTTTATCAATACTTTATTTTTCAATTTTATATAAATTTTATTTAGTTTTTATTTTTTTTATCAATACTTTATTTTTCAATTTTATATAAATTTTATTTAGTTTTTATTTTTTAATTAATTTAATTTATTATTTTTTCATAATACTTATATTTTTTCAATTGATTTTTTTTTATTTTATTTTTTTATTAATTTTTTAAATCAATTTCTTTATCAATTTTTTATCAGTTTTATTTTTTTCAATAATTTTTTTATATGTTTATAATCTTTTATTTATTTTTAGTTTATATTTAAAACTAAAAAAAATACTACCAATTAATAATGAACACATTCATAACTTAGGAACAAACATATTTTTTCCAAATGAAAAGTACATGTAATAATACAAAAAAACATAAAAACATATAAAAATAGAAATCTTAATCAATATTGCCTCCAAATTCTGCTCCCGATGCATTTGGTGGTGGTGCACCTATTACTTCGTACCTCAAATGAGCGCATGTCCTGTAACGAGTGATCCATCCTTTAGCTTCATACGATGAATGTTGCCACCACCAAGTTGGAATGGGTGGTACAGGATAATGAGGATATAAGAAAACTTGTACGAAGTGATTGTCAATATAAGCAATAGCTATTTCTCGACGCTCTTGGTTTGGAACTGGAGGAGTTCTCAATGACAAGTGAGTAAAACAACTCCCAATATTCTCACCAAATGTATGAAGTACAAGATTGTACCTTGATGCGATGACAATTCCCAAAGGCATAGCGTCCATCCAATATATTTCTGGTGCCCACTGTTCGAAATAATTCAATGAGAATAATAGATTGGTTACCAAATTTGGATCTGGATAAAGTTGATCATATAGATCCTTATTTTGTTGAATCTCTTTTATAAGCTTAAATCGTACTTGAACCCAACCTTCTTCACCATACCCAATTAGTGCAGCTATTGCCCTGAATCCACAATGACCATCAGGTTGAACATCAACAGTGTGAGAAATATAACGCTGCAGAGGCACAGGTAATTTCTCAATATAAGTATCACGGATGGGTGGAACTGGAGAGTGATCATGGGTCGTTTGAGTATTGCAAACCTTCGACCCTCTTCCACGTCTTCCTCTCCCTTGAGATGTTGCAATCGGTTGAGAGACCCTAGATCCTGAAGTGGATGCTTCTCCGAAAGAAGATATGCGGCGTCCACTTTACTCATCTCTACCCGTAGGTCGACCTCTATGTTCTGTGTTGTATGAAGGAGCTCGCAATGTACTTTGAGATGGATCAATCATATCAAGAAACTTGTTTATCATATGCTCTCGCATATATGGATCCATCCCATCTAATATCTCAACAACATGGGATGTCCTGTTAGGTTCTGCTCCCTCGTCATTAAACTGATGTGCGTGCATCGACAATCTCCTCCAATGAGCGTTGATACTCTGAAGCGGAATTGGAATGGAAAAATAATGGTAATGTGCAAGATCATGCTCGCATGGCAATCCGTATATAATTTTGATAGAACAGTTGCATCTGCCGGATAGCTGGTGAGATGCTTCCTCAATACATTTTAGCTGACCAGAAATCAACTCCATTGTCTCTAATGAAATCCGACACCTTATTTGACTGAAAATGTCATCATGTAAATGTTGATGGCGTGGAATGTTCAGAGATTTTTCGAACGACTTCTTAATATCCCCGAACTGAATTCTCAACATCTTATGTATTTTTTTCAAAAGATGTCTGTAGGGATGACATGGTATCTCCCAAATATAACTTCAATCTCGCATGTGCAGATTCTGCCCTGTAATAAAAAAAATGCATTGTGTTTAAATACTGAAAAGAATTGAAATACTACAATAATGAACAAAATTTAAATAATAAAACTATAAAATGACTATACCTTTGATTTGAATTGCTCCCGACGTGCATACATGTATCAACCCATGCTGAAACAAACCGCTCTTTGTAAGGGTGTAACCATGTATCCCAAAGATAATTTAGAGTACCCTCGAATCGTTGATACTCTTTGCGCATGACATCCCACTTATGCTGATAAGACCATTGTGTCGATGAATTAATGAGTGAGTGCCATGATACATAAAAATGTTGCCACTCTAGACCAAGCATAGGGGCGCATTTCTTCATTACGCACTGGTTTATGTGCCAAATACAAAGGATGTGACGTGCATTGGGAAAACATGTTTCAATTGCATTAATAAGCGACAAATCACGATCTGAAACAAATACCAATGGCAACGATGCCTTCTTTTCAACCATCCACTTCTTTAAGGTACCTAATGCCCATGTCAGTTGCTCTGTCTTCTTATTACTAAGATATGCAAACATAAGTGAGTAAGTTCGCATTGTGGATGTGATACCCACAACCTCCAATAGTGGTATCTGATACTCATTGGTCTTGTATGTGGCATCAATGATCAACACAGATGAAAAGTTGACAGGCAGCTCTAGACTTTTTGGATGAACCCAAATAATATCTGTGATTTCGTTGGTGTCTGGATTTGTACGGTATTTATGGAGGTATTCTTTCTTAATTAATTGGTCCAAGACATACTGAATAGAATTTAGGCCACCGCGTTTAGCGGATTTATTTGTGAAAATAGCATTATAAATGCTTTTGATCCTCGTAGTATTTGATGGGTCTCTTTCCTTCAAAATACTAAGAATTTCACGAGGTATGATGTTGTTGGCCATGTCAAGCACAAATTATTTTTCTTTTGGTTTTAACCTACTCGGATACTCATGTCCATCAATATATTCTGCTAATTGATGATTATGAAAACCATAAACAACCCTTAAACCCCACATCACACCATCTGGAGGTATTGGTGTACCTCGCAGCTCAAATAGGCATTCACATTTTTTAGTCCTAGTATTTCTTTTTAAGGATTGCCCATCAACTAGATATCGTGGCGGTTTATACTTTCCACCTCTTTCACACATAAGATGGCACTTTGGTAGCTTGCCACATTTTAAATTAGCAGAATTTTTAATAACCACTATAATACCATTCTTCAAACCAACTGTCTTTACCCAATTTATCATATATTCTCTACTTTTAAATATCTATATAAAAAAATATAACAAAGATGTATAAGTATGACATTACCAATCTTAATATAATTTCTCTACTTATAAAATAAATAATGAATATACATAAAACAATGATAATAACTAACCTGATCTGTGGTAAATTCGATTGTATAATCGCGACTGTTGTTGGAGATATCTTGACTAGGAACATCATTCTCAATTGACCAACTATCTGAAAATAAACCCAAATAGTCATCCATATTTTCAGGAAGAGAGAAGGAGAGGCTGAGAGGGAGATAGCAGTGAAGGGAGGTGTGAATGAAGAGTGACTAAAAATGAAGTGTGAGAGGAGGATTTAAAGGGAGAGGTTTTGACACGTGTCAAGAATTGAATGGTGGGTAATTTAAGGGGAGGGGAGGTTCTGACATGTGTCAAGAGTTTAAGGGTGGGTAATTTAAGGGGAGGGGAGGTTCTGACATGTGTCAAGAGTTTAAGGGTGGGTAATTTAAGGGGAGGGGAGGTTCTGACATGTGTCAAGGATTGAATGATGAGTAATTTAAAGAAAGTGAGAAGTTCTGACATGTGTCAAGAGTTGGAAGTGGGGTAATTTAAAGGGATGAGAGATTTTAACATATGTCAAGGGTTGAAAGGGGGGGTCATTTAAAGTGATGAGAGATTTTGACATGTGTCAAGGGTTGGAAGGGAGGTCATTTAAAGGGATAAAAGATTTTGACATGTGTCAAGGGTTAGAAGTGGGGTAATTTAAAGGGAGAGGAGGTTCTGACATATGTCAAGCATTGAAGAGAGGTAATTTAAAGGGAGGGGGTGTTTTGACAGGTGTCAATGGTTGGAGAATGACGAATTTAAATGAAGGGAGTGTTTTGACAGGTGTCAATGGTTGGAGGATGGGTAATTTAAAGAGGATGAGAGATTCTGACATGTGTTATATGTCAATGGTTGGAGGGAGGGATGATTTAAAGGGAGAGAAGATTATGACATGTGTTAATAGTTGAATGCGGGTAATTTAAGTGTTAAATTAGGAATATAATTTAAAGGAAGAGAGTAATTTAAAAATTATATAAAATTAAAAAAAATTAAAAAAAATTAAAAAAATTTAAAAAAAATTAAAAAAATTGATAAAAAATAATAAACAAAATTGATTAAAGAAATAAAACTAAATAAATATAAAAAAAATAAAAAAATAATAAATAAAAATTAATTAAAAATAAAACTAAATAAAAATTAAATAAAATTTAAAAATATAAGTATTAATGAAAAAATAATAAACAAAATTAATTAAAAAATAAAACTAAATAAAATTAAATAAAATTAAAAATATATATAAGTATTAATGAAAAATAATAAATAAAATTGATTAAAAATTTAAAATATATAAACTAAATAAAAATTTTAAAATATATAAGTATGAATGAAAAAAAAATAATTTTAAAAATAAAACTAAATAAAATTTTAAAAATATATAAGTATGAATAAAAAATTTTAAAAAAAATTAATTAAAAATTAAAAATTAAAATTAATTAAAAATTAAAAATTAAAATTAATTAAAAAATAAAAATTAAAAATATATAAGTATGAATTAAAGAAATTAAAAATAAAATTTAAAAATAAAAAAAAAACAAAAAAAAGATAGAGGATAGAATGGTCATTTGCAAGGGGGAAAGAGAGAGAGGAGGGGGGGTGCGCGTGTTGGGGAAAAGCAATTTGCTCTATATATATATATTGCAAAAAAAAAAATTGTACACAACTGAATAACAGATAGTGGAGAGGAAAGGCTTACGATCGAGAATGGAGAAAATGAACTCTTACACCCGCGTCACCTTTGTGTTCAACGTACAGTTTGGGGAATTTTAGTCAATTGTGATGGAAGCTGATGGTGAGGAAGAGGTTAGAGTGAGAGAGAGAGGGGCGAGAAAAATTTAGAATTTGGAAAAATTAACATGTTACTATTTTGAATAAAAAGTGGAAACGAAATAAAAGGAATATTTTTTAAAAAAACAAAAAATCGTATCACGTTTACCCATCGCTCACCATCGTGCATAAAAAGCTCGCGCGCGTGTGAAAGATGATTTTTTTTTTATGTCATATTAAGTTATCATGGTGATATGCAAATTTAAATTGTTTTCTAACCGACTCCAAAGTCTTAAAAAATTATTATGTGTATATTTTAACACTGACAATAATAAAAATAAGAGGTGTCTTATATTAATTGTCGCGTTCAATTATGGGTAATTTCAAGATTCGGCCGGATATTTTTTGGGTCGATTCGCACGATAAATATCTCAAGTCCTGGAAAGGGCCAAGTAGATCCATCGCCGCCTAGGGTTTCTGTTCGCCTCTGCCCTCGGGTTAGGTACGATCCCATGTTTCATCTCCGATTTGTGTTGTTTTCTGATTCATCTTGTTTCTTGCCGTTGTGACTATGAAGAGCTATCTGAGAGCTTTTCTGGAAGGGAGTTATCCCTTCTTCTATTTATGGCGTATTAGGAGGGATTTGTACCAATGCTACGCTATCTTTTAACCAGTAAACTGGTATAATCTGTTGGATCTGAAGTTTACAGTCGAGGTAGGTCTTAGTTTATGCTAGAAATCAGGTTCTTTTCCCCGTAAAATCACAGTTGGAGATCAAATGATCACTGGAAGAATTAGCGAGACAATTTTTTGGTGAACTCTAGAATATGTAAAGGAAATAACAGAGAATAAATTTAGAAAGCGGCAAAGAGAAACAGGTAGAGTACGTTTTAGCTTGTGCTAGAAATCAGCCTTTTTTTTCCGTAAAACAGCAGTTGGAGATCAAATGATTCCTGGAAGAATTAGCGATACAATTTTTTGGCAGTTAGAGACAATGAAGAGCTCCATCCATGACGAGTCCTGGATCTCGTGATGAGGTTGTGCATGTCTGATGGAGTTATGCGTGTTTGATCTCGCGATGAGGAATCAGTGAGAGATAATAATAATAATCATCTTGATCTGGCCATAAAACAAAGAATAAATAATAAAAAGCTGACTATGAGTAAAAGAATTGAAATTTAAAGATATTTAACAAGGCTTTACAAGATATATGCAGATGGTATGCAGCTGACTCATTATATAGCACATCCTTTGGTAGGTAGGGGCATGTTCAATTGCTACAAAATTATTGAAAATATTTATATTTCTATAATTACCAACTTATATTCTATAAAATATATTAGTCCCCATCCAATTCATGTGTCCACATAGGAAAACAATACTCATAATATTAATTAATATCTAAAGACTTGCAAGACAAGTGATTAAGATCACTCTTTCTGGTGACATGCTTTACATCAACACCTTAATTTAGTTTTTAACTATCACAAGGGTTAGTTTTCTTTGGATAAAATCATTGACAGAGAGTCATCATGAAGTCCTCATGATCCTGAAATTGTTTTTCTCTCTCCGCCATAGACAGTTTACCTAGCATGCATAAGCTGTCCCCTAGCCCACCTATTGGCTAGAATCATCCAAAGGGACTGCATATTGCATATGTGACATAGGCTTTGGTGTAGAATGGTCTCTTTCCAAAAAGCCTTAACATTTAAATTGTTTGGTTTTTAGAATTATTATTATGCTACTAGATTGACAACTTGAATAAGTAGGAGAAAGGTTTTTCAACTTACTGTGATTTGTACTGGGTTAATTGGTAAATATATCCTAATCATTATCATTTTAACAAATCAATTCTAACCTATTGAAAATCTAACAATTCTATTTCTATCCCACCGTGAAGTTTACCATCTGTATACTAGTGATATTGATATGATATCTTAAGATATGATAAAAATTTATCAGACTCAATTGTCATATTGTCAATGGCATGATTTTTTTTTTCTTTTTCATTTGATTGATATTATATTTTGTACATCTTTAACTAAATATGACGCAAATAAGTAACATTTTATTAAAATAAAATATCTAGGTGTCACTGATTATATGAAATTGATTTACAATGATTTTATATCAATATTTAATGGTAGTTGGATGACAAACTTACTGGAGGAATGGAATTATGAGATATTTAAATAGGTTGAAATAGATTTGTTAGAATTGAAAGGTAGGACTAGATTTGTTGATAGCGGTAAAGGTTACAATCAATTTAGCAGTCAACTCATCTTTTTGTGTATTCTTATTCTGTCTAATTTTCTTTCTTTTTTTTTAAATTTTTTTAATGGTTACATGGCAAATTTTGATTGTATTTATTCAATCCGGCCATTCAGTTGACATTGAGATTTTGTGATTGTTCAATTCAAATATTACAAACCTGTTCATTGCAAGTGACTAATTTGTCTTTAAGTTTTTCAATGAATGATTTACTATTGTGTGACAGCTCCTCCATATGTAAGAGATGCTTACTCTGCTGCATGATTTTTGTTGATTAATTTAGTTTCAGTTGAAGGTAATTTTTGTATACTGTCTCTAAATTCATAAAGATCATGCCTTGCAATTAAAGCTTGTCACATTGATGAAGTATAATTTGCATTTATAATTCCAAGCTTCAAGTAAGTGAGTCAATGGATTTTGATTCAACTTATATGAAGGGGAGTTTTGGCGCAACGGTAAAGTTGATGCTTTGTGACCAAAGAAACAACCTCTTGCAAAAAGCAAGGTAAGGCTCCGTACAATGGATCCTTCTCCGGGACCCCGCATAGCGGGAGCTTCGTGCACCGGACTGCCCTTTATCTGAATACTCAGATGTATCTGCTGTATTGCCCATCCTTATCCAATCATTGTTTGATTTAAATTGGTGTCCTTTTTTCCTGATTGTAGCTGTCTTGTTTTTGACCTTGCATGTTTGTTTAACCCCACAGCTCAACTGATTGAAAATGTCAGAAGCAGATGAATATCGCTGCTTTGTTGGTAGTCTCTCATGGTCAACTACCGATGGAGGTTTGAAGGATGCATTTAAAAAGTTTGGCCATCTTACTGAGGCAAAGGTGAAAATCTCTCTTTTGTTTGCTTGCTCTTCCTGGAGCACAAAGAAGTTATTTTATATTTCTCAGTAGCCACACTCTCTGTATCATTTTCTTTTTCATATTGATGTTGCTTGAGTTATATATGATAATTCTAGTGCACAAAACTATTGTCATTGCATGTCTAGGATGCATTCATATAGTCTTATCCCATGTACACATTTCATCTTGATATGATAGTCTGCGGTAAAATTTCATTTAATGTTTTTTTTCTTTCCTTCTAACCTGGTGCATTAACTATATGACACTTGATAATAATGATATAAAAATTACAGCAAGGTGGTGTTTTCTTTCACAATGTTATCATTGGATTCTTATCTACTTTTCTGCAAGGGTTGAAAACCCTGAAGCTATTGGTTCTTATGATCTTATAATCTCTGATGAAATGCTTGATACCTGAGGGGTTTACTGTTGTTTTATTTTTTTAATAGTCTGGCATAGTACTTTTATTTGGAGCATGTTAATTAGTTGGATTATTTTCCTACTTGCAGATTGTTCTTGACAAGTTTTCTGGCCGTTCTCGTGGATTTGGCTTTGTTACTTTTGATGACAAAGATTCAATGGAAGAGGCAATTGAAGCCATGAATGGAATGGATCTGGATGGACGCTCAATTACTGTGGAAAGAGCACAACCTCAAGGACCTGGTAGCAAGGACCGTGATTCAGGACGTGACTATGAACGCAATCGTGGTCATGACTATGATAGGGGCCGTGGTAGGGATTTTGGTGGTGGTCGCGGACGAGGTTCAGGTGGTGACTGTTTTAAGTGTGGAAAGCCTGGCCATTTTGCAAGGGAATGCCCTTCAGGTGATGGTGGAAGAGGGGATAGATATAGTGGCAGAGAAGATTCATACGGGGGTAGTCGTGGCAGTAACAATCGATATGGACCTGATCGTAACGGGGATCGGTTCAGTTCTCGCAACAGAGATGGGGGAAGCCGTGGGGGCAGTGGAGGTGACCGTTATAATCGTGAAAGGGCTGGCCCATATGACCGTCCCAATGGAGGTGGTGGCAACAGATACTGATTGTTACTTGTGTTGCAGGTATGATTCTCAACACGTTTTTGTTTTGGAAATTATGCAAAGTAACAACATTTTGTTTATGCAGTATGCAGTGCAAAGCTAGTTTTATAATGTTCCAACTGATTATGGTCGGAGTGGGTCTATGCAACTGGCTTCAGTTATGGTGTTCTACTGTTCTTTACTACTTTGGAATTGTCATTTATGCCACTCTTGCCGCACCTCAGTGCTTGAATATCACTCAGATGTTAATGTTATTTCGACAAGTGCCTTGTTCTTGATGGAAAACTACTGCATTTAGATACATATCTTTGTGCATTTGCCTCTGGTTGGGTAAGATGTGTTGTCATGGCCATGGTCCCATGGATCTTTGGAATGTTGCTAAAAACCTATAGATGCTGTGGGCGAAGCACGCTGCCATGCAACCTCAGCAAGATTTCTGCTTTTTAGCAGGATACACAGTTTTGCGTGTATTGGCAATTGAATGGTCTCACTTAGAAATGGCCAAGTTAACATGAAGTATGTGGTTGGTTTTGCTATTTCGATCCCTGTCCGGTTTGAACTGACCAAAATATGATGGAAAGGAAACCGGGTAATTTCCAATGTTTCTGCCATTTAAACATTTTAGTCAAGTTTGGGAACCTTATTTTAATAACTTTGTTGACCTTGTGGCAGGTTCAACTTGGCCTTGTGGCCATCACCAATGCCATATTGGGTTTCCTATTATCTTCCATTGGTCCCATAACATTTCTCTAGTGTCTCAATTCTCGGTTCTCTTTCAGAGGTTTAAGTGGCTGGCTTGTTCCTGTAGAACATGATCGAGATTCTTTTTGGTCTGACCGTTTTGCTCCTTTGAACGTGATCCGAATCTTTTCTGATCCGATCTCTCACACTTAGACCTACAAATCTTTGCTTCGTGATGGTTGTGGGATGTTTTGGAGTTTTGATTTGTCAAGAGAGATACTCAAGCCCTAATATAATTTGGATGGCTCTCGGCCGCTACTTGATGACATGCTGCGTTAGAATAAACTGAAATTGTTTGTTTCATGCAGTTTAGAATAGTTCGTTACGCATGCAGTATTGTATGTTTTCTTTGAATTGATTTCAATATTGTTTAGCTTATCCGTTGCCGGAAGCAGCAGCTTGGTTTGATGTTCATTATGTGCGATCTTTACGGTTTCACGTTTTTCTGAGTGCTGTTTGAAGTTGTAAATAGTTGTCTTCTGCAATAAGTTTCTAAGCTCAGTTCTTGAAAAGTTTAAATAATCTGTCTTTACATTTTTGATTTCCCTCACGAATAGCAAGGTAGAGTGTCAACTTTCAATTTCTAGTTCCGATTTTCTCAAAAGGGTTTTGGCAAATGATATGCTTTCAGTGGGTGATCTTGTCTTCTCGAAATTTGTCTCAGAAAACCGTCATTCGGAAATTGCTTCTACCATATTTAAGTTATAGCAGGGAATACTTGTCTGATTCTTGCAAGTTTATTGTTTGAATAATTATTTTTTGATAAGTTTTTATTCTATAAGTTATTTCTCCATCAGTTTATTAAGGTATTTTAATGTATTAATCAAGGCTAGAGATTTTGAGAGGTGTGGTGTTGGCTTTTAACTCCTTGTTTATTTAGGAGCACGAAAAAAAATAGAAAGATTTATATGGTGAATTTTTTATTTATTTTGTACAAAAAGATGAACTAATTATTTTTGTCTATTGTTTACATAATAGGTATATGGATTTAATAATTCATTTAGGAATGAGTGATAACGACGTGTCTCTTTAGCTATTAACAGAAGTTGAGTTGTGAATAAGTTTAGTGATCGGTTCTTTAGCTATTAACAGAAGTTGAGTTGTGAATAAGTTTAGTGATCGGTTCTTTAGCTATTAACAGAAGTTGAGTTGTGAATAAGTTTAGTGATCGGTTCTTTAGCTATTAACAGAAGTTGAGTTGTGAACTCGTCTCTTTAGCTATTAACAGAAGTTGAGTTGTGAATAAGTTTAGTGATCGGTTCGATAAGAGTTTAAAAAGCTTGTTAAATTAAATAAATATGAATGTATATATGTTTAATTTGTTAATATTCGTGAATAATATTTATAAAATATATTTATTAATATTTTTTTGAAATAAATAATAAAATAAAATAAATATGTTTAAATTATCAAGTTCAATAATTAATCAAACAATTAAAAATTTTAAACAACCAAACAAATTTGAATTGAGAATTCGATAATATTTAATGAATCAAGCTCGAAATAAATTTAAGTTAAGCTTGAATTGAGAGCTTGATAACATCTAAACGAATCAAGTTCAAGTCAAGTTTCAAATAAATTCAAATTCATAAAAAATAAATCAAGTCAAGTTTGAACAATCATTTTAAAAATTTGGTTCATTTTAAATTCGGTTCAACTCGATTATTTTATTAAATAAATTTGAATATCTCAAAATTTGGCTTGACTCGGTTCATTTACAGTCCTAAGTAGAAGGCTTTGCTTTGTCAACGTAAGGCCCCGAAGATGATGTCGGGGCAACTTCCTTCCTTGATTAAGAGATCGTCCTTATATCTAGAAAGTTTTTATCGTATCTGTCTTTAATCTTTGTCCTTTTTGGCTTAGCTTGAGATGCCCCCATCTAGTAGTTCTTTGGAGATCTGCTGGATATTCGATGTCACTGTATAATATTGGGGTTTGATCATAAAGTGTCTTTGAAAATTAAAAGAAATTTTATAAAATGATGATTAAATCTATTATATTATATTGAGAATATGAGAGTTAAAGTGAATATGTGGATATACGGAAATGGACAAGATTAAGAGTGAGTAAAAGTTTGATTAAATTGAATTAATCGATTAAATCAATTGAAATTAAAAGTTTGGTTTGATTAATTCATAAATTTATTTTTTTAAAAAAAATATTGGTCATATCAGTTTAATTGATTTAGTTTTAATTTTAACCATTAAAATTTGGTTAAATCGATTAAACTGATATATTATCAGTGAACTAAACTAGAACTTAACTTTTAAACTAAACTGG
The DNA here is from genome assembly GCF_018446385.1 of Zingiber officinale. Classification (NCBI taxonomy): domain Eukaryota; kingdom Viridiplantae; phylum Streptophyta; class Magnoliopsida; order Zingiberales; family Zingiberaceae; genus Zingiber; species Zingiber officinale. Next base: position 106,095,215 of record NC_055988.1, read on the forward strand.
TAAATCCTAAATCCATTTGCTCCTCACCTCTCGCTAACGTTGTGGCTTCCATCCTGTTGCGACTTCGCATCACACTGCAACTCCCATTTGTGTTGTCCTCTGTTGGCCCTCCCCTCCTCCTATCACACAGTCACTCTACAAATTTGTCGATCATCCCCTCCTCCCGTCACTCTCACCATCGGTGAGACCTTTCATCCTCATGCCTCGACCAATGAAGTAGCTCAGAGACTTAGGTGACATTCAATCCTCCTTGTTGGGCTCTCCATCCTTACCTCCTACGTTATCTTTCAATTTTAGGTCACATCCATTTGCAATCGAAGAGATTTATCAAATATGAAGGTTGATAGTAGTTATTCAGTACCATAATCTGATATCAATCCTTCAATCTCAGTGGGAACAAAGAAAGCTATAGATTCTAAAGGAAAGACAATCAAGCAAAAAGCAATAAAACCAAAAAGTAAAGTATGAGATAATTTCATAAAGTTTAATAATGATGAATCAAAGATTAAAACCAAATGCAAAAATTGTGATAAAGATTTTATTTTTTGTGATCCTTACAAAAATGGAACAATGAGCTTGAGATATGATATTACCTCTAGTAAAAAATACCCTCATGTTGTTCAAACGACTCAAGCATAACTAAGTTTGAACTAGGTTCAAGAGAGGGTGAAGTGTGTTTGACTTCTTGGAAATTTGATCAAGATGCAGTTAGAAAAGCATTAGCTAGAAAGATTACAATGGATAAACTCTCTTTCAAATTTGTAAAAAGAGAAGGATTTAAAGCATTCATGGTCATGATATGTCCAATGTTTTGAATTCCTTACACTATTTCGAAAACCTGAGGACTCAACCGTATGGATATGTAAATTACAAGATTTCTATTCCTAGCAGGAAAAAGAGGAAAACAGATATTCAATTTAAAGTGAGTAAACGGAATTTCATATTCGATCTTATAGATACATGTAGAATTATGTGGAAAGTCATATTTGATGAAAGTCGTATGTACGACTTGGAGGGAGATCTTTCATATCTTTCGAGATCCACCCTACAATATGGGGTCAAAAGGCCAAAATAAGTAATTCGTTTTTAGCCCTTATAAAAATAAAATTGATTCTTGGACCTCTTTCACACCCATGTCACGTTGAGGTATTGTAGAAGAAAAAATTATAAAATCCGATCCAATTTATCGTAATCGATTAGTTAACATGTTGCACATGATTGTATTGGATTATATACATTTGAAAGAGAAAAATTGAAAAGTTTGTTGCATGATTGAATAAAAAGAGTTTCTTTGACCACTGGTATATGAATTTATCGATACAAATTGAAATTTACAGAAAAAGATTCTTAATTTTTGTCTAATTACAAGTTATAAAGGTAAGGCAATTAGTTTATTCGTTGAAAATTGCTTGAAGGATTGAGAAATCAATAGAATTTTTACTATTACAGTCAATAATATTGTTCAAATGATGTTGCTATCAATAGTTTTAGAAAAAAAGATGATTAATTAAGATTCTACTATTTTGAAGGGAGAATATGTCCATATGAGATGTGTAGCTCATATAATCAATTTGATTGTTACTGATTGCTAAAAGATATAAATCAATTTGTGAGGGTTAGGAATGTAATTAAATATGGTAAGCAATCTTCTTCTAGATTAAGCAAGTTCAAAGAATGGGTAGAGATTGAAAAAATTGAAAGCAAGAATTCATTATATTTGAATGTACCGATTAGATGGAACTCAACTTTCTTGATGTTGAATACCGTTCAAAAATTTGAAAGAATTTTTGATAGATTTGATGAATACGATTCATGTTTTAAATTATATCTTCAATATATAGATTGACATGTTGTTTTGAATGAAAATGGATAGATGATACTTAAATCAAATGGTAAATCTAAAAGAGAATTGAAGACTTTTGATGGGAAGCCAACAAGTGTAGATTGGAATAATATTAGACTTTTTGCATCGCTTCAGTAAGTTTTTTATGATCTAACATTAAAAGTTTCAGGATCTTTTATATGTCACATCTAATACTTTTGCACGCGAAATTAGTTCTATTCATACCATCTTGAAGGAGTGACAGAAAGTAATGATCTCGATGTGTATTCAATGGAAATTAAAATGAAAAGTAAATTTGACAAGTATTGGGGAGATCTTGAGAAGATGAATAAGTTGTTTTATATTGCGGTGGTGCTTGATCCAAGGCATAAATTGAATTTTGTAGAATTTATATTGATTGAATTATATGGAGATGAGAAGGGTGCAAGAGTAGGAAAGATAATAAAAGACACTTTATTTGCTTTGTATAAGCATTATAACAAAAAAAATGGAGTCTCAATGTAATACTTCAAAAGTTTTATGTATTTCAGAATCTGACAATAACAATGCTCCAAAAAATACGAGTCAATTAGATTTGAAAAGGCATAAATTTTTGGTGATGACAATATGTCAGAATTAGACAAATATCTTAATGAAATAGTTAATGAGTATTGTAATACTTTTGATATTTTGAAATGGTGGAAGCAAAAATGTCACAGATTTCCTATACTTGCTCAAATTGCTCATGATGTATTAGTTATTCCAATATCAATAATTTTAGGAGTTGATGGTCCGGTACTTGATTATTTTAGGAGTTCATTGGAAGAAGCAATTGTTTAAACTCCTAATATGCAAGTTAAATAAATAAATATTTTTTAAGTTTACAATTATAAATAAAAATCTAATTATATTTTTTTTAAAAGAAAAAACTTATCACTTTCAAATTTTTCCACCACCTCTAAACTTTCTTCAATGTCAATTGATTTCAAACTTAACCAAAGTCAATCTTAGTACAAATGACATAATAATCAATGGTGTATTTTAAATATTATATTTTATTTAAATTAATTATCTTATTTAGATGGTAAATATCAAATTTTCACTTCTTGATCAACAAGTACAACACAAGTCAAGGTTTCAAGGACAAAACAAAATCTCCACATTGCCACGTCGTGCAAAAATCAAGATTTGCCATGTCACACAAGAATCAAGATTGCAATGTGATCTTTAATTTCACAATGTAATTTAAGTGGAAGTTGAATTATATGTATCATCTCTTAAATTTTAATTGACATTTGGCAAAATTTGTAATCTCCTAATTTTGAACTTTGAACATGTAGTGACATTTGGAACTTGTAGATCATTTATGGTTTATTGTAAAAATGTTATTTAATTTTGTGATGTGCAAAAATGTAAATTTTCAGATATTTTCTTGAGTTAATTTTGTAAATGCACAAGAAATTAATTCTATGAATATAGGGGAATTATTTTGATTTTTTTTGTTGATAATTTATTCAACCGTGGAACTACATTTATTATTCTAAAAATAAAATGATTAAAATTGAAAACTTATGTAACATATCAATGGAACTCATAATTACTTACAAATAATCATAACCATGAATAATTTGAAATTCTTTTAGCATTCTCAAACTCCTTGTACCATTGTTCTGAGTTTTCACATATATTTTCAAGTGAGGATAAAGGTTTCAATATTATCTAAAAAAAATTAAAGCAAAACCATAAGTTAAAATCAAATTAACTGATGTGTTTATCGATTTGATTGGTTCAATTCTTTTAAAAAGTTCGGTCGTTTCGGTTGTTTGGAAAAAATTCGATCAATTTGATTTTCGAGTTAATGGGTTCGGTCGATTTTGATTTAAACTGATTGTTTAGTCATAGATAAGATAAGAAATGAAAATATTAGAGAGAAAGTAGAGTTACACAGGAAAATTTTGATAGACACATTTAAGATAATATAAATATGTACTTAAATAATCAATAAATATTTCAGTTAGACAATGTTAAACTATGATACATATACATATCATCAAATGAGAACTATGAAAACTCAAAAAAAAATTTAGTTAACAATAATAAAATAAAATAAAATTTATTTATATATTTATTTTTTAGATGACATCAGTTATCCAACTTATGCCGACTAATATTGGGATGACTAACTTGGTCTCATGAAAATATTTATCAGCCATCAAGATAAATCGGGAAACATTGGCTCATCGTTCTTAGATCAACTGTCTATCAAAAAAAATTGATCCATTAATTCGTCGAAATTGAAAAGATATTTTATCACTATACTATTATTTGGAGGTAAGATAAAATTTATCAAAATATAAATGATAATAAAAGAATTTAAATAGCTAATTTGATACCACGCTGGAATAAGATTTTATTATTGTTATTTGATATACAATGCCAATAATAAATTGAACGAAAAAGATAAATAATTATACAAGTAAGCTTTGCTTTCAACGTTACGACTTGAATATTATCTTATATGAAAATAAATTATAAAAATAAAACCATTATCTCATATTTAGAATATTAACACGAAATGATATTTGTCACACTATTGACACTAAATTTTATTAATATTAATAGATCAGGGCCATCGTCACATGGCATGACCAAGTCAAGCGCATCATTCGGAAATATTACCGCAACTAAGGAACAAAATGAATTCAATATATAGAGATTTGTAGGGCTGCATGGCCTGTAATGTAACACTAACACCTCTTTCAACTCTCAAGCATGTCTGCTGTGTGTCTGTCTGAGGGTTTAGGATTTAATGTTTATATATATATTTTTTCCATGCGATTGATGCCGTTGCCATTTCAATTTATGCCCTACGCCAAAAGGCAATTTTAATACTGAATAATTTAGGACAGAGGCCACCATATGCACTGTACCGACGTGGAATGCACCTTTTATGAATACTGATTGACTTGAGAAATTATTGTAAATTGATGGCGGCGGAAACATAATCACACAAGGAAACAAAATACAAGCAGAAACAATGCTGACCGAGTTGCGAATAACTTACTGTTTCGCTTCAGAAAGCATCTTTCCCGTGTTCTTCGCCTTTTCCCTTCAACTACTTTATTGAATTTAAAATTTGTTTGGTGGATGGTCGGAATTGGGACCACCTCGACAACACAGAAGCCGAAGGTATCCCACCTTATCTCGCATAAAGAAATTGATCGAAGACGACAACAGGGAGAAAATTAAACATCAATGGATGAATGTTGAACAACAGACGTCTCCATTAGAATGACAACGAGTTTAATGCCAATGTAAAGTTTTGAAGAAATTCGATTACCTAAAGAGGTCCCCCTCACTCGCCTTCTATACCTTCTTTTTTGCATCTCCAGGGACCATTCACAAAGTGCAAGCAATTTTGAAGCTCAGTATCTTAATACGCAATAGGTACTTCGAATTTACCGAAACTTGAACACCTGAATTATCAATAAAGTGAAAGCAGTTCAAACGTTTCTACCATGATAAAATTTCTAAAACAACATTTTGTGCATGGAATAAAATAGTATATACTCACCGCGCTTTCTTTGTGCAAACCAAGGAAGCGTATTTCTGAGTTTACTCACCTAGTCTCAACTCCATGCTGTGCCAATTCTTCGATAAATAGAACCTATAACAAAGTTATCAAAAGAAAGTATGTTTGCATGATACTAGTTTTTTACACTGGAAGAAAGAACAACCAGAGATCAAACATCAACCAACAGGCCATTGCATTTTAAGAAAACAACTGCCTCATATTCAACCATGTCAACCAAAATCATCAGCGGTACTATTAAATTCTATGATGCTACATAACCATACTAAATTGTTGCTTTGTGGAACAACGCTACAGAACCATAATGCAACGAATACAATTTAACTCAGCTATCTACCTCCTACTAAATTGTTGCCGAGGTAGAATATATTCAAGTAAATTTTCTACGAATAATTTTGTAAAAACATTCAAAAACAGCAAGAAATTTACATGCGACATGGTTTCCATAGAAGATTGAGAAAAAAGAGGTCTAATTCAGGAAATAAAAAAAAAATAAAAAGCATACAACTTTATATTCAGCATTTTGTAAGATATTATTACAGAACTGATACATGACACACATTCAAAATATGTTGGCTGCGGAAATATAAATCATACGACTATTCTAAGCTGACCAAATAATGGCAGTGGTCACTCTTACATGTTGAAATTGCCAAACAAATCGAGACGAGGATCAAGCAATCAAAGATACACAGGAATTTCAAGTGCACAGGTCCAAAGACATCACTGCACGTTTCTCTATCAACAGCTCCTCATGGATATGATGATTATATGTTCTTCAGTGCATAATGCTTACTCCTTGGTGCTATTTGTTAGAAGCATGAAACGTGAAGGAAGAGAAAGGTATGGGAGTCAGATCTTGCCAATTTGAGCCCTATTTAACACATAAGAAAAGAAAGGGAACATTAGCGATACAATTCACTGTTTGAAAAGAACACAAATAAGGCCTTCAAGAAATATATAACCATGTGATAAGCTTAGCCTGGACATGTTTGCTCAAGGCAATTAAATGATTGACACAATATATAAAGCTACCATGACTTCCAATATTGCAGCATATGTTGAGAATTATTCAATTTATTGTCGTGCTACCCGAAAACCATCTTAAACCTTCTAGCATGGAGTAAAAACTAGTACAACTTTTTTCAACCTGTCCAGAATTATTTGGGCTGTTGCACACCAATATTTTTTAATATGTATTATGTAACCAACCTACAGACCTAGGTCGATTGACAAAGTTCTGTAACATTATTGGTAAAGCATATTTTGAATGATTTCAGTCGAAATAGCAATCATAACCCAAATATAAGAAGTCACAAAGCAGAAGTAGCAAGGAAATTATTACAGCCATTTGTCTGACACCTCTAGCATAGTTTGGAATGGCCCATACCAAAATCATTTCAGCATGATCCATCTGAAATCATGATCAAATAATGTTAACTTGGCATGTACCCAAAGTTTTCTAACATAATATATACATTTGGTAACCTTGCTATTTTCCTCCATAAAAAAAGTCCTAGTGCGTAAACTATTTGATTTTCAATATTATCCTGTACTTATTTATCAAACAAATGCCGCCTTACAGTATTTAATTTCTAGATTATCTCCTGAATTAAAATGTTGACTTTTAAATATAAATCATATCAATTTATCACTAAATTGAGGCCAACACATTCATTGAAAGTACTGATAGGTTTGGAAGCTGATAGACCATAAAAGTAATACCTAAGTCATAATGGATATAAACAACTACATAGAGCTATTTGATATTCAAAAAATACTGAGATGGTATTGTATTACCAAATAATATGACGCTCAAGCCCTCAGCTACAACATCAAAGGCATGAATTATCACTAATTTTTTATAGCCAAATTATCACATAAAAATGGATTTCCCAAAAGGTTTCCTGTGTACAACACTTAGAAAATGGACTAATGAACTTGAGTTCATTATTGTAATTGTGATCAATTTTCATATTGGGAATCACATCTGATCATGAATAATGAGCTTAGTTTAAAAAATTGTAAAAGGGGCAAACAAATTCTTATGTTGAAAAAGTGTCTATATCCTAATATACAGACAATAATATAAATATATAATTAAATAGCATAATATGATTAATGGAGAGCACCAATGGCAATTGGCATTTATATTAAAAAAATGCAGGTCCATATAACACTTTGATCATAATATTACATAGAACTATTATTTCTAAATGACTTGCTTCATTTCAGTTAGAATTGAAATGTACAGACAGCAGGCCATTCCAGAAATAGATTGCTTCACTTACATGGACTCAGTTGGAGTACCCGTAGCACTGATGTGGATCTAAGCTCCCAACATGTTTTTTCAAAGACTCATTTTTCTTCAACCAAAAAAAAGATTTTCACACAGGATCAATATGAGAACCAAATGTTGACTCAGATTGCCAGTGTCTAACCAGGGCAGGAAGGGGGTATATGAAGCATCCACATGTCAAAGGACGATGTCATTCTTATCGTCAACTTCAATTCTCTATCCAGTAAGATTCTTACTCATCACACAACATTGTTGACCTCTGGGCTACTACCGTGTAATAGAAGATTCTTCTTTATTGGGTTGGGACTAAAGTTAAATGGATTCAGTTTATTCAACGAGTTGGTTTTATTTAATGGTTGCATTTCGATTTTAAGAGCCAAATTTGATTTCTCATGGACTTTCATTCTCCCCCCCCCCCCCCCCCCAAACAATTGTATGAAATGTGATCTGTATTAAATCATATTATATCAAAACAAATTGTTACATTCCTTTAAATGCTGATTGATAAAATATGATACATATCAATTTAAATCCAACATCATATCAAACAATATGAATTGTGAATCACAGTTTTTACAATGTTTGGAAAATAAATCATGTAAAATATTTCAAAGGACCTATAAATACAAGAACAACCAAGTCTTATCCCATTTGGCGGGGAGTCAGTTAAACTCCAAAGCATATAAATGATGAATTTAATGAGAATCTTGGATAAACCCATAATACTTCTTTCACAGTTCCACTGGTGATGATTTATGATTACAACTTACTATCAGATGCTCCAAGTGTTCATTTTTCTAATAAATGGGTATTTAGCATCAATAAAGTACTCCTTCAATCATACTCTCAATTTTAGCTTCACTAGTATGTTATTATGACCTTTCAAAGTATTGACAGCAGATCTTATCCTTGATCTATGAGAACTTAACACAACATCATTTCCTTGACTTTGTCTAACAAAGAAAGATAACTAATTGTTTTGGTCCAAGTTGTGCCTGATGTGGAAGTACCTAAATCAATTAAAACCATCAATCATCATGAAGATATATTCTCCAGAACAAAAATGTTTAGACCTTCCATCATGGCTTCATAGTACAGTCATGTTTGTGACACAAACCAAGATGGAACTAGTAATCTGCTTACAAGTTTCTCAAAAAAGAAAAATTAATCCCACAAATAATCAGAGTATTCTTACTCATCATCTATGCTTATATTGAGCTAATACTTGTGTGCATTCTAGATGTTGCCTTTTACAGAAAAATGAATACCAAGAATTAGACATCACAAGATGATCAGAATGTCGCATGATACTCTATATCTTTGTTTTTTTTCCCTTAGTCTTGTTGTTCTCTTTCAAGTAAAAAGTTTCTAACTTAACCACTGTTCCTATCCTTTTAACAGTTAGGAAAACATATTTAGCTTTTCCCTTTTCTTTTACTGGGAAAGCAAAGCTGGTTCACCTTCAACAAACTTTACTGGATCCAGAGCATATGAACCAGAGAGGATTACTGTATGAAGTGCACTATTGCATAACATAAAGCCCAGTTACCAACTAATAAAGAAACAATGGGCAAGTTTACAACTTGCAGGCAATTAAGAACACCTCCTAGAGAAAACCTCATAAGTTAACTTGCCAGGTAAATTGTTTTATTTTAGATAGAGAACTCTGATTAACTGTATTCAAGAATAAAATAACCACTGAAGTTAGGATGCCCAAAGCCCATTGGTCCCATGGGAACAAGTGTCCGTTGTCTATAAATATATAAATTAGTAGCTTTCCTAATAACTCGAGTTTTTAGAATAAGTGATTAGCCAAATATATTAAAAATGATATTAGAGCATGAGATTGTAGATTCAGATTTGAACCTTGTTTGTGTCAAAATAATAATAATAATAATAATAATAATAATAAGTTAGGCATATACCTTTGAGTCATAATTAGCATGAGGGGAGCATTGCAACTAGGAGGCTCCATGTCCATTGGTCTCACGTGGATAAGTGTCGTGATTGCAAAGTATTAACAATATAAATATATAAATCAATGTATTTTCTAATAGCTCAAGCTTTTGGAATAAGTAGTTAGATAAACATCGCTCAAGCTTTTGGAATAAGTAGTTAGACAAACATCTTTAACATCAACATTTAAAAAAAAAAAAACCAAAAACATCTAGTAGTTACTCTCAAAATTGAAGATCTGGATAATATCCCTTTTTAGTCTTCATATAAGAAATCCAATCTTTCCCTTCAACCCTACTTTTGATTCCTAGTATCTCCTAGAGAATGTCCAGTTGTTATTTTTGGAATAACATCCAGGGGAGATGACTAAACAAGTCTCAACTGAATCTTTAAAATTTGGGGATTAAAGCTACTGCCAGTAAATTTTCACAAACGGTGTACTAACTCTCTGGCACTGACTTAAAGAATGAGAATTCCCCACTGAAATCTGTATCCTTCATCATTTCTCATATACTTCAATAAAATGCCTTAAAATAATTATCAGTGTAGATAATGATCTGAAATAACCAATACCACCAAATCAGGTAAAAAGCCAGAGAGATAATGCAACCACTTGATAAACTCCAGACTTTGCCAGCAGCCAAAAAAAAAGTTTGCAGATACACTTTGTTTCAATTTAATCAAATTTTCACTTGATAATCAACAAAAGATGCAATCTTGAAGATGAAGAACTTCAAAAGGGGTAAACAAAATAACTCGAGTGCATTTGTTGTGGTCTCCTAAATATAAATCAGAAGTATATTCATTGTGAAGTGGTGGATAAATAATAATAAGTAAACTACAGAAAGCATAGAATTGGGCAGAAAATCTCACCAATCTCTTCCACTCGTTCACGGTGTTGAGGTGAATCCAGCATCAAAGAGAAAACCCCTGTACATACCTTCGGGGTAACCTGGGATACCATCAACCCAACTCCACAGACCCCCGTCACTCTTTCCTGCACCTTCTTCCCACATTGCCAGCTTTCCTCTTACTCTCTTCCCAGAAAACCACACCTTGCCATCTCCACCAAAAACCTTCACCTTGTTATTGGCACCAGCTGCAGCAGCAGCCACCACTTCCAAAGGACTGGAGAAGCCGCCTCCAAAGCACCGGTACATCTCCAACGGCATCCTCCCTGCTTCATCCCACTCCATGGTGTCCAGGTCCAACCGGAGGATCAGCACCGTCGAGCACGGCGCGTCCAGCACGAAGGACGATCTCAGGCCTCCGATCATCAGAAGCTGGCGACCACCTGCCCCCGCAAGTAGCCGTGGCCGCTTGAAGATGTCGAACACGTCCCCCCACTCGTGCCGCTCAATCGGAGCCCAGCCGTGGGCTCTGCCGAGGTCTGCGAGGCTACAATAGAAGAGCTTCCACTGGCTCCTCCAGGGGGCGCCGACGTCGCAGAGGGCAAAGACGGAACCCGACATCATAATCGGGCTCCGGGGTTTGGAAGGAAGGCTGAGTGGAAACTTGAGCCATCGATCCGGGCTAGGCGCATAGGACAGTGCCGCGAGTTCGGTGACGATGACGACGGATCCACCAGGTCCCGCGATCACGGTTCCATGGCGAGACCAGGCGGAGCCAAGCGGGGGAAGAAGACGGTAGGATCCGCTTAGGGGGTTGCAAACAACGAGCGACTTGGTTTGACTCTTGGCGGAGGCATCGGCGGCGGGGGGAAAGGGGGCGGCGGTGTCGACCCAGAGGTAGAGAAGAGAGGGGGAGGCGGTGACGGGAGAGGCCGAGGGGAAGGGCAGGAAGGAGAGCGGGAGCCGGAGCCAGCGGCGAAGGTCGGGGTCAAAGGCGTGGAGCGAAGGGTGCGGCGCGGAGGCCGCGCGCGGGTGACGGAGCGCGAGGAGTCGTAGCGAGGGGAGGGAGGAGAGGAAGGGAGGTGAGGAGAGGGCGTCGAGGAAGAGGCGAGAGACGGGCCGGCAGGCGAGAGCCTGGTGGAGAGGCAGGCGGCCGAGCACGTTGTGGAGCGCGTCCTGTGGGAGGAGCTGGATCGGGCACGCCGCCTCCGCCTCCGCCTCCTCGGCTCCAGCGGTGACCTCCTCTCCCGCCGCTCGACAGACGCGCATGGTCCTCGTCGTCGGCTGCCAAGGCGGTAAAGAGGAAAGGTCAGCAGAACAGCGGTCGACGACAGGATTTCAAGTCGCAGCGCAGCGCAGTCGCCACACGCTGGCACCTAATCACCCATTCACGCCGCTGCCATGACCATCCCTCCCAAAGTCCCATCCCACGGACGAATGTTCCAAACGCATCGCGTCCAACTTCGCCCCTCAATTCCGATCCATCACTCGGACGGATCAATCCGTTTAAAATCAAAATCCAATAAATTAAAAAAGCTGCTAATTTATTGAAAATCAAGTTGATTTAATCGAATTAAGAATTTTAAATTTTAAAATTCCTTCTGTTCAAGTAGTTAATTCCATTTAATCAAATTTTTGATGACTCGTTGTGGGGGCGGGGGGCGTTCGTGCTTGCTATTGCTAGGCGTTGGGGCGTCGTCCTCTTCTCAACTTTGGCATCGCATTTTCTTCATATTGCTCGATGACTTGTGAACGAATTAACGTTTACAAGTGGGTGGCGGATGGATGGATGGATGAATGGATGGATGGTGGGGCGGAGTTGCTACCAAGTCAAATGTTTGTTTTTACGCTGTCATCGTTTGCCCGATGGGTCCTCGTGCGTACAGCGCCCAGTCCAACTTTACCCATTACGGGTTTAATGAGGCCAAAATAGATTTCGCATGGTCGACTCCATCACATGTGTTTGTCCATTCATCTCATCAGAGTTTCTCTTTGTCCATTTAGTGCACCATCTTTATAAAAGTTAGTATCTCTTCTCGCATGTACTTTGTTTCCTTTTTTATTGAAGAGCTTTTGGAGGATAAGGTCGATGCCTTGAGACTCGATTAATTTCACCATGCTTGCATTCTTTAGTTAATGTCTTGATATCCCCACGAATAGTTCTAGTGATTAACACATTAGATGTTGTCATCATGAGATTTGAAATTCGAATTTCAATAAAATCGAGATATTGGGGCTCTGGGGTGAACGTATTCACCTTTTGTCATCGTTTAATTAATGTGTTGAAATCAAGTTGTTGAGTCCTACTAAACCATTATAATTGTTTTAAATTTAATTAGAAATTAATTTTAACATTTATTTTCTATAAAATAATAATGTTATTTTTTTACTTTATTTCAATTTCAAAAATAGTATTATTTATTTATTTTATTGATTTAATAATATATTTGATTAGTTTAATCATGTAAGGCATGCCGACAACAATCAAACAAGTTGGATGAACAAGAAGAGCAAGTGGGTGAGCTAAGGAAGCCAATCAAAATAGTTAGATTAGTCGATTTGATTAGGACAAAAAGTTAGGTCATCGAGATGAGGTGGTAGGTTGGTTATAACACTCTTTATCTATTTTAGTAATTTAGTAATATATTTGATTAGCATAATCATGTAAGCCATACCAACAAGAATCAAATTAGCCGATCAAAATAGTACTTAAGTTAGTCAATTTGGTTGGGATAGAGAATTGGGCAATTGAGACGAGTATTTGTAGGGATAGGGCCTCCTACAATATCACATTAATACCATATTAAAATTAAAAAATCTCCCTCATCTTTTCACTGTAGAACAAAAAAAAACTTCTCAACAATATTTTTATTGTCCCATGCTTTCTTACAAAAAATTATAATTAAAAAATTACAATCTCTCACCAACTCCTTTACTATATTTTTTATTTAAACAAAAATTAAAAATAATTTTAATACTGCCACATCAGCAATGGGAAGCTCCCATTGCGGATGTTCTAAATGAGCCAAACCAAGTTTAGCATCGTTCAATATTATTTATTTAACTTCTTTTATTAAGAAACTTATTGAGCTCGAGCATTTTATCAAGCTCAAATCCAAGAACAACCTCATACATTTTAAATTGCACACTTGTTCACAAGTAGTTTTTCAGTTTACAAACTCTTTTTTTCCCAGTCATTTGCATATTCTTCTTTTGCAATCACTGTCAGCATCCTCGCTTGCAGCTGTAACCTGAGAAACTGTATCTAGTCGGGCAAACAGATCTGTTTTTTAAATGGAACAAAGAAACAAGAGGGAGAAGAAATTAAACCAATGCTAGCTGATCGTTTTATGGAGAAGAAATTAAACCAATGCTAGCTGATCGTTTTATGGATCTGATTCCACCTCTAGTTTTTCAGCAATCTCAATGTTCAAAACTAAGGTAGGACCAAGAGTTGAGAAATATAAACTATGTATAATATGTTTTTTTCCCTAAGAAAACTCTTTATCTGATTCAAATAGACTTGAATTATGAAATTAATGATGATTCCGTAACACCTCGATATTAATAGTGACATTAAATTTATTAATGATGATTTTGTAACTGATCTGTCTGAGAATCGAGATGATGGACGCTGGGGGTGTGGCGCTCACGTTGACTGGATGGACTTCGAACGACTGGGACCTACAACCACAAAACGTCAGTGCCAAGCCAAGGAGGGGTTCCCAGGCATTAACCCTCCGACGTTCAAGTCAGATCTCCGGCGATGACCACAAGAAAGCAAAGTAGTGAAACGAAAGTCGCGGAGTAACAGTAGCTACAGTAAATGTCCATAAAAGAGATAAAACAGAATTATCAAAATTGACCGGATCAAATTACCAAATCAAATCATATTAGTATTTGGATTATTCTAATAATTTTGTTATAATTATTCTTAGAATAATTCTGTTATTTATTAAGTAGTTATTGACCAAGTATTTTTTGAACATTATATATTGTATTGTCCTTAGGACAAATATCAATGAACAATAGATTTTATTGCTCTCATATTATTTCTTGCTCTCTCCCTATTCTTCCTCTTACATGGTATCAGAGTCATCTCTTTTTTATCTTCCCTCAATTTCTTGAGGCGGAGATTGTATAAACGAACAAACAAAAAATATTTATTTTTCTTCCGCTGCCAACCCCATTGCTTCTCTTTCCTCTGTCTTTATCTCTATTTTTTTTTTCGTCTATGTGATTTCTTCTCCACTACCACCGGACAAGTTATTTTTTACTTTAGATGTCGAATACTCGACGACATCAAAGAGATCAAAAGCAAAGTTCAGACCGATGTCAGATTTGTCACATCGTTGGTCATATTGGAAATATATATCCTGAAAGACTTGATTGGTCTAGGGTAAAATGTCAAATTTGTTTTGGAATTGAACATTTTGGTATTCAAAGTCCTAGTCCATTTGATTCAAATTTCATTGGTTGTCCTACAGTCTCAAGACAACCATCTATTTCACAAATATATCCTAGAGTTCTTTCGTCTGTGCCTACTTGTGATAAAACCTCAGATTTTCATCTACTAATTGGTATATTGACACTGGAGCAACTCATCATGTCATATCAGATTATAATATCCTTACAGACATAATATCATATTATGGCTCAGATACGGTGCAAGTAGGCGATGGTTCAGGTTTGCAAATTGCTAATCTTGGAAATACATATATTCATTTATCTAATCGAACTTTTCACATGTGCAATGTCTTTCATGTTCCATCTATCACTAAAAATTTACTTTCTACACGTCAGTTTTGTCTTGATAACAATGTCATTTTTGAGTTTCATCATAATCATTATCTTATAAAGGATAGAGGAACAAATGCTATTGTATTTTATGGAAGAATCAAAAATGGCCTCTATTGTCTTCAGAGTTCTTCAATCAAAGCTTTTGTTGGTGAACGCACAAATAAACCAGCTTAGCATGCTCGACTTGGTCATCCTTCCCTTCGTATTGTTCAGTCAATCATCAATAGGTATGATTTACCTACTTCTATTACCTTCTCTCCATCTCATTCATATAGGGCCTGCATGGAATCTAAAAGTCATAAGCTACCTTTCTCTTCATCTGATCATGTTTCTAATTTTCCACTTGAAATAATTCATTCTGATGTTTGGGGCCCTGCACCTATTTTGTCTAATCAAGGTTTTCAATATTATGTTACATTCATTGATCATTTTAGCAAATATACTTAGCTCTATCCTATGAGAAGGAAATCTGATTTATTTGATATATTCTGTAATTTTCAAATTCAAGTTGAATGATCTTTTAATCGTAAAATACTTTCTTTTCATTCTGATTGGGGAGGCGAATATCAAGCTCTCCATCGTCATCTTGTCTCTTGTGGAATTGTTCATCGAGTTTCTTGTCCTCACACTCCAAAACAAAATGGCTCTGCTGAGAGAAAACATAGACATATAGTTGAAACTGCCTTAACTCTTCTTCATCATGCATCGGTTCCGCGCAAATTTTGGGATGAAGCTGTTAGCACTACAGTATATCTCATAAATCGACTTCCTACTCCATTGCTCAATCATAAATGTCCTTTTGAAAAACTTTATAATCAAACCCCTGATTACACTTTCCTTCAAATTTTTGGTTGCGCATGTTATCCATGGTTACGCCCTTATTCTAAACACAAACTTGACTCTCGTTCACTACAATGTGTTTTTCTTGGTTATAGCAATTTACACCATGGTTATCGTTGCTTGCATATACCAACAGGACGAATTTATATTTCACGATATGTTACTTTTGATGAGTCTCTATTCCCTTTTTCGGTAGCTTCTTCAATCTCTCCTCTAGATACAAATGGCACTTTCTTAATGTCACCTAATATTATCAGAAGTGATGGCATCCTAGGTCCTGCTCCGGAGCTCTCTAATAACTCTCCTATACCATCAGAATCACCTCAGGTTGCTGCTCCAATCTTAGAAGCCTCACCGATCGAAGATAATATGCTCTCTGGTTCCTCGGATAATGCAAGTCCATCATCTACATCACCATGTCAGCCTACTTCCTCGTCGTCATCAACAAGTGATTCAGATAATAATGCTCCTCGTCGCATGCTTCCCATTAGTGATATTTATGAGCGTTGCCCACCAAATACAACTCGATATCCCCTTCCATGAGCTCTAGTGGTCTCTTCAAAATCTATTAAACCAACCTGTTTTACACAAGCAAACAAGGATTCAAACTGGCATAGTGCAATGGCTACAGAATTTGATGCACTTCTTCGCAATGCAACATGGACTCTAGTTCCGCACACTCCCTCAATGAATGTTATGGGCTCTAAATGGGTATTTCGTCTTAAGCATCGAGCTGATGGTTCTCTTGAAAGATACAAAGCTCGACTTGTAGCTAAAGGATTTAGTCAACAACCAAGTATTGACTTTACTGATACTTTTAGCTCAGTCATCAAAATTACATCTGTCAGACTATTATTATCAATAGTTGTTAGTTCTAATTGGCTTGTACGACAATTGGATATTTCAAATGTATTTCTCCATGGTCATCTTGAGAAAATTGTATTTATGGAGCAACCACCTAGGTTCATTCATCCACAATTTCCACCTCATGTTTGCCAACTCAAGAAATCCTTATATGGTCTTCGACAAGCTCCTCGTGCATGGTTTCATCGACTATCTAATTGGTTACAAGCTCAAGGATTTTGTGGATCAAAGACTGACTCATCTCTATTTCACAAATATAATGATGGAATATGATATTTTTTCTTATTTATGTGGATGACATTCTGATAATCGACAATGATCACAAGGGTATCACAACTTTATAAAATCTGCTCAATCAAGAATTTCCTACTCAAGATTTGGGTATTGCTCATTTTTTTCTTGGTATTGAACTTATTCCCCATGAGGATGGCTATCTTCTCTCTCAGAGCAAATACATTACTAGACTTCTTCAAAGAGCCAAAATGGATGGAGCACCTCCGGTCTCTACACCAATTGCTGTAAACAACTCTCCAACTTCATCCTCTCCTGCTCTATCTGATCCACAGATTTATCGAAGTATTGCTAGGGCCTTACAATATGTCACTATCACATACCCTGATATTACTTTTGTAGTAAATCGTGCTTGTCAATTCATGCATGCTCCAACTGAACAAAATTGGGATAATGTAAAAAGAATACTTCGCTATCTCAAAGGTACTATTCTACATGGTCTTCTTTTATATCGCCAATCGTCTCGAGATTTACATGCATATAGTGATGCGGATTGGGCAAGTTCTCCTGAAGATAGACGCTCTACTAGTGGATACGCAATATTTCTTAGACGAAATCTTATCTCATAGAATTCGAAAAAAGCAACCTATGGTATCTCGTTCAAGCACTGAGGCAGAATATAAAGCTATAACAAATACGACATCAGAAATTATTTGACTTCAATCACTTCTCTCTGAACTTCATCTTGCATCAAATATTGCACCAAAAATTTGGTGCGACAATATTGGAGCAACATATCTTACAGCAAATCCAATCTTTCATGCTCGTACAAAACATGTGGAAATTGATTTTCATTTTGTTCGTGAATGTGTGGCAACTCAACAGTTATCTGTCTCTTATATTTCTGCTGAAGATCAAATCGCTGACATCTTTACTGAGCCACTGTCCAGACAACGTTTCAACAAGTTAGCAAGCAAACTTAACATCAGAGATCTCCCGTTGAGTTTATCGGGGGGGAGGTAAAAGAGATAAAACAGAATTATCAAAATTGACCGGATCAAATTACCAAATTAAATCATATTAGTATTTAAATTATTCTAATAATTCTGTTATAATTATTCTCAGAATTATTCTTAAAATAATTCTGTTATTTATTAATTAGTTATTGACCAAGTATTTTTTGAACATTATATATTGTATTGTCCTTAGAACAAATATCAATGAACAATAGATTTTATTGCTCTCATATTATTTCTTTCTCTCTCCCTATTCTTCCTCTTACAGTCCAAACCTCCGACGAAGTTTGGGGCTCCTTATATAGGACCCCGAGAGCGCGCACACACATTTCTCGATGCATGCACACTTCTCAAAACCTTCCCTGAAAGGACATGCCAGAAAAAGTACCTCTGACGCCATACGTCAATGACCCAAGCATATCCTAACAAGACAGTGGAAGCTTCCGTCGTACGATTCTCTGCTTGATCTCTGCTTGATCATGCCGCCGATCATGCTATCTGTCGGCGGCACGGATCTCAAGGAGGATATCAGTCGATCCTGCTTTTGTCTGCTAGTGGGTCGGGCGAACGACCGCTCGGCTACTTCCGCTGTCTAGGCCGAGTGGGGTGGTCGCTCTACTACTTCCACTGTCTAGACTTGCTGGGTTATGTTTTCGCTTCGCTGGCTGTGATATGATCTTCTAGTCGCTCGGCATATGACCTGTCGGTCAACGCCTGCTTTAGTGATACTGGGTCTTTGAGCATCGGAAGCTTGGCGCGAGACTGAGTTGTGATAACGTCAGACCGACCATTCCTTAGTCCGATCGGCTGATGGGGTCGCCCGGTCGGACGCTAGCCTGGGGGTGTTGCCTTGACTTTGACCTTCCGCGTGGCGTTGACCTCCTACGGGGCGAGGCCCTAGCTTGCTCGATGATTTGATGGTGCAGACTCGGGTTTAAGGTCGTCACTCGACTGTTGATGGAGACTTGGGTTTAACGTCGCCGCTCGATGATTTGATGCAGAATCGGGTTTAAGTTCGCCGCTCGGCCGTCGATGGAGGGGATTTGCACGAATTCCGAGAAGATTCAGGCGACGTAAGCATTTGATCGCGCGTAGAGGTGTCAGACGGGCCAACCCATGGCGGGGCGGGCCAGCCCATGGCGGGTCAGTCATATGGCGGAGCAGGCCGGGCCGGGTCTCTATTCCAACGGATTGAAAAATTCTCAACCCAACCCAAATTAAGGCGGGTTGCGGGTTAGGCGGGCCAACCCACGGGCCACATACTCATTTAAAAAATAAAAAATATTTTGTAAAAAATTATGTGCTTGAATCAATACACGACTTAATCAAATATTAAATTACTTAATCGACAGAGTCTGTCAACAAACAATACTGCTGTATGCTAAGATTCAGAAATCAATATCTAAATCAACCAAAATTTAAAAACAATCTGTACACAAAATAGATCACATGCAGCCATCCAGGTTTGCAGCAGCTGCCAGCCAGCAAGTATGAGAAAGAAAAATCAATCATATATTCATATTGTTCATCCATGCAAGTTCAAAATCAAAGGCAAAATTATATGATTGTTCGATATCTTCCATGCACGTGATTTATAACAAAGTTCTAGAATATCAATGAGAGCTTTCTTCGTTCCAGCCACATCACCAGCAAGCCTCATTTGCTTCTCCACATTCAACAAAGAATCTAACGCAACATCAAGTTTCTCTTCCTACATAACAGGATATAGATCAAGTCATAGCAAATGAAGAGGCAAGAAACAATCAGCATATATGTTGTAATTAGTGAATAATTGTAAAAAATGAAGAAGCAATCAACATATAAGTTGTAACAGAAAAAATATAACTAATCCAATAATCCTATCGTAGTGAACAAGTACCATGCTGTAAGGGGATTTCAAGTTGCTAGAAAAATAATATGCAACTGTCCTGCAGAGCTAGCAATTAAATTTTATAAAAAAAGAGTGAAAACACATGTTGAGGTTAATTAAACATTATTTTCTTACCAACTTTCTTTCCAACAACTCTCAAAAATGTTGAAGGTTATGAAATGACTGAAATCTCATTGAATCCAGAATCCAGACTCCTCTCGCCAGGAGTTCAAATATGTCACTATAATTGTAATTGTTATCTCGGTCAATTGGCGAAAGGTTTACCATCCACATATATAGTGAATAATTGCTTGCTGAAACTATTCATGTTGTAATTCAAACATTATTATGTAAAAGAAATTCTTTTAGTCTAGTAATGTAACTCGTTTAGTCTTTTCTCCAAATTCTATGTATGTAGCGATTTGAAAGAGGTTTAAAAAACAAACCACATCAATTATCAAATTCTTCCGATTCTTCATCATCTTTTTTCTCCGCATGAATATCTTCTAGATCATTTGATCCTTCCTTAGACAAGGTTGTTTTAATACTTACATTGTCTTCATTATCTTTATCTGCATTTAAAATACACAAAGATGAAGGTAATTAAAAAAAAATCACAATAAACTAATATACCAACTAAGTCAAGAATATAACTAAAAATTTGTAAACATTACCAATAGCATAACCATGTAACCAATTACGAGTGCAAATAAGAGCTTGTACTTTTTCATGAAGGGTGCAACTTCTATACTTGGTAAGCACACGAGAACCAATAGAAAAAGCTGATTCTGATGCAACAGTAGTTATAGGAATAGCTAAAACATCACATGCCATTAGTGCAAGGGTTGGGTATCGATGATTTTGATTCTTCCAATGCTCCAAAACATTCAAATCTTGATAATATGCAAATTCAAGTTTTGGCTCTTCCAAATAAAGATCCAATTGAGATTTTCCAGCACTTGTAATTGTTTGGCTCTCATATGCCATTATTTCCTACATTAATTGGAATAGTAGTGACAATAAAATAAAAACCAATTAGACATAAGAGAATACAATAAAAAAATTAAAATACTTACATCAAAGATTCTTTTGTTTTTTCCTTTAACTCCTCCTACACTTTGCTGATGTGTATTTGTGGTAGAAGAACATTGTGGTTGACATTGTGAAGAACTTGTCTTGCTAGTATTAGAATATTGATCAAAAAGTTTATACAATTTTGTCTTCACAAGTTCCATCTTCTTTTGGAATTTAACATAATCACTCTCAACCTTAGTATAAAAAAATTCCAACATTGAAAGCTTTATTCGTGGGTCAAGAATAGCTCCAAATGCAAGAACCATGCTATATTGAGTCCAATACTTGTCAAACTTCTCCATCATTCTCTTACACATAGAACTTATCACCTCATCTTCATTAGATAAGTTTTCCTTTAACAAAACTTCAATCTTCCATACTTGCATAAAATACAAATTTGATGTAGGATAAGAAGAACCAGAGATCAAATTGGTAGTGTCATAAAATGGTTCAAGGAACTCACATATCTTCTCTCCTCTTTTCCATTCTTCACTTGAAGGACAATATTTATAATTCTTGTCATTGAATTGAAGAGAAGCAAAAGCTTTTTTATATTTGATGGCACTATCCAACATTAAATACGTTGAATTCCAACAGTAGATACATCCAATCGTAAGCCAATACTAGTATCAATGTTACCAACTGCTCGTATACATTCTTCAAACTTTTTCATCCTAGTCTCTGAACCTTTAACATACTTGACTGATTCTCTAATTTTATTCAAAGCTACAGTAGCAACTTTCAAACCTTCTTGCACAATCAAATTCAATATATGAGCAGAACAACGAACATGAAAAAATTCACCATCGCACAATAAGCTATCATGCAAAGACAATTGCTCTTTTAAATGAACTTGCATGTTGTCATTATTGGATGCATTATCTAATGTCAAAGAGAAAACCTTTTTCTCAATCCCCCATTCCTTCAAAAATTCAAACAATTTTGCAGCTAATTCAACTCCTGAGTGTGGAGGAGGCATATGAGAAAAATTTAATATTTTACTATTCAATTTCCAATCATTATCAACAAAATGAGCCGTCAAGCAAATATAACCCTCACTAGTGCATGCCGTCCACAAATCTGAAGTCAAACAAACTCTATTCTGAATAGTAGTCAAAACATACTTAAGTTTCTCTTTCTCCCTCAAATAGATCCGATTAATATCAGAAACAAGAGTATTTCTTGAAATACAAGCAATATCAGAATTGATGTACTTCATCCAATCTCTAATACCATCGTACTCGACAAATGAAAATGGTAAATCATGTCTAATGATTGCACAAGCCAGTAACTCACGTGAAATTTTTTGATCTATTTTCTTGGATCTCATTTTCCCATCTTGATCAAGAATCATTTGTCCTACATCATGAAACTTTAACTTATCACAAATTTTAAGATGGCGCCATAATGTAGAAGTTCCATAATGTTTACCCCCACATTTATACTGTTTTTTACACCCATTGCATTCAGCTTTATCAATCCCAATCATTTTCTTAAAATACATCCAAATATCAGAAGTTTCTCTAGACTTTTTAATCGACTCATCATCTTGCTTAGTACTTTTCAATTCATCAACCTCTAAAGTAGTTGTCTGATTTTGAGAAGTAGATTCCATTTCAAATTCTGTAATAAAAAAAAAAGAAAAAGAAAAAATAAATTATAATTTCATGTAAAATCAATCAAATACAAACAATCAGTACAATAACATTAACATATGCTTATTTTTTTATGTTAGCAGAATAGAAAGGAATGATCATGAAGTTGTATTCCAAAGTAATTATCCATGTCTACATGCGACTATGTTGCTAGGTAAAATAATAAAATACTCTTCAAACTTATTGAAAGTCAATTGTGAATACATAGCTAGTTATGGGAAATCACAATAAATCATCCAAAAGTTTTTCTTCCTTGAAAATTCAATGTTATTGAGTCACTTGGAGAGCACGAAGTACACCAATGTAACAACTAAACTTCAGGTATTTCTCAAAAATGGATATTTTCTGCTAGTTGTTAATTAATTACACTATTCAGATTGCTGGAAGCAAATATCCTGATGTCAATATTGATGCATACCTAGTAGCAGAATTACACAAACTGAGAATGAGCTGAACTGACATAAACAGTAATTAACAAAGAGACAATTGAATTATAAAACAAGCAATTCTAACCATGAACAGAAACACCAAGGAGAAGCAAACATACAACAATAATAGCAAATAAGGCAATTAGTAATTAACGAAGAACATTAATGTTTGGCAGTTCAGAGTCCAGACCACGATGGAGCATGGGTTTGACGAGTAATATTCTTATTGGTATAATGGTATCAACGAAATGGGGATTGTTGAATGTTGATTAACAAAGTTGAAATCCTTGCTACTTCACAAACAAATTCTTAACTATTTAAAGCCTATAAGATATATCAGACTAAGAACATCACAAGAAAAGAAAAAAAACGTTGATTTATCAAACTTTCCCAGCAAAATAGAAAACAAGGTAAAAAGTCCAACAAGGCAACAACTATGCAAACCACAAGACACAATTATGTAGAAAATTTGGAAAACGAAGGGAAATAGAAAGCAACCATTTCACCTCAAAAATGAGTTTGAAGAATGAAGAAAGTCGTGTAAATATTGTCGTCGCCTTGTCAAACTGTCGCCTACTGGTTGGTAGAGTATCGATCTCTTCTGGAGAGTTTCTTTGCAGGCGATTCGAACTTTGGAGGCGGCGTCGGCGGACTTTCAGGCGGTGAGCGCAGATGGTTGGGATGGGGTAGCAAAATGGGAATAGGGCAAGGGTTTACAAGATGAGGATTGAGGAATGTGGACGCCCTCTGCGGCTCTGCCCCAGTCTCAGCCACGATTCTCACGAAGGATTGGAAGGAAGAAGTCATGGACAGCTTCAGCAAGCAATTATTCACCATTGGACACCGCCACAACTCACCAGCCACAACTCGGCAACTCGCACACGGGAGACGAAGGGACACGGTGAGAATTTGACTTTTGAGATGGTTGAAACTTAAACTTTAATCACAATTTGTATTTTTTTTTTTAATTACATAACTGTACAGGCCCGCGGGCCAACCCGAGCCCGCCACGGGTTGGCCCGCCTTAACCCGCAGCCCGCGCGGGTTAGCCCGTTTAAGCCCGCCAGATAATGGATTAATAAAATATTAATTTATCTTGCATAAATTATTTGGCGGGGCGGGCTAACCCAACGGGCCTAACCCAAATTGACGGCTCTAATCGCGCGGTCCGTGCCCATCCAAAGACGCCGAAGGAGAAACCTCCCAAGTGCAAACCATCGGATCGTCCAATGACCCAGAAGATCAGTCTTGCACGGACCGGTCGAGGTCCAACTAGCATCATGGTCGATCGGCCAACCAATCTCCAGACTACTTGTCCAGTCAGTCGGACTTGTAGCCTCATTCGACTAGACTTGAGGCGGAGGCACGTGATCCGGTGGTAAGGTGGGGCCCCTCCCCGCAGAGGTCAGCGCCACGTGGAAGGTCAAAGTCAAGGCGGTCAACGCCCCCAGGCTTGCGTCCGACCAAGTGACCCCATCAGCCGATTAGACTAAGGAATGGCCAGTCTGACGTTATCACAGCTCGGTCTCAAGCCGAGCTTCCGACGCTCAAAGACCCAGTATCACCAAAGCAGGCATCGACCGGCAGATCATGTGCCGAGCGGCTGGAAGATCAGATCACAGCCAGTGAAGCAGAAACATGACCCAGCAAGCCTACACAGTGGAAGCAGCCGAGCGGCCACCCCGCTCGTCCCAGATAGCAGAAGTAGTCAAGCGGTCATCTGCCCAACCCACTAGCATACAAAAGCAGGATTGACTGATATCCTCCTCGAGACCCGTGCCATCAACAGATAGCATGGTCAGTGGCATGATCAGGCAGAGAATCATACGACGAAAGTTTCCACTATCTTGTCAGGATATGCTCGGGTTATTGACGTATGACGTCAAAGGTACTTTTTCTGGCATGTCCTTTCAGGGGAGGCTTAGAGAAGCGTGCACGCATCGAGAAACATGCACGCGCTCTCCCGAGGTCCTACATAAGGAGCCTCAAGCTTCGTGGAAGGTATGGACAATCTACTGTACCTACTGTTACTCCGCGACTTTCGTTTCACTACTTTGCTTTCTTGTGGCCATCGCCGAGATCTGACTTGAGCGTCGGAGGGCCAACGCCGGGGAACCCCTCCCTGGCTCGGCACTGACGTTTTGTAGTTGCAGGTCCCAATCGTTCGAAGTCTACATCCAATCAACGTGAGCGCCACACCCCCAACGTCCATCACCTCGATTCTCGGATAGGATCAGTAACGTTTCAACATTAATGATGACATTTAATCTATTAATAATGATTCCGTAACATCTGAGCATTAATGAAGACATGAAATCCATTAATGATAATATTAAACCTACCATTAAATGACCATAATTTGGTCATTCATTGCAGGTAGGGTGAGAACTCCTATATAAGGAGGCTGGATCTTAAGCAAAGCGAGAGTGAGAGCGAAAGCAAAAGAATTCCTACACCTTCATTCCCTGATTCTTTTCTCTTTGTCGTGCATCCGTTTGACTGAATTGTTGGTGCGAGAAGCATCTGACGATCGAACCGGTCAAGTTAAGTTGGTTTGTTATCTAATGTGTGTGAATGAGGTTGCAGGAAAGTCCTAACTGCGGTTAGATAGGTGGAAAACCCTAGGGGATGGTAACCCTAGGTCCTAGGGGGTGGTAACCCTAGGTGGTGGAAAATCCTAAAGGGCGGTAACCTTAGGTCTTAGAGGGTGGTAACCCTAGGTGGAGAAAAAGCTCTAAGGGGTGGCAACCTTATGTCATAGGAGGTGGTAACCCTAAGTGGTGGAAATCCTAAAGGGGGATAACCTTAGGTCCTAGGGGAAGTAACCCTAGGTGACGAAAAATCCTAGGGGATGATAACCCTAGGTTTTAGGGGGTGGTAACCCTAGGCAGAAAGTCCAGTCAGTCTGGAGGACCGGACTGGCAACAAGTATGCTCTCCTGAGTGGAGTAGGTGAGGATGCATTCCCCGCGGAGGGAACAGTAGGCGTCGGTTCGACCTATGATTTTCGATCGAAAACTCGAAGTCAGAACCAGACAGCCCGAAAGCTGTGAACTTATTTGTTTTATTTACTATTTGTCTAACTTTGTTTTGTAGGAAACTAACATTTCTGCAGGGTCGGACTTAGCCATGATTGGTCGACCGAACCGTAGCACAAAAGGACCAGATTTCCAGATTGTAGACCGGGTTCAGCGAGGGATCGGTCGACCGAACCTGGGGATCAGTCGACCGAACCAAGGATGGGAGTTGACAGATCGAAGCCGAGGGGGTCGGATTGGATGAGGAGGTCATCTGATCAGTCGACCAAATCTTGGGATTGGTCGACCGAACCAAGGATAGGACTTAACCAGATCGAAGTGGAGCGAGCGGATCGGATGAGGAGAAGATCATCTGATCGGTCGACTGAACGTGGGGATCGGTCGACCGATCCGCTTCAGGTCAAACCTGATCCCGAGCTTTGAGGATCTGGATCAGTCCTGCAGAGGCTATAAAAGGAGCATCGAGGAGCAGCTTCGAAATGAACGAAAATTGAACAACCTGTGCTCTTGTACCCTGCTCTGAACACTCCAACTACGCTCTACTACTCCGACACTCCGACAACTGACGATGACTTTCTTTATCTGTTTGTACTGTCGGTATAATTTTTTATTCAGTACTTGTACTTTAAAATTATAAAAGATTTACGGATTGATAGTGATTGTCCACCGAAAGCGATTAATGATCGTGGGTCTTGAAGTAGGAGACGCCCAAGACTCCGAACCAAGTAAAAATACTTGGGTCTTCTTGTGTGTGTTTTATTTTCCGTTGCTTTACTCGAACGTTTTCGAAAACGATAAGTGAAAGTCACGAGCGTTATTCACCCCCCCCCCCCACCTCTGGCGCGTCTCGATCCAACATGAACTACTCGTGATAGCACTCGAGTGCATCCTCAGTTCGCCACGAACAACCAGTGCTTGGTTGTATGCGTGGTTTTGCCGTTATATCCTGGAAAACAAACAACCTGAAAGAACCTTAAAGCACAGCCGAAGGTGGGACGAATATGTTTTAAGGAAACCGTGTTGAACACAGACCTCAGTGTCATAGGTAGTGAATTCTCTTCCCGATTCGGTGATCGACTCCCAATTCTACTACGCACCGCATCAACTCCGCAACTCAGACTATCGAAAGCTTGGTAGAACCAGCCCGGCTGACAGCCTGAGATTATCCGCGCTCTCATCTCAACAGATAAGTTCGAATTGATTTTGTGTAATTTTAACTCTGTAATTTTCTCAATATCTCTGACAACAGATTGTCCAGTAGAAAGTTTTGTGATATTATTTTATATTGTCTTTTAGTGTTGTGAACATATATGGATGAGAAATTAGGAGTGTAAATTTAGAGCCCTGCTTATACTAAACCCAATTAGGTTGCGTGTAAGTGTAACCTATATGTGTCGAATGTCAGATTAGTAGGGGTAAAAAATTTTCAAGCAGTCCAACATTAAATGTGTAATAAAGACATTAATTATCAATTTGAAATGGTAGGACGTTACTACTTGGACAATAACAAAGGTGTT
Organism: Zingiber officinale; assembly: GCF_018446385.1. Lineage (NCBI taxonomy): Eukaryota > Viridiplantae > Streptophyta > Magnoliopsida > Zingiberales > Zingiberaceae > Zingiber > Zingiber officinale. Next base: position 106,123,067 of record NC_055988.1, read on the forward strand.
GATGCAATCAACCTTTGGTTAAGGTTGACCAAGATCGAGTTGACTTGAGTTAGGTTTCAATGTTTGATTAATATGTTAAGTGGTCGAGTAAGACGTCAAGTAGGTCAAGGTTGACCGGATACTTGACTTGATTATCATGGTTGAGCAAACGATGTCTGTTTGAGTAAAGAGTCAAATAGGTCAAGTTGATCTGATATTTAACAAAAAAAAAGAAAAATTCAAATTGATCAAGGTTAGGGATGATAATGGGTCGGGTTCGGATCGGATTTTATATCCTCCGTACCCATACCTATTAAAGAATCAGATATCTTCTATACATATAATTTTTCTTCTTTCTATCAAACTATTATCATTCAACAAAAACATATTAAAATTAACTTCCTCTCTCTCTCTCTCTCTCTCTCTCTCTCTATATATATATATATATATATATATATATATGTAATTAAAAAATAGATTAAACATCTATATAGTTTCCTACTAATATCAACAAAAAATAGTAAGTTGATTTTAGAAAAAGAAAATTTTCTTTAATATATGTATATATATTATTTAATCGGGTATTCGGGTTGGGTATCGAGTATTGATAGTCCCTCCATACCCTCCTTCATTCGGGTCGGATGTCAGATCCTCCATCGGGTTCGGGTGAAATTGTCATCCCTAATCAAGGTTGACCAGACACTTGGTGATTGGAGATGATGAAAGTCCAAGTGGATCACGGTTGATCGGATACTTGGCATGTGAAAGAAAACTCCGAGCGACTCATGGATGATCAAGCACTTAGTGATTGAAAGTCCAATAAGGAATTAATTAACAAGAGAAAAATTTAAATGGGTCACAATTGACTAGACACTCGGTGATCGAAAGTTTAATAGAGAGTTAACAAGAGGAAAATCCAAGTGGATCACAATTAACCTGACACTTATCAATCGAAAGTCTAATGAGGAATTGACAAGAGGGAAGTCCAAGTGGATCATGAAAGACCAGATACTTGGCATGAGAAGCAAAGAAGACTACTAGTCCATTGCTATGATTCAACAATCGACTAATACTAGTCAAACTACGTGGAAAGAGTCGTCCTATAGGTTAAAATTGTCAGATTCGATGTGGTAGTCGATTGGTGAAGTCTAGCAATAAACTAATAAGCAGAATCAACTCGAACAACAACCTTTAAAAGAGGGTTTTGAGGGAAATCGAATGTGTAGATTTTTGAAGGTTTGGAGATGAAGTGCTATTGTATTTCCTTCTATCAAGAGGCAATTCAAAGTGACAAAGAAGCATTCAAAATAAAGATTTGTGTAAAGTTGTTACATTCATTTGTATTTGTATATTTGTTTTGTTCTTATGTTATTTTGTAAAATAGTTTGTACGAGGTTTCTTCGCTTCCGAAAAGTACTCGAGAAGGAGAAGATTTAGAGGTGGTAAATCATTAGGACTAGGCCTTGGATTAGTCTCCTTAAGAGACGGATACCAAGTAAAACCAAGGTATTGTACATGTGGCGTCAAGTTTAATTCAAGTATTCCGCTACACATTTAAATAACAAGCCCACAATCAAGACAAAGTGATCCAAGCTATTCAACCCCCCTCTAGCTTCCAAGGTCCTAACAGGAGGCTCCTACCTTGGGCATATGACACTGTGCAGAGACAACAGAATGAAAAATTTGTTGGGAGATCTTTGGATCGGCTAAAAAGGGGGTTGAATAGCCCGTTACCCAAATCGCTTTCCTATGTATTTGTTAGAATAGTGGAAATACAAACAATACAAATATGAATATGAAAGCTAAACTACAAAGACAAGAAATCAAACTATTGTACGTCGATTTACGTGGTTCGGAGATAACTTGCTCCTACTCTAAGGTTGTCCGTAAGATGGACGATCTCTATTCATTGGTGAATTAGCCTTCAACAAACTCTTGCTACCTCAAGTCTCCTTGTGAGTGAAGAAATCTCACCACAATACCAACCAAGACCTCTTGGATTACAAAGAGCACTTAAGAACTAGTGCCTACTTATTAGAGTTAACCATCACTAATTTTGTCAACTCTAACTAAGCTCCAAAGCCATGGTTATATAGACCACGGGTTGGAAAACCCCACATATCAGTCGATTGGTAAGTATACCAGTAGACTGCCCTTGTGGAAAATTAACCATTACACTTCAACGGCTCAATAACAATCGACTAGTGACTTTACAGTCAACTGCTCCACGTTAGCTGAACAAACAAAAATATTATGTTCACTCCCAGTCGACTGAACCAGTTAACTGACAAAGTCATCAGTTGACAGGTAAACCCTAAGTCTGGCATTTTACCTTGAGTACAATCTCTCAGCAGTCGAACCCTCATGACTCACTTGACTCTTCCTTGTAGCTTGACATCTTGTCTTTAAGCCTACTTCCTTTGGCTCTTGTCCCTCGGATGCATTCAAGTCCACAGTTTGCCCCAATGTCATCTTTCGCGTATGCCTTAAAGTGCGCTTCCCTAGGCTTATCTTTGTTACCTAGCTTGTTCACGATCTCTTCGATGCTCCATCCTTCACCGGACCTGAAGCTGTCAAGCTAAGTCATATGTGTATCTTGCAAATCTGCACAACTCAAATATACATATCAAATATAATGATAAACCTAACTTAAACCCTTTGCCTAAATATAAAAACTCATGGTCACAACAGACCCTCAAGATTGCTATAACAAAATTCATTCAACTTTATCTCCTACATTCTCTACCTCCCTGTCGGGCAACCTTGCTGGCATCTCTTCTTTTGTTTTCCTGATGATAATGTCTGGATACAAATCAATTTGCTACAAGTTATTTGTACTTGATTGCTAACATAGACAAGTCATTGTATCTTGAAAAATAGATACTCTTGTAAACCTCTAAGCACCATCAAAGAGGGAACAAATCTATTTTTAAAAAAATTGTGGTAGACTAAGACCTTGGTAGTGCTCAGCGCATCTCTTTGCCTGAAAGCCCCCCTTCTCGCCTGGCAACCTAGCTATCTTATCGGCCTTGACTTCACCAAGGTTTTCTAAAGTATTTTTAAAATCATTTTCAAAACAAATTTTCAACTACGATCTATGAGCTAAATGCACATGACCTGCATGTTAGTTTTTCCCATAAATGTACTTCACAAAATCTATGTGTTTTAATAAAATTAAAACTCAAATAGATATACTAAATCAACATCTTGAGTTTTACTTATCTTTCTAATATTTTACTTGTATCTAATATATTTTAATATATATACAAGTTAACTCTTAGTCTTTATAAGATGTAAAATAGATTTTTCCTAAACTAAGAGATCATGCACCTCTATCTAATTAAGCATTTTAACTTTTCAATTTATGTTATTGTTCTTAATTTCAAGAAATTAGGAATTTATGCATGTAAATGAATATGACATACATCAAATGAGCATTTTACAAAAAAAACTATTATAATTTAATGATGCAGGTATGACATAACATGTAACATTTGTCAAAATAATATAAATATAAAATATGATATCATGGCATATGATAGGGCATACAAAATATGACAATTTTAGCATAAAGGCATATCTAGATTTACTATCTATATTTTAATAACTAATCACTATGACAAAAGAGTCATAAGTTGCCCTCATTTCCTTAGAAAATATCAAAATTCTAACTTAGCATTCCTTTAAATTGTATCCTATTTGTGTCAATTTGATCAAGCTCAATATTTTAAAATTTTTAATTGGCACACTTTTACTTTTTAAAAGTAAAAAATTAACTTCTCATTTTTAAGCTATGACAATACTTTGAAAATTTCTTAAAGTGTCAACTTCACTATGGTTGGGTTAACCACCCTTCCAATTAGAGTTGACACATTCTAAACTCTTTTCGTGTATAGAGATCATACTCTTAGGAACCCAAAATCTATTGATGCTCATTAGGTGTTCTAGGTATTCACTAGGGATAACTTCCTTAGAAATCTTCCTAATAACTTTCCTAGGCTTCTTAGAAGATTTAATCACACTAGTCTCTTCAAAGTCAACTCTAGGGGTAGTCTTCCTTGTAATCTTGACTTGAGTTCTAGACCTAGAGTTAATTCCATAGCTATATGGAACTTTATAATATAATTTCTCCATTAAAACAAACTATTGCTCTATGTCTACCATGAAGAAGTTCTCTATTCTTGATTTTCATAAGTTGAAGCTTCCAACTATGAAGGGAGGAGGTGCCCAGACATCATATCTAAATCTATCTCATGGATTCATTTTGAAGTTGAGCTCCCTCAATGATGAGTCCTTTGACATGTTGATATTTAGGACTTCACTTTCAACTTCTTCTTCTTCCTCTAGTTCATTACTCTCTTTGACAATTAGTCCATAGAAGAACAACCTCACTTTGATATCACTTGTTAGGACATGTATGAGCTAGGGGTGAATAGCTACCTTCACCTTTTCAAACTTAATTTGCAGCGAAAACTTGGAGCATAGACTCCACAATGCTAACTCCATTTTTACTTGGCATCCACCTCCTTGAGGTGACTAATTCAAAGGTTCACTCCTCACTCACAACTTCACTATAAAAACATCCTTCTCAGAGACGGAGAATGTTGGATCGGGATGCACGTAAGAGGGGGGAGGGTGAATCAATTGGTTTTAAAAACTTTTCTTTTTCTTTTTAAAACTAAGTACAAATGCAGCAGAATAATGAGAAAACAAGAAAAAGAAAAACACACATTCTATTTTTACTTAATTCGGAGCCTTCGACGACTCCTACTCTAAGATCCAGGTCTCATAGACCTATCGATGAGTAATCCATTAATAACCTCTTGCGGAACTACCAGAAGAGGGGATCGACTACAATAAAAAATAATACAAGTGTAACACACTACACTTTCTTTTTCTGTAAAAATTAAGTACAAAATTTACTTTCGTTACTTAACACTCGTAGATGATATGATCAAATTCGATGTTGGTCGACTTTTCAGTGGTAGTCGACTGCAATAGTATCGTAGCAGAGCAGCAACATAAAGCTGAAGCAGTTGGAACATTAAACGGATGCATAGAAGCTTGTAATTGAAGTGTTATGAAAGCTTTGATCGAATGTTTCTTTTATAAGGGATGGAAGGCGCCTTCGATAGCACCGAAGGCACCTTTCATAGGCAAAAACTTATCCTGCAAAGCCAGTGTTGTATCACTGTTGAGATCTTCTGAGTCATCTGATTGAAGGTGTCTTTCAAGCTCCCAAAGGCGCCTTCCATGAACAGTACTCAAGGCGCCTTCTATCACATTGAAGGTGTCTCGGATACTGTTCACCCAAGGCAACTTGTGCTCTTACCCTACAAGTTCATGTTCGTCCAAAACAAATAATAATATGCAAAACAGAGTTAGCACAATAAATCTAGTATTAAACAGTAATTAGATCTTATCTCCTCGAGACCAGAATTTAGTCAGGGTCTAAATTTAGGTTTTCGAAATAGACCTAAATTGGACCGACGCCTACTATCCTCTCAATCGGGATGATTCCTTAATGAGTCACCCTCCTCCATTGACTTACCTCCACTTACTATAACGCCCACCCTCCCTGCTAACCCTAAGGGACGGGGCTACAATATTCTACGTACGTACTACAGCGGAAGACTTAAAATTTATTTTTCTTAACTTAATTAAAACCGAACTACACTAACATGGTTTCATAACATGATAACGAAATAAATAAAAACTTAGTATCAAGTCACTCATATTGTAATACATTTCACAAAACCAAAGCATAGTTCTTAAAGGTTTTAAAGCAGGTTCTTAATTAGTTGCCTAGCCACCGCCACACACATCTTTGTTGCCCCTCCTGCTGCTCCTTTAACTCATCCAGCTTTTTCCTTTATCTGTGGTACAAGGAAAGTAAGCTATGAGCACTCATGGCTCAGTAAGTTCCTTTCCTACTCACTAAAGCCAACAATCAGCACATAATCAAGAATGTATCAACAAGTCATAATCTCAGCTAATCATGGCATAACATAGCATTCTATTCAAGCTTATCATGCATCATAATATAATCACAACTAGTCATGGCATATCAAACATCATCATGGCCGAAACATATACATAGTGCATTGCATAAAACATAGCTAGACATAGCATAACAAACAAGTATCATGGTATATCAAAGCATGGCCGAAACATGTATATCAAAGCATCATAGCTATGGCCGAATATGTACATCAAGGCATCATCAAATCCATGGCCGAAATCTATATATATCAAGCATCAACATATCCATGGCCGAAACATGTCTATAAGGTATAGCATGAACATAACATAAACATACCTTATCATGGCATATCATAATCAAGAGCATAGCATGAAACATAGCATAATCAAAAGGTGTATGCAATATGATTTTGGAAAACATGTATCCGAAAAACATGTGTATGTCTCATGATCTTTAAAACCATTCTCTTTTATATGTATATATACTTGAAAATAATCTCAACATAAGGGGGATCCCGGCTATGTACCACTTACATATTGCGCGCAACCTTGTAGGTCTAAGGTAGCAAGTCTTCAACCCTACAAGGCAAACATACTAGGCCCTTAGTCCTAGGGGCACTTAGGAGCCCATCCCTAACGAGGTCCTTAGTCCCCGGGGCGCTTATGGAGCCCACCCTTGGTACAAGCCACTCACACATAAAGTAAAGTACATGTCATACATATCATGTATCATAAAAGCATGCATCACTTAGGCACACATCATAAAAGTATGCATCACTTAGGCATACATCATGTCATAAAAGTATGCATCACTTAGGCATACATCATATCATAAAGGTATGCATCACTTAGGCATACATCATGTCATAAAGGTATGCATCACTTAGGCATACATCATATCATAAAGGTACGCATCACTTAGGCATACATCATGTCATAACAATATGCATCACTTGGCATAGATCATAAAAACATGCATATCTTAAGCATAAAGCATATCATCAAGCATGCATATTTTATCCACATAGCTTATCATAAAAGCATGCATATTTTAAGCACAAAGCATATCATATCATAAAAGCATGCATATCATATCATAAGTCATAAATCACAAGCATACATATTAAGCATAAGGGTGTATCTTGTGATTATCCTATCATAGGAAACATGGTATCATATTTATCTTGGTTCTAAGCTTCCTAAACCCTTGTGGCCGAAACCCCTTTAGAGCTCAATTTAGGCTAAACACAACATCCAAGCATGTGGTACCTAAATTATCATCATAACATTTTCATAGGAAGCATTATAAACATGATTAACTTAGTTTCTAAGTTCTTCAAGTCCCTAATTTCATGTGGCCGAAACCTTAAGGTGTGAAACAAGGTTCCATATGACATAAAAACATAGACAACTTGAAATCATATTTATAACATTTTTACCAAGAAATAAGGTAAACACATTTGACATATTTGAATTAGTTCCTAAGTTCTTTAAGCCCTTAACATATGTCATGGCCGAAATTTAACAAGTTCTCATTAGGGCTACAAACAAGCATACAAGCATGTGAACTTGGACTAACATTATGTATAAATTCATACAAAGCATCATACAATAGTTATGGCCGAAACATACCCTAGCATCATTTTAGGTCATAAAACAACATATAGCAATTGAACCTTGGCTTTCTACTTATCACATTTCATGTAGGGTGACATGAGCATATTTAATTTAAGTCCTAGGGTCCCTAGGGTGTCTAACCCTCCATGGCCGAGACTTACAATAGTCCTTTTAGATCATGGAAAAATTATACAAGCATGTGACACAATCAATAGGTTATCATATTTTCATAAGAAGCATTTTAACACCTTTGGTTTAAATTCTAAGGCCTCTAGGTCATTTAAACCCTACTTGGCCGAAACTCATCAGTGTTTAAACTTGCTTCAATAACATAAAAACATGTGAAGTCATACGAGTTTCATAGCATGTGTAAAGACAAGCCTAATGAGTATACATATGAATTGTGTCTTAGGCTTTCTAGGTTTCTTTTTCTCTTTTTCTTTTATTTTTTTCCCATGGCCGAAACCTACCATTCTTTAGCTAGGTTTTTAAGTGGCCTAAAGCATGAAAAATCTAAGTAAGTTTCATGGCAAAAGTTACTAAGAAACATATATACAAATTGGTTCATGAGTAAACTAGGACCCCTTGTGGTTATACATGATATATGTTATGCTACTAATTTTTCTACACCCTAATTAAGCATGAGGGCATTAAACAACTTTCATATCTAAACAGCACAGAGGTCTTGAGCATTTTAAAATTTTGTTTAAGCTTTCTAAGCTATCCATCTCATCATGGCCGAAAAACACTAAGAAGGAGTTCATGAAATTCTAGCAATATTCAAGCATACAAATCCTTTAAGATCTTTGTATTCTATAGCATGAGCATGGTTATTTAAATTTAAAGGTCTTCCTAATCCTAAACCCTTCCTTGGCCGAAACATATGAGTGGGTTTTCTTTTAGTTTCAAATATCTTCTAAGGAAGAAAACCAATACATAATCCTTAATATTTCATAGGGAGAACCTTGTACTTGTTGGGTAAAACAATAAATTTCCCTAGCCTCTTAAGAATATTTTTGGCCGAAATTCTAGGGTTCAGTACTCCTCTGATCAAGCATCATATAGGTATAAAAGCATGAAGAAGAACCCCTCTACATAGCATAGAAAAATCTATCATATAGTGAAGACTAGTTAAACATCATTAGATTTTGAAAGCTCTTCTTGGCCGAATTTTCTCAAACTTGTTTCTAGGTTTTAAAATCCTCATAAAATCTGAAAAGTACATAAAATGCCTTGTACCACAGGTGAGGGGAAGCGTACATCCTTTTTCGCTTGTGGATCTAAGGTATGGTGAAGAAGAAATAGTCTCTTTTTCTAGTTCCTTTCCCTTGATTCCTTTGCTAAGTCCTCCTTGTATCTTAGGCTTTCTTAGGGAC